>NC_091283.1:768882874-769207041 GCF_032444005.1 Ranitomeya imitator
TGTCTGATCCTATTATTTCTCCCATTGTACGGGTGGTCAAAGGTGTCTAGAAGCAGCTGGCCCCAGACTCCACAGAAATAAGGAATAGCCAGTGGCAGCAAGATCACACAGCCGTCACCTTTCTGAGGTCTGTGGTCAGCATCTGTTCTGCATAATATTACCCTCAACCAATGACTGATATTAGAAAAAAAGAAAATACTAACTTGGTTGTGAAATAGTTAAGAAGTGCTATGAGGTGTTCACTACTAGTCACAGCTGGTGCTGTTTTCACTTCTGCTTTCCCTCCAGGGTTTTTCCAGGCTGTGATCAGAAACAGGCGAACACAGCACATTACACATTTCTAGTGGCAGAAAACCTCGGAGTCTGCAACAAAAAGGTTTGAGATGCCAGGCTTCGTTGGTCATTATCAATGTACTAGAGTTCACATGAAGTCCCCTGCATTGTTGGGAACCATACTGTACCTTCAGGGTACACAGGTATCATCATGTAATGTGATATTCTGGGCATCCTGCGCAGCAAGTCTAATCTACAACCAAGATCACTACACCTTGTACCACAGTAGACAGCAATCACAGGGCACGCAATGTGCCACCAGACCGCTTTCTGGACGTTTCTGCTTTAGGCTGAAGCTCCTTCGCCTTCATACCTCATTCCCACCTGGACACCAGGAGGGGAGTAAAACAGTCTATGACACATTTTATTACTTCTCACAGTGCGAACCCTCGACCACCAGGCGATGGAGCAAAAGAAGACTGGAATTTAGGGGAACGATAGGGTGTTACAAGCAAACTCTTCGGCTCAGTCATCCCACCTCCTACAGTTAGGTCCATATATATTTGGACAGAGACAACATTTTTCTTATTTTGGTTATAGACATTACCACAATGAATTTTAAACAAAACAATTCAGATGCAGTTGAAGTTCAGACTTTCAGCTTTCATTTGAGGGTATCCACATTAAAATTGGATGAAGGGTTTAGGAGTTTCAGCTCCTTAACATGTGCCACCCTGTTTTTAAAGGGACCAAAAGTAATTGGACAATTGACTCCAAGGCTATTTCATGGGCAGGTGTGGGCAATCTCTTCATTATGTAATTCTCAAGCAGATAAAAGGCCTGGAGTTGATTTGAGGTGTGGTGCTTGCATTTGGAAGGTTTTGCTGTGAAGTAAACATGCGGTCAAAGGAGCTCTCCATGCAGGAGAAACAAGCCATCCTGAAGCTGCGAAAACAGAAAAAACCCATCCGAGAAATTGCTACAATATTAGGAGTGGCAAAATCTACAGTTTGGTCCATCCTGAGAAAGAAACTGCATCTGAATTGTTTTGTTTATTGGTAAAGTCTACAACCAAAATTAGAAAAATGTTGTCTCTGTCCAAATATATATGGACCTAACTGTAGATGTTGTCCATGGCTGCATGGAGCAGTCACTACCCAAAGAGTACCAAAATGTAAGGCTACTTTCACATTTCCGTCGGTAGTCGCCCGTCACAAAGCATTAGCGCGACGGACTGACGGAAGTGTATCCTTTCACATTTCCGTCTGCAGTCCTGGGGAGGAAAGAGACAGATTTCCTGCCGAGCATGCGCAGACGGAAAAACAGGATACAATGCACAAAAAACGTTCCCTTGAACGTTTTTTCCAGACGAAGGGCCGCCAAAATCCGAAATAACCAGTGCATGACGGACGAAACGTGTGGCCATACGTCGCGATCTGTCGGTAATACAAGTCTATGGGAAAAAAAACGTATCCTGCGGGTAAATTTGCAGGATGCAGTTTTTTCCCAAAAGGACGCATTGTGACGGATTCTAAACAACGTAAGTGTGAAAGTAGCCTAAGCAAAAATAATAAGAAAAAAAAAAAAAAAAAATCGGGATACAACAGATACTGTATTAGTCACGATAATACTTCACCATGGTACCATCATAATGTTTTGGACCTCCAACACCCTTCATTAAAACTTAACAAAAATCAAAACAGTGTCAGCCATAATTCTGTCAGTGCATATTGTGCGGGGATCTGGATTGTAAAGGACAATAATCAGCTGTAAATCACATCACATGTCCGGATTTTGGTCAATATTCTGCATTATTATTTGTAAAGAAAAAAAAAAAGATTGCTGAGTAAATTGATAAAAAAAAGCCCACCAAATTAAACTGTGGTACAGCATGCAGTGAGGTGAGTAAAACGTAACCTTTACTTTACCTACTTGGCATTGATATCCTAATTATATTTAGGCTAAGTGCATACGTCCGGAATTGCCGCGGAAATTTCCGTAGCAATTCCGCAACTCCCTGCTGCGGGTATAACGCATGCGGAATTGGCATGCATATTCCCGCTAAACACTAGTGTTTTGCAAGCGTAATTAGCTTGCAGAATGCTAGCGTTTTCCAAGTAATCAGTAGCATTGCTTGGAAAATTGATTGACAGGTTGGTCACACTTGTCAAACAGTGTTTGACAAGTGTGACCAACTTTTTACTATTGATACTGCCTATGCAGCATCAATAGTAAAACATCTAATGTTAAAAATAATGTTAAAAAAAAAAAAATCGTGACATTCTCACATTTCAGCGTCCCCGGCACCTTTCCCGCTCCTCGTGATGCTCCCATTCCCAGTAATGCCTCGCGGCAATGACCCCAGATGACGTAGCATCACGCGAGACCGCTACGTCATCACGGGTCATTGCAGTGAGGCATTAGTGGGAACGGGAGCATCACGAGGAGCAGGAAGGGTGCGGGGGACGCCGGAAGGCGTCACTATTTTTTATTTTAATTCTTTTTATTTTTTATTTTTACAGGTATATGGTTCCCAGGGCCAGGAGGAGAGTCTCCTCTCCTCCACCCTGGGTACCAACCGCACATGATCCGCTTACTTCCCACATGGTGGGCATAGCCCCATGTGGGAAGTAAGCGGATCAATACATTCCTGTGTGTGCGGAATCCCAGCGATTCCGCACAAAGAATGAACATGCTGCGTTTATTTCCAGAATGTGATTCCGCCACGGAAAAAAATGCGGCATGTGCACAAAAAATGCGGAATGCATTAAAAATGATGGGATGCTTATGTAAGCGTTTTTCCGGCGGAAAACGTCCAAAAAAAAAAAAAACGCTAAAAAAGAAGCTTAAAATCCTTAACGTGTGCATATAGCCTTAGACAAACAGCACATACAGAACAGATGGACCTCCAGGAATACATGGTGACCCATGCACACAGGTGTTCATTTATAGCAAATTTCATGAAAAAAGATATGTACAGCTAGCTGCAATAAGTAGGGTCCACACACACTGCATGGTCATGTACATAGGCTGAATGTCAGGAACAGATCAGGGGAAATGTTACTCAAGAAAAAGTGGAATAGTAAAGAGGAAATAAATAAGTGTCTGACCACAAAATACACAGGGGAGATTCATCAGTGACCAGCGTGCGATCCTCATTCACAAGGACAATCTGAGATGACAGAGGATTTCCCACAGCGTTAAATACAAACATCATAACTGTACAAGATCGGATCAGCAGAAATCTGGGCCTGGAGCACATCACAGCGAACAGAACCACCATTACTTGGCAACATTTGTCCCTGACAAGGGGAGGGGGGGGTACTGTGCTTGTGGGGTCCACAGCTTGGGGCCAAGCCACAGAAATACCTGCATGGAGAATATGCACTGGATATTAAAAGAAAAATCTTCACATCCTTGTTAAAATGATTATTTTTTTAACGACAAAAAAATATCATATAAAGAAGAAACATCTACGAACTTTCTCCACCTTTAGGGTATGTGCACATGTTCAGGATTTCTTGTAGAAATGTCCTGACAAAAAAACAGACATTTCTGCCAGAAATCTGCATGCGTTTTTTTTTTCGTGTTTTTTCCGGAGCTTTCCCAATGCATTAAATAGCGAGAAAAAAGCAAAAAGTCCGCAACATTAATGAGCATGCTGCTTTTTTTACCGTGTTGCCTTTTTTTCGCAGAAAAAAACACATCATGTGCACAAAAATTGCAGAATGCATTCTAAATGATAGGATGCATATGTATGCGTTTTTATAGCAAAAAAAACACAAAAAAATCCTGAACGTGTGCACATACCCTGAAAGTAACCCATGATATTTAAAAATTGGTGAAAAATAAACAAATCTTTTGGGTAGAAAAGGATAAATAAATAACTAAAATAATGTGTCTGCATAAAAATGCACACCTTTAACCCCTTAGTGACAGCCAATTTGGTACTTAAAGGGACACTGTCACCTGAATTTGGAGGGAACAATCTTCAGCCATGGAGGCGGGGTTTTTGGGTGTTTGATTCACCCTTTCCTTACCCGCTGGCTGCATGCTGGCTGCAATATTGGATTGAAGTTCATTCTCTGTCCTCCGTAGTACATGCCTGCACAAGGTAATCTTGCCTTCCACAGGCGTGTACTATGGAGGACAGAGAATGAACTTTAATCCAATATTGCAGCCAGCATGCAGCCAGCGGGTAAGGAAAGGGTGAATCAAACACCCAAAAACCCCGCCTCCGTGGCTGAAAATTGTTCCCTCCAAATTCAGGTGACAGTGTCCCTTTAATGACCGAGCCAATTTTTGCAATTCTGACCACTGTCACTTTATGAGGTTATAACTCTGGAACGCTTCAACGGATCCCGCTGATTCTGAGATTGTTTTTTCGTCACATATTGTACTTCATGTTAGAGGTAACATTTCTTCGATATTACTTGCGATTATTTATGAAAAAAACGGAAATATGGCGAAAATTTTTAAAATTTTGCAATTTTCAAACTTTGTATTTTTATGCCCTTAAGTCAGAGAGTTATGTCACGAAAAAAAGTTAATAAATAACATTTCCCACATGTCTACTTTACATCAGCACAATTTTGGAAACAAAATTTTTTTTTGTTAGGGAGTTACAGGGGTTAAGTTGACCAGCAATTTCTCAATTTAACAACACCATTTTTTTTTTTAGGGACCACATCTCATTTGAAGTCATTTTGAGGGGTCTATATGATAGAAAATAACCAAGTGTGACACCATTCTAAAAACTACACCCCTCAGGCCATGTTCACACAGTGCGTTTTTTACTGCAGAACCGCAGCGGTTTTGCCGCTGCGGTTCCGCAGCTGTTTTCCATGCAGGGTACATAACAATGTAACCCTATGGAAAACAGTCACTGCTGTGCACATGATCCGTAATTTCGTTTAAAAAGCCGCGCAGAATAGCTGCGGCAAAAAAGGAGCATGTCACTTCTTTTTCCTGAACCGCAGCGGTTCTGCACCCATAGACCTCCATTGTGAGGTCAAAATCGCAGTAAAACCCGCAGATCAAAAATATATCTGCGGGTTTTACTGCGATTTGATGTGCAGAACCGCTGCAGCAGGAAGTGCGGGGGAGCGGGCGGAAGTGCGTGGGCGGAGTGTGGCTGCCCCCCCGTGCTCCGATGCCCCCCCCCCCCGTGCTCCGATGCCCCTCCCCCCGTGCTCCGATGCCCCCCCCCCCGTGCCCTAATCTCCCCCCCTTATACTTACCCGGCGTCCGTCCGGCCGTCTTCTCCCTGGGCGCCGCCATCTTGCAAAATGGCGGGCGCATGCGCAGTGCGCCCGCCGAATCTGCCGGCCGGCAGATTCGCTCCAAAGTGCATTTTGATCACTGAGATATAACCTATCTCAGTGATCAAAATAAAAAAATAGTAAATGACACCCCCCCCACTTTGTCACCCCCATTGGTAGGGACAATAAAAAAATTAAGAATTTTTTTTTTTTTTTTCACTAAGGTTAGAATAGGGGTAGGGGTAGGGTTAGGGGTAGGGTTAGGGGTAGGGTTAGGTGTAGGGGTTAGGGTTAGAGTTAGGGGTAGGGTTAGGGTATTTTCAGCCATTTTAGCCCTAAAAAGCTTCCTAGGAAACACACAGTCTCTGCATAGAAAACTGCATAAAAAAAGGATAAAAAAACGCATCAAAAAACGCATCAAAAAAGGACAAAAAAAGGACCAAAAAAAGGACCTGCGTTTTCTGCCAAGAGCTGCAGTTTTTTAAAAAAACTGTCCTGAAAAAAAAAGGATGGAAATCCTGAACGTGTGAACATACCCTCAAGGTTCTCAAAACCACATTCAAGAAGTTTATTAACCCTTTACGTGCTTCACAGGAACTGAAACAATGTGGAAGGAAAAAATGAACATTTACGGTAACTTTTTTTTGCAAACATTTTAATTCAGAACCATTTTCGCCCACAAATTCTTATTTTCACAAGGGTAACAGGAGAAATTAGATCACAAAAGTTGTAGTGCAATTTCTCCTGAATACGTCGATACCCAATATGTGGGGGTAAACCACTGTTTGGGCGCACCGCAGAGCTTGGAAGAGGAGGAGTGCCGTTTTACTTTTTCAATGTAGAATTGTCTGGAATTGAGATTGGACGCCATGTCGCGTTTGGATGTGCCTAAACAGTGGAAACCCCCCACAAGTGACCCCATTTTGGAAACTAGACCCCCCATGGAACTTATATAGATGTGTGGTGAGAACTTTGAATGCCCAAGTGCTTCACAGAAGTTTAGAATGCAGAGTCGTGAAAATAAAAAAATATTTTTTTTTTCCACAAAAAAGATTTCGTAGCCCCCAAGTTTTTATTTTCACAAGGGTAACAGGAGAAATTGGACCCCAAAAGTTGTTGTCCAATTTATCCCGAGTACGTTGATGCCCCATATGTGGGGGTAACCCACTGTTTGGGCGCACGGCAGAGCTCAGAAGGGAGGGAGCACCATTTGACTTTTTGAGCGCAAAATTGGCTGTCGTGTTTGGAGACCCCCTGATGTACCTAAACAGTGGAAACCCCCCAATTCTAGCTCCAACCCTAACCCCAACACACCCCTAACCCTAATCCCAACCCGATCCATAATCCTAATCACTAACCCTAACCCTAACGATAATCACAACCCTTACCCCAAAACAACCCTAATGTCAACCCTAACCATAACCCTAATCAAAACCCTAAATCCAACACACCCCTAATCCTAATCTCAACCCTAACCTCAAACCTAACCCTAATCCCAATACACCCCTAATCACAACCCTAACCTTAACCCTAATCCCAAACCTAACCCTAATGCCAACCCTAACCCTAATACCAACCCTAATCCAAACCCTAACCCTAATCCTAGCTCTAACCCTAACTTTAGCCCCAACCCTAGCCCTAACTTTAGCCCCAACCCTAGCCCTAACCCTAAGGCTACTTTCACACTTGCGTCGTTTGGCATCCGTGGCAATCCATCGTTTTGGACAAAAAACGGATCCTGCAAATGTGCCCGCAGGATTCGTTTTTGCCCATAGACTTGTATTGCCGACGGATCGTGACGGATGGCCACACGTCGCGTCCGTCGTGCACTGGATCAGTTGTGTTTTGGCGGACCGTCGGCACAAAAAACTTTCAATGTAACTTTTTTTGTACGTCGCGTCCGCCATTTCTGACCGCGCATGCGTGGCTGCAACTCCGCCCCCTCCTCCCCAGGACATAGATTGGGCAGCGGATGCGTTGAAAAACTACAGCTGCTGCCCACGTTGTGCACAATTTTCACAACGTGCGTCGGTATGTCGGGCCGATGCATTGCGACGGCCCCGTACCGACGTAAGTGTGAAAGAAGCCTAACCCTAAATTTAGCCCCAACCCTAACCCTAAATTTAGCCCCAACCCTATCCCTAAATTTAGCCCCAACCCTATCCCTAAATTTAGCCCCAACCCTAATTTTAGCCCCAACTGCTCTTCTCCTGCCGGCCGGCAGATGGCGGGCGCACTGCGCATGCACCCGCCATTTTCTTTTGCCAAGAAGATGCCGGCGGTCAGGAGGAGCAGCAGGAGGACCCAGGGACACTGGTGAGCATAATAGGGTCCCCGAACCCCCCTATTTTTCTGTCCTCTGATGTGCGATCACATCAGAGGACAGAGAATTACACTTTGCTTTTTTTTTTTTTTTTTTTGCGGTCGCCGGTAAACAGTTAATTACTGGCAATCGCAAAACAGGGGTCGGTAAAACCGACCCCGATCATGTTCTTTGGGGTCTCGGCTACCCCCGGCAGCCGAGACCCCAAAGATCCTCCCGGTGCCGGCCGGCGGGCGCACTGCGCATGCGCCCGCCATTTTGAAGATGGCAGCGCCCATCGGGAGCCACGAGGAGCACCGGGGGAGACAGGTAAGTATTGGGGGGCTACCTGGGACCCCATTTCTCTGTCCTCTGATGTGCGATCACATCGGAGGACAGAGAAATTTAAGAGAAATCGCGTTTTTTTTGTTTGTTTTTTTGCGATCGCCGGTAAACAGCCGAGACCCCAGAGAAAATCCGACTCTGGGGGGCGCTATTTACTTTTTCCACAGCGCCGTTAATTAACGGCGCTGTGGTTTAAGTACCCTTAGCGGCCGCCGTTAAAAGGCGTATCGGCGGTCGTTGAGGGGTTAAACTAATACTTTGTTGACATAACCGTTGAATTTATGACAGCATTCAGGGTCTATTAGCAGGGCACATCTAGAATTGGCGATCTTTGCCCACTCTTCCTTGCAAGAGCTCCAAATCTGTCAGATTGTGAGGGCATCTCCTGTGTACAGCGCCCTCTTCAGGTCACCCACAGATTTTCAATAAGACTGAGGTCTGGGCCATTCCAAAACCTTGATCTTAATCTGGTGAAGCCATTAATCGATTTGGAGATAAGCTTAGGGTCGATGGCTTGCTAAAAAGTGAAATTTCTCTTTGTTGGAAGCTTTTCAGCAGCAGCATAAACATTTTGAAGCAAAATTGACTGATGTTTGAAACTGGTCATAATTTCCTCCTACCTTGACCAAGGGCCCCAGTTCCAGCTGCTGAAAAACAGCAGCCAAAAAGTTTGTCCTTGGTCCCATTGGACCACAACACGTTTTTCAGCATGCTTTTGGAAGCCATGACGTAAGTTTTAGCAAAACATATCAGGCTTGGATACTTTTCTTTGTAAGTAAAGACTTCTGTATAGCCACCCTACCACGCACACCAAAGAATACGGGAGATTGTGGTCACATGCAGTACACAACCAGTACGGTACTGGCCACAAATTCATGCAGCTCCTTTAATGTTACTGGAGGCCTCTTTTCAGCCACATGGATCCATTTTCTTTAGGTGTTTTCATTATTGTGGGACGTCCAGTTCTTGGTAATGTCACTGTTGTGCCAAATTAAAGCCACTTCCTGACAAGGTCTTAACAGTGGAAATGTTTTTGTACCCATCTCCTAAATAGATAACTTTTAACATTGAGATTCCTTTGCTGTGTTGTAAACTATTAATGGACCACGATGTATGAAAATCCCTATTTATTATAATTGCCAGACCTGAAATAAGCACTTTTCACCTATTGTGTCCCCCCATTTCCTTGTAGATTGTAAGCTTGCGAGCAGGGACCTCACCCCTAATGTCACTGTTTAAATTGTCTTAACTTGTACTGAATTTATTGTCTGTACATGTCCCCGCTTAATTGTAAAGTGCTGCGGAATATGTTGTATATAAATAAAAATTATTATTATTATTATTATGTTTGCTGTAAAATGCAACTAGGAAAATGTCACGAACACCCTACTAGCACAACTAAACTTTATATGGGGTTAATCAAAACCACTGTACATGATGGCAGCTGTGCACCCCTATTATTTAACATGAGTTTACATGTGATTGGCTAATTCTGAGCATATACACATCCCCAATTATAAGAGGATGTTCACTTATGCAACCACATTATTTTATTTTTGTTAATTTTATTTTCACAAATTGACCATTAATGGATTTGTACAGATCGTGGGTGACATTAAAAGGTGAAAACATTTCTGAAAAGATTCTTCTTGGCATGATTTTTTTTTTACATGACAAAACCTGGTATTGTTTAAGGCGGGCTACTCATGGGGACATACTGTGACCAGGCAGCGTACTCTGCACCCTGTGCATTGTTAGGAAGCTGCCAATCAATGGTGGGGGCAGTGTTACATGGAGCTCATGGATATGGAGTATGAGGCAACTAGCACTGTAATAATCTGCCGATAAAACACGGATTGTAATAAAACACCACACAGCCCAGGAAGTCACAACGCTGGAATCAGGGTCTCTGATCCTAGGCAATAGAGGAGGAATTTCAGGACAATCATCTGTTAAAAAAAAGTTGTTTTATTGAAGATCCATTGAAAAAAAAAAAAAAAAAAAAAAACACACATGCAGGGGAACATAAAACGGACGTGTCTCTGATCCTACACGGTGCTGCTTTCTGATTAAATAGTAAAAGCCACCTGACAGATTCCCTTTAAATCCACGTAGGTGATAAATATCTGATCACTGCAGGTCACAATTAGTCTCTCTGTGGCCGGGAGTGGAGTATGGTGGTCGCCGTTACCTGGATACAGGCCAAAGACCAAAAGATGTTGAATAGAGCAGCAGTAATAAAGTGCAGCCATGCCAGTACATTTACTGCCCACAATAGTAAGGAGGATCAGGACCCCAATCAATGTGATTGCTGCTGCTCCCACTGATCAATGTCTTCAGTTAACACTGGTGTCACCCAGCTTTCCCACAGTCCTTACATACTGTGGTGAGAACCAGTCAAAGGCACCGTGGAGGTTGTCACCCAGCTTTCCTACAGTCCTTACATACTGTGGTGAGAACCAGTCAAAGGCACCGTGGAGGTTGTCACCCAGCTTTCCTACAGTCCTTACATACTGTGGTCACAACCAGTCAGGGGGCATATCAGAGGTTGTCACCCAGCTTTCCTACAGTCCTTACATACTGTGGTGACAACCAGTCAGGGGGCACAGTGGAGGTTGTCACCCAGCTTTCCTACAGTCCTCATATACTATGGTGACAACCAGTCAGGGGGCACAGTGGAGGTTGTCACCCAGCTTTCCTACAGTCCTCATATACGATGGTGAAAACCAGTCAGGAGGTACAGCGGAGGTTGTCACCCAGCTTTCTCACATACTGTGGTGACAACCAGTCAGGGGGTACAGCGGAGGTCGTCACCCAGCTTTCTCACATACTGTGGTGACAGCCAGTCAGGGGGCACAGCGGAGGTCGTCACCCAGCTTTCTCACATACTGTGGTGACAACCAGTCAGGGGGCACAGCGGAGGTCGTCACCCAGCTTTCTCACATACTGTGGTGACAACCAGTCAGGGGGTACAGCGGAGGTCGTCACCCAGCTTTCTCACATACTGTGGTGACAACCAGTCAGGGGGCACAGCGGAGGTCGTCACCAAGCTTTCCCACAGCCCTGGTGTCAGCCAGTCAGGGGGCACAGCGGAGGTCGTCACCCAGCTTTCTCACATACTGTGGTGACAGCCAGTCAGGGGGCACAACGGAGATCGTCACACAGCTTTCTCACATACTGTGGTGACAGCCAGTCAGGGGGCACAACGGAGGTCATCACCCAGCTTTCTCACATACTGTGGTGACAGCCAGTCAAGGGACACAGTGGAGGTCGTCACCCAGCTTTCTCACATACTGTGGTGACAGCCAGTCAGGGGGCACAGCGGAGGTCGTCACCCAGCTTTCTCACATACACTGGTGACAGCCTGTCTGGGGGCACAGCGGAGGTCATCACCCAGCTTTCTGACATACTGTGGTGACAGCCAGTCAGGGGGCACAGCGGAGGTTGTCACCCAGCTTTCTCACAATGTGGTGACAGCCAGTCAGGGGGTACAGCGGAGGTAGTCACCCAGCTTTCTCACATACTGTGGTGACAGTCAGGGGGCACAACGGAGGTCATCACCCAGCTTTCTCACATACTGTGGTGACAGCCAGTCAGGGGGCACAGCGGAGGTCGTCACCCAGCTTTCTCACATACTGTGGTGACAGCCAGTCAGGGGGCACAGCGGAGGTCGTCACCCAGCTTTCTCACATACTGTGGTGACAGCCAGTCAGGGGGTACAACGGAGGTTGTCACCCAGCTTTCTCACATACTGTGGTGACAGCCAGTCAGGGGGCACAGCGGAGGTCGTCACCCAGCTTTCTCACATACTGTGGTGACAGCCAGTCAGGGAGAACAGCGGAGGTAGTCACCCAGCTTTCTCACATACTGTGGTGACAGCCAGTCAGGGGGCACAGCGGAGGTCGTCACCCAGCTTTCTCACATACTGTGGTGACAGTCAGGGGGCACAGTGGAAGTCGTCACCCAGCTTTCTCACATACTGTGGTGACAGCCAGTCAGGGGGCACAACGGAGGTCATCACCCAGCTTTCTCACATACTGTGGTGACAACCAGTCAGGGAGCACAGCAGAGGTCATCACCCAGCTTTCTCACATACTGTGGTGACAGCCAGTCAGGGGGCACAACGGAGATCGTCACCCAGCTTTCTCACATACTGTGGTGACAGCCAGTCAGGGGGCACAGCGGAGGTTGTCACCCAGCTTTCTCACATACTGTGGTGACAGCCAGTCAGGGGGCACAGCGGAAGTCGTCACCCAGCTTTCTCACATACTGTGGTGACAGCCAGTCAGGGGGCACAGCGGAGGTTGTCACCCAGCTTTCTCACATACTGTGGTGACAGCCAGTCAGGGGGCACAGCGGAGGTTGTCACCCAGCTTTCTCACATACTGTGGTGACAGCCTGTCTGGGGGCACAGCGGAGGTCGTCACCCAGCTTTCCCACAGCCCTGGTGACAGCCAGTCAGGGAGCACAGCAGAGGTCGTCACCCAGCTTTCTCACATACTGTGGTGACAGCCAGTCAGGGGGCACAACGGAGGTCGTCACCCAGCTTTCTCACATACTGTGGTGACAGCCAGTCAGGGGGCACAACGGAGGTCATCACCCAGCTTTCTCACATACTGTGGTGACAGCCAGTCAGGGGGCACAGCGGAGGTCATCTCCCAGCTTTCTCATATACTGTGGTGACAGCCAGTCAGGGGGCACAGTGGAGGTCGTCACCCAGCTTTCTCATATACTGTGGTGCCAGTCAGGGGGCACAGCGGAGGTCGTCACCCAGCTTTCTCACATACTGTGGTGACAGCCAGTCAGGGGGCACAACGGAGGTTGTCACCCAGCTTTCTCACATACTGTGGTGACAGCCAGTCAGGGGGCACAACGGAGGTCATCACCCAGCTTTCGGACATACTGTGGTGACAGCCAGTCAGGGGGCACAGCGGAGGTCATCACCCAGCTTTCTCATATACTGTGGTGACAGCCAGTCAGGGGGCACAGTGGAGGTCGTCACCCAGCTTTCTCATATACTGTGGTGACAGCCAGTCAGTGGGCACAGTGGAGGTCGTCACCCAGCTTTATCACATACTGTGGTGCCAGTCAGGGGGCACAGCGGAGGTCGTCACCCAGCTTTCTCACATACTGTGGTGACAGCCAGTCAGGGGGCACAGCGGAGGTCATCACCCAGCTTTCTCACATACTGTGGTGACAGCCAGTCAGGGGGCACAGCGGAGGTCGTCACCCAGCTTTCTCACATACTGTGGTGACAGCCAGTCGGGGCACAGCGGAGGTCGTCACCCAGCTTTCCCACAGCCCTGGAGTCAGGTGACAGCCCTCCTGGTCCTCCATGACGTCACAGCCAGCAGCCGTTGCCATGGTGACAGGAGGTCGGCGCCTCACCTGGTGAAGAAGTCGGTGATGCCCATCTTCCAGGGCCGGTCTCCATCCTGGTCGTCGGGCCCCGGGCCGCCCCCCTCGGCGAGGCTCAGGCCGTCCGCTAGGTGGTCGGGGGCGCTCTGTCGCCGGCTCACTTCGTACGTATTCCGGGAGCTCAGAGTCACATCCAGGAAACGGAACCGATCAGCCTCGGCGGACACGAAGTAGCCGGCCACCGTGTGAGCGCTGAGCGGGGACGAGTCGCAGCTGGACGGGCTGAGCGGCGGGGTGCAGGCGGCCGGGGCGGAGCAGCACTGCCGGTGACAGGCGCAGCCCCCGCTCACCCCGCCGTTCGGCAGCTTGGCCCCGCCGGGCAGGTAGCCCAGGTCCCCGTTGGTCAGCCTCATGCCCGGAGCGCTGATGTACGGCCCGGTCTCCTCCTCCTCCGCTTCCTCCCCCTCCTCGGTCACGTTCTCCCCGCAGCGGCCGCCGGCATCCTCCGGCCCAACCATTTGCCGCTCCCCCCGCCACCTTCAGGCACGGCCTACAGGAGCTGCGTGTGACGGGCCGGCCCCCGGGAGCGCTGCAGGGGCCGCCGCTGCCTGGTCCCGGTGTAGTGCTCCGTGGTGGTGGGCGGCCACCGACTGCTTCACAAGTACATCCCCAGCCAGCCCGGGTGTCTGAGAGGAACGTCCCTCCCTGCTGCGCAATAGGATCACGTGACGCGTCAACACGGAAGTCCTTGGATTCCCCGGGCCCGGTGGATTGTGGGAGTTGTAGTTTCGAGCCATGTGATGACTACTACCCGCCGAGGCTGACTGGCGGCTCCGTTCTGTGGTATTTTCCTCTTGTGTCGCGTCTAAAAGGAATCTCTTATGAAAAGTCAGCCTTCCACAACGTAATTGTCAGGGCCTGACAGAATGAAAGCTGAAATCTAATCGGTTGCTATTGGCAACATACCTAACACCTTAAAAATAAAACTGGGACATGGCTCGTATTTTAGCTCAAGCAGCAGCCAGGCGTCGCATCATTTTTCCAGTTGGGAGTATCTAGTGGCCAAGCTTCCTGGAAACAAGCTGTGCTCTATAGAGGATAAAGGCTTCCCGCCTCTGCACGGGGGAATCTCGGGCCATCTCTGCTGCGGTCTCCCATTCTTCTCCTGCCGTGGTGGAGTCTGATCGGCGGAGACATCGTTCCCAGTGTCTTGCTCAGTCTGATTCTGTGCAAAGGGTTACTGCTGTTTTTCTAGCTTCTGCCATTGAAGCCAGTGTTGGGCAGCAGCGAGCAGACGCTTTTGGGACTAAGTCCTGCTTTTCCCATTCTGAGCATGCCCAAGGCAAGATCTTCCGTTGGAGATCGAGGGTCACATGCTCAGATACTGCAGCAGATCCCATTGGTCCTCCAGGAAGGTCCTAAAGGTGCTCAACTTCTGTGGCAGCTTTCCATTGGTCCTTCTGGGAAGGTCCTGTACATGCTGCAGCTATATAAGGTTCGCATGACTGCACGGCCACGCGCTAGTGTAGACGTGTGTGTGTTGATGTGTGAAAGTCGTTCATTAATTATCCCCTCCCTTGTGTATGACTGTTCGTGTAAGGTGGATGTTTGCTATCTAGCGCCCGACTTAAGCCATCAGCACGTAACACACAAAACAGCGTCTATTGCTGTGACCGCCAGTGCGGCGCCGTGCGCTTTCACAGCGCTTTCCTGACCCAAGCCTGGGTGGTTAGTGGAGTCCGCCAGAGCGGCACCGCACGCACTCCCATGCATCTAAATAATTATTTTGGTTACGCTGACACCCCAGTTGCGGTGTCGAGCGCAAGAGGTCTAATTGTACTCTAATCCCGAGTCCAGGGATAGATGTTATGATCTGGTGGCCTTGGAGCAGCATGAGACGTACTCTCGAGAAGGTGGCACCTGTACTGACCGCAAACCCTGAACTTAGCGCAACTAGAAGTAGCCGTGGGGGGTACCTAACGCTCCCTAGACCCCTCAACACAGCCTAAGAATTAACTACCCCTAAAGACAGAAGCAGGAAACCTATCTTGCCTCAGAGAAAATCCCCAAAGGATAGACAGCCCCCCACAAATATTGACTGTGAGAGGAGAGGAAATAACATACGCAGACATGAAATCAGGATTTAGCATAGGAGGCCATACTAGCTAAAAAGAAAGGATAGAACAGAGTACTATGCAGTCAGTATAAAACACTACAAAATATCCACCACAGAAAATACAAAACACCACATCTGACTAAAGACATGGAGGGTATATCTGAATCTCCAGAGACACAGCTAGGCTGCAAAAAATCCTTCACAACAAAGCTGGACAAGACAAAACATGAAAAATGCACAGAACTATAAGGTCCACAGCATGTGGACAGCAAAAACAAAGCCAGGACTTATCTTAGAAGAAAAGCACAGTGAACAGGAGAGACCAGAAGGGATGTGAATCCTCCAAAAACAATGGACAACTGGCACTGACTAAAGGAACAAGCAAGGATATATAGCCCAGCCCAAATTGCAAAAAATAGATACACCTGATAAATGCTGCGATCCAACTACCGCAGCACTACCACTCATAACCACCGGAGGGAGCCCAAGAGCAGAATTCACAACAGTACCCCCCCCCCCCCCCCTGAGGAGGGGTCACCGAACCCTCACCAGAGCCCCCAGGCCGATCAGGACGAGCCAAATGAAAGGCACGAACCAAATCGTCAGCATGAACATCGGAGGCAACAACCCAAGAATTATCCTCCTGGCCATAACCCTTCCATTTGACCAGATACTGAAGCTTCCGCCTCGAAAAACGAGAATCCAAAATCTTCTCAACCACATACTCCAACTCCACATCAATCAACACCGGGGCCGGAGGATCAACAGAGGGAACAACGGGCACCACATACTTCCGCAACAAAGATCTATGGAACACATTATGGATGGAAAAAGAGGCTGGAAGGGCCAAACGAAAAGATACTGGATTGATAATCTCAGAAATCCTATAAGGACCAATAAACCGAGGCTTGAACTTAGGGGAAGAAACCTTCATAGGAACATGTCGGGAAGACAACCAGACCAAATCCCCAACCCGAAGCTGGGAACCAACACACCGACGACGGTTAGCAAAACGCTGAGCCTCCTCCTGAGACAACACCAAATTGTCCACCACATGAGCCCAAATCCGCTGCAGCCTGTCAACCACAGAATCTACACCAGGACAATCAGAAGGCTCAACCTGCCCTGAAGAAAAACGAGGATGAAAACCAAAATTACAAAAAAAAGGCGAAACCAAGGTAGCAGAACTAGCCCGATTATTAAGGGCAAACTCGGCCAATGGCAAGAAAGCCACCCAATCATCCTGATCAGCAGACACAAAACATCTCAAATAAGTTTCCAAAGTCTGATTAGTTCGCTCGGTCTGGCCATTTGTCTGAGGATGAAATGCGGAAGAAAAAGACAAATCAATGCCCAGGCTAGCACAAAAGGCCCGCCAAAACCTAGAAACAAACTGGGAACCTCTATCAGACACAATATTCTCTGGAATGCCATGCAAACGAACCACATGCTGAAAAAACAACGGAACCAAATCAGAAGAGGAAGGCAATTTAGGCAACGGTACCAAATGAACCATCTTAGAAAACCGGTCACAAACCACCCAGATAACCGACATCCTCTGGGAAACCGGAAGATCTGAAATAAAATCCATAGAAATATGCGTCCAAGGTCTCTCAGGGACCGGCAAAGGCAGAAGCAACCCACTAGCGCGGGAACAGCAAGGCTTAGCCCGCGCGCAAATCCCACAGGACTGCACAAAAGAACGCACATCCCGCGACAAAGAAGGCCACCAAAAGGACCTACCAACCAAATCTCTGGTACCAAAAATCCCAGGATGGCCAGCCAACACAGAACAATGAACCTCAGAAATCACTTTAATAGTCCATCTATCAGGAACAAACAGTTTCCCCACTGGACAGCGGTCAGGTTTATCAGCCTGAAATTCCTGAAGAACCCGTCGTAAATCAGGGGAGATGGCAGAAAGAACCACCCCTTCCTTCAGAATGCCGACCAGCTCAAGAACCCCAGGGGAATCAGAAAAAAAACTCCTAGAGAGGGCATCCGCCTTAACATTCTTAGTACCAGGAATGTGCGAGACCACAAAATCAAAACAGGAGAAAAACAGGGACCATCGAGCCTGTCTAGGATTCAGCCTTTTGGCAGACTCGAGGAAAATCAGATTCGTATGATTGGTCAAGACCACAATACGATGCTTGACCCCTCAAGCCAATGTCGCCACTCCTCAAATGCCCACTTCATAGCCAACAACTCCCAATTGCTGACATCATAATTGCGTTCCGCAGGCGAAAACTTCCGAGAAAAGAAGGCACACGGTTTCATCAAGGAACTATCAGAATTCCTCTGAGACAAAACGGCCCCTGCCCCAATCTCAGACGCGTCAACCTCAACCTGAAATGGAAGAGAAACATCCGGCTGACGCAACACAGGGGCAGAAGTAAATCGGCGTTTAAGCTCCTGAAAGGCAGAAACAGCCGCAGAGGACCAATTCGTCACATCAGCGCCTTTCTTCGTCAAATCGGTCAGAGGTTTAACCACACTGGAGAAGTTGGCAATGAAACGACGATAAAAATTAGCAAAGCCCAAGAATTTCTGAAGGATCTTCACAGATGTGGGCTGAATCCAATCATGAATGGCCTGAACCTTAACCGGATCCATTTCTATAGATGCGGGAGAAAAAATGAAGCCCAAAAAAGAAACCTTCTGCACTCCAAAGAGGCACTTTGACCCCTTCACAAATAAAGCATTATTACGGAGGATCTGAAATACCATCCTGACCTGTTTCACATGAGACTCCCAATCATCGGAAAAAATCAAAATATCATCCAAATATACAACCATGAATTTATCAAGATAACTCCGAAAGATATCATGCATGAAGGATTGGAACACAGATGGGGCATTAGAGAGTCCGAATGGCATCGCAAGGTATTCAAAATGGCCTTCGTATTAAATGCAGTTTTCCATTCGTCACCCTGCTTAATACGAATAAGATCATATGCCCCTCGAAGGTCAATCTTAGTAAACCAACTAGCCCTCTTAATCCTAGCAAACAAATCAGTAAGCAAAGGCAGAGGGTATTGAAATTTGACCGTGATCTTATTCAAGAGGCGATAATCAATACAGGGTCTCAAGGAGCCATCCTTCTTGGCAACAAAAAAAAAACCTGCTCCTAATGGTGAAGAAGATGGCCGAATATGCCCCTTCTCCAAAGACTCCTTAATATAGCTCCGCATGGCGGCATGTTCTGGCACCGACAGGTTGAAAAGTCGGCCCTTAGGGAACTTACAACCTGGAATCAAGTCAATAGCACAATCACAGTCCCTATGCGGTGGAAGGGAACTGGATTTGGGCTCATCGAATACATCCTGGGAATCTGACAAAAACTCAGGAATTTCAGAAGAGGGGGAAGAGGAAATTGACATTAAAGGAACGTGACCATGAACACCCTGACAACCCCAACTAGTCACAGACATAGATCTCCAATCTAACACCGGATTATGTACCTGTAACCATGGAAAACCCAGCACAATATCATCATGCAAATTATGCAACACCAGAAAACGACAATCTTCCTGATGGGCTGGCGCCATGTGCATGGTCAGCTGTGTCCAAAACAGGTTTATTTTTAGCCAACGGTGTAGCATCAATACCCCTTAAAGGAATAGGGTTCTGCAAAGGCTGCAAGGGCAAACCACAACGTCTGGCAAATTCTAAGTCCATTAAGTTCAGAGCGGAGCCTGAATCCACAAATGCCATGACAGAAAATGATGATAATGAGCAGATCAAGGTCACAGATAACAGAAATTTAGGTTGTACAGTACTGATGGTAACAGAACTAGCGATTCTCTTTGTACGCTTAGGGCAATCAGAAATAATATGAGCAGAATCGCCGCAGTAAAAACACAACCTATTCTGACGCCTGAATCTTTGACGTTCAGCTTTAGACAAAATCCTATCACACTGCATAGGCTCAGGGCTCCGCTCAGAGGACAATGCCGTAGTGTGCACAACTCTGCGCTCGCGCAAGCGCCGATCAATCTGAATGGCCAGTGACATAGAATCACTCAGACCAGCAGGCGTGGGGAACCCCACCATAACATCTTTATCGGATTCAGAAAGACCCTTTCTGAAAATTGCCGCCAAGGCATCCTCATTCCATTTAGTCAGTACAGACCATTTTCTAAATTTCTGGCAATACGATTCTGCCGCTTCTTGACCTTAACACAGGTCCAGCAAGATTTTCTCAGCTTGATCCACAGAATTAGGCTCATCATACAATAACCCCAATGCTTGAAAGAAAGAATCAACATTAAGCCAAGCAGGATTGCCAGTTTCCAGGGAAAATGCCCAATCCTGTGGGTCACCACGCAGCAGGGATATGATGATTTTAACCTGCTGAATGGGATCACCAGAAGACCGGGGTCTCAATGCAAAAAACAGTTTACAGTTATTTTTGAAACTCAAAAATTTGGATCTGTCACCAAAGAATAAATCAGGAGTGGGAATCCTAGGTTCTAAGGCAGGAGTCCGAACAATATAATCTGAAATACCCTGTACCCTAGCAGCAAGCTGATCCACACGAGAAACTAACTCCTGAACACTCATGGTATTACTAGGTTCCGCAGCCACCCAGAGATTAAGAGGGAGGAACAGGCTAAGGAAAAAAAATGGATCAAAACCCTTCCTCCCTTCTTTTGAGATGCAATTAACTCATTGTTGGCCAGTTGTACTGTTATGATCTGGTGGCCTTGGAGCAGCATGAGACGTACTCTGGAGAAGGTGGCACCTGTACTGACCACAAACCCTGAACTTAGCAGCGCAACTAGAAGTAGCCGTGGGGGGTACCTAACGCTCCTTAGACCCCTCGACACAGCCTAAGAATTAACTACCCCTAAAGACATACAGGAAACCTATCTTGCCTCAGAGAAAATCCCCAAAGGATAGACAGCCCCCCACAAATATTGACTGTGAGAGGAGAGGAAATAACATACGCAGACATGAAATCAGGATTTAGCATAGGAGGCCATACTAGCTAAAAAGAAAGGATAGAACAGAGTACTATGCAGTCAGTATAAAACACTAGAAAATATCCACCACAGAAAATACAAAACACCACATCTGACTAAAGACATGGAGGGTATATCTGCATCTCCAGAGACACAGCTAGGCTGCAAAAAATCCTTCACAACAAAGCTGGACAAGACAAAACATGAAAAATGCACAGAACTATAAGGTCCACAGCATGTGGACAGCAAAAACAAAGCCAGGACTTATCTTTGAAGAAAAGCACAGCGAACAGGAGAGACCAGAAGGGATGTGAATCCTCCAAAAACAATGGACAACTGGCACTGACTAAAGGAACAAGCAAGCCTATATACAGCCCAGCCCAAATTGCAAAAAATAGATACACCTGATAAATGCTGCGATCCAACTACCGCAGCACTACCACTCATAACCACCGGAGGGAGCCCAAGAGCAGAATTCACAACAGGTAGAGTTCTGTGACTCCTTGCTGGCGCTCTTTGTGCGGTACCGCGGCCCTGTTACGCAACAGGGTTTGCTTTCTTCATACTGGGTGAAGTTAACCCATGTGTGAATCCATATTGTGCCACCATATAGTCCGTCATTACTTAGCAGCAGGTTCCATCTCTGCACGATGGACCCCGGGCTGCGAACGCACCTTACTTTGTTTTTCTAATTATTTGGTGCGTTCCGCTAGCCCTAACACTTCCACTGCAGGATAATGACATCAGATGGAAAAAAACTTGCTTATTTAGAATTTGAGGACTACTCCTTTAAATTTGGATCAAGAGCCCAAGGGACAGTCCATGTATGATGACCATGTGACTGTGGCATTAGTGATCTAATCGCTTCCTCTATTCTCCATTTTGCAAAAAAACAGTTTTATGAAATTTGCTAATTAGGGTGTAGGGTCCTCCCTTGGTTTGGCCCAGAATCATAGAATGATAGAGTTGGAAGGGACCTCCTGGGTCACCGTGTCCATCCCCTGCTCAATACAGGATTCACTGAACCATCCCAGACAGGTGTCTGTCCAGCCTCTGTTTGAAGACTTCCATTGAAGGAGAACTTGCCACACCTTGTGGCATCCTGTTCCACTCGCTGATCACCCTCACAGACAAAAATTTTTTTCAAATATCTAATCTGTATCTTCTCCCTTTCAGTTTCATTCCAATGCTTCTTGTGTTTCCATGTGCAAATGAGAATAAGGATGATCCCTCGACACTGACCGCCCTTCAGATATTTGTAGACCACTATTAAGTCTCCTCTTGGAATTCTATTTTGCAAGCTAATCCTTTAACCGTTCCTTGTAGGACATACTTTGCAATCCGCTCACCTTCCTGGTAGCTCTTCTCACAACTTGCTCCAGTTTTTCAATGTCTATTTTAAAATGTGGAGACCAGAACTGGACACAGTATTCCAGATGTGGCCTAACCAAGGAGGAGTAGAGGGGCATAATGACTTCACGTGATCTAGACTCTATGCTTCTCTTAATACATCCTAGAACTGTGTGTTAGTCCGGGATCACACATACGCGAGATACGGCTGAGTCTCGCAGGTGAAAACCCAGCTCTGGCGCCGGCACTCCGGAGCGGAGCGTGTAGCCGCACAGCAATACATGGAGCTGCACGCTCCGCTCCGGAGTGCCAGCATCAGAGCTAGGTTTTCACCTGCGTGACTCGGCCATATCTCACATATGTGTGATTTATTTTTTTCCTTTTTAGTAAGTGTTTAAGTTCTGTGTTCATCCATCTTCGTCTCTTTAAATTCTTCCAATTCTTCCTTCTTTTCGGGATTGTTACCAATTGTGCAGTGAGAAATTCACTTAGCAAAATCTCCCATCCTTCTTGGATGTTTCTGTCCTTTAGAACTTCCAGCCATTGGACCTTTCCTACCCTCTTTCTGAGTCCATAAAAAAACCTTTCTGAAGTCGAACCTTAACCCATTTCCCACCTTATACGTATAGTTACATCTAAGGTGGGCTCACCCTGTTTGCTGCTGTCTATGGCAATGAGCCCACAATTTTCCTGGCACATTTTAGCTGATTTGAACAGCTGATATGTACCCCTAACATCCGCGGGTGGAATCGCGATCCACCCGCGGCTATTAACATGAAAAATGCCATTGTCAATCTCTGACAGTGGCATTTAACATACTCGCTCCAGAAGCGCGTCACTAATCCCGCCCATCGGTGCCCTTGTGAGATGATCGTGGGTCGCCAATGGGTTGGCATGACAACCAGGGGTCTGCAGCAGTAAAAAAATGTTTTACAAATATAAAAAAATTAAAACAATATGAAAGTTCAAATCACCCCCCATTCACCCCATTCAAAATAAAACATTAAAGACAAAAAAATACAC
The DNA here is from genome assembly GCF_032444005.1 of Ranitomeya imitator. NCBI lineage: Eukaryota > Metazoa > Chordata > Amphibia > Anura > Dendrobatidae > Ranitomeya > Ranitomeya imitator. The sequence goes on from NC_091283.1 coordinate 768,905,870, forward strand.
ACATTTGGTATCACCGAGTACAGAATTGCCCGATCTATCTATATATGAAAATAATTAATCCAAACGGTAAACGGCGTAACGAGGAAAAAAGTAAAAATGCAACATTGCATTAAAATGCAATAACATAGTAACATAGTAACATAGTAACATAGTTAGTAAGGCCGAAAAAAGACATTTGTCCATCCAGTTCAGCCTATATTCCATCATAATAAATCCCCAGATTTGCGTCCTTCTACAGAACCTAATAATTGTATGATACAATATTGTTCTGCTCCAGGAAGACATCCAGGCCTCTCTTGAACCCCTCGACTGAGTTCGCCATCACCACCTCCTCAGGCAAGCAATTCCAGATTCTCACTGCCCTAACAGTAAAGAATCCTCTTCTATGTTGGTGGAAAAACCTTCTCTCCTCCAGACGCAAAGAATGCCCCCTTGTGCCCGTCACCTTCCTTGGTATAAACAGATCCTCAGCGAGATATTTGTATTGTCCCCTTATATACTTATACATGGTTATTAGATCGCCCCTCAGTCGTCTTTTTTCTAGACTAAATAATCCTAATTTCGCTAATCTATCTGGGTATTGTAGTTCTCCCATCCCCTTTATTAATTTTGTTGCCCTCCTTTGTACTCTCTCTAGTTCCATTATATCCTTCCTGAGCACCGGTGCCCAAAACTGGACACAGTACTCCATGTGCGGTCTAACTAGGGATTTGTACAGAGGCAGTATAATGCTCTCATCATGTGTATCCAGACCTCTTTTAATGCACCCCATGATCCTGTTTGCCTTGGCAGCTGCTGCCTGGCACTGGCTGCTCCAGGTAAGTTTATCATTAACTAGGATCCCCAAGTCCTTCTCCCTGTCAGATTTACCCAGTGGTTTCCCGTTCAGTGTGTAATGGTGATATTGATTCCCTCTTCCCATGTGTATAACCTTACATTTATCATTGTTAAACCTCATCTGCCACCTTTCAGCCCAAGTTTCCAACTTATCCAGATCCATCTGTAGCAGAATACTATCTTCTCTTGTATTAACTGCTTTACATAGTTTTGTATCATCTGCAAATATTGATATTTTACTGTGTAAACCTTCTACCAGATCATTAATGAATATGTTGAAGAGAACAGGTCCCAATACTGACCCCTGCGGTACCCCACTGGTCACAGCGACCCAGTTAGAGACTATACCATTTATAACCACCCTCTGCTTTCTATCACTAAGCCAGTTACTAACCCATTTACACACATTTTCCCCCAGACCAAGCATTCTCATTTTGTGTACCAACCTCTTGTGCGGCACGGTATCAAACGCTTTGGAAAAATCGAGATATACCACGTCCAATGACTCACCGTGGTCCAGTCTATAGCTTACCTCTTCATAAAAACTGATTAGATTGGTTTGACAGGAGCGATTTCTCATAAACCCATGCTGATATGGAGTTAAACAGTTATTCTCATTGAGATAATCCAGAATAACATCCCTCAGAAACCCTTCAAATATTTTACCAACAATAGAGGTTAGACTTACTGGCCTATAATTTCCAGGTTCACTTTTAGAGCCCTTTTTAACAGACGATCAAAAGATCATATCTGCACCGAAATGGTATCAATAAAAGCGTCAGCTCGGCACGCAATAAATAAGCCCTCACCCAGCCCAAAATCGGAAAATGGCGACTTTTTTTTCTTTTTAGAAAATTTGGATTTTTTTTTCACCACATAAATAAAAAAGAACCTAAACATGTTTGGTATCTACAAACTCGTAGTGACCTGGAGAATCATAATTCAGGTCAGTTTTAGCCTTTAGTAAATGGTAAAATAGCAAAACAATTGCGGAATTGTACTTTTTTTTGCAATTTCACCGCACTTCCAGTACACGCTTATGGCAAAACCAATGGTGTCGATCAAAAGTACAACTCGTCTCTCATGTCATCCAAACCTAAAAAAGCATTTCCTAAACCTTTAGACACCTTTGACCAATTCGGTGAACTAACTTTAAAATTTATTTAGAAAAATCTGAAGTCCTCAATATCTCTATGTCCCTGACTGATATACTAGACCTTCAGAAAGCTACCCCCTTCAATTGGCCCACTGACTATATTAAATATTTAGGAGTTCAAGTCACCAAAAACCCAGCTTCCCTTTACCAAAATAATTAATTCTTACCCCTAATAGGAAAAACTAGATTACTTCTTAAAACCTACGATAACCCTCTCTTGTCATGGATGGGTAGGAAAAATGTCGTAAAAGCATGCATTCTCCCCAAAATCAAATACATTCCAAATATGCTCCCTATAAACCTCCCATCATCCTTCTTTTCTTCATGAAAACAGGTAGTGTCTCATTACATCTGGAAATTCAAAATACCAAGACTGGCACATAAAATTCTTTCCCAGCCAGAACACAAGGGAGGCTTTGGACTCCCAGACATCCAGATTTATTATAAAGCAATTCATTTGAATAGATGGCTCAACTTCGCGAGCTCCTCCAAAAATAAAGATAACCCAGATTTAGCAAACCTTCTTTTAGGGAAAGGTGCTTATAAATATATCTGGACAGGAGTAATTTTTTGCAGCATAATATAGGGGCCAGTGTGAGAAAGCTGGATCTCCCTCAAAGAAAAGAACACGGTCCCTACAGTCAAACATGGCGGAGGTTCCCTGATGTTTTGGGGTTGCTTTGCTGCCTCTGGCACTGGACTGCTTGACCGTGTGCATGACATTATGAAGTCTGAAGACTACCAAAAAATATTGCTGCATAATGTAGGGCCCAGTGTGAGAAAGCTGGGTCTCCCTCAGAGGTCATGGGTCTTCCAGCAGGACAATGACCCAAAACACACTTCAAAAAGCACTAGAAAATGGTTTGAGAGAAAGCACTGGATACTTCTAAGGTGGCCAGCAATGAGTCCAGACCTGAATCCTGTGGAGAGATCTAAAAATGGCAGTTTGGAGAAGGCACCCTTCAAATATCAGGGACCTGGAGCAGTTTGCCAAAGAAGAATGGTCTAAAATTTCAGCAGAGCATTGTGAGAAACTCATTGATGGTTACCGGAAGCGGTTGGTCGCAGTTATTTTGGCTAAAGGTTGTGCAACCAAGTATTAGGCTGAGGGTGCCAATACTTTTGTCTGGCCCATTTTTGGAGTTTTGTGTGAAATGATCAATGTTTTGCTTCATTCTCTTTTGTGTTTTTTTCATTTAAGACAAATTAAATGAAGATAATAATACCAAAGAATTTGTGTTTTCAATCATTTTCAGGAAGAAACTGAGTATTATCTGACAGAATTGCAGGGGTGTCAATACTTTTGGCCACAACTGTAGACTTGAAACCTCCAAGAACTTTGCCTATGTTTTTGTGTAACCATGAAGCTTGATGCCTTTATTAAGATACACTGTCATTGCTGTGTTTGTCTTATTCTTACCCAGTTGGATATCACAGGATTCAATGATGTGAGCTTTTCCCTACTGTATAAATATAACAGCTAGATGGTGAGAATTATGTTGCTATGTTCACAACAACACAGACAGGTTAAGGAAACACGCATTGAAAAACTCCAGGCAAGTAAGATTTGATGGGAAACTGATTGAATTTCCAGTTTTTTATTCCCAAGCCAAAAAGTGCTAACATCAAAGAGCCAACTATGGGTAGTGTTACGTCACACGTAAAGATTAGGCAATGTGATTACAACCCCACAATCTCCTCTGACATCTGTTGAGGGGACCCCATACACATCAGATGCTTAGTTGTTCCAAGTTTTAGTTCATGCGTATGGGGGCCTTGAACCTTCTCATGAAAATTTCTTGTAAAATCTTGAAGGCACAATTCTTTGACATTCATGCCAATGAAAACTTGTGGCATGCTCTAGGATAGGGGTGCACAACTTGCGGCTTGGGGGCCAAATATGGTCTCAATGCTTGGGAGTGTACAACCTGCAGCCCAGAGGCCACATGCCTCCCCTGATACCCTTATGTGTGCCCATTGACTATATGATAACAGACATGCCTGACAGTTTCCATGTTCAGAAGAAGAAGTGTCGTGTAGAACCGTAGTGATGGGCAAGTATCCATGGTGCACTGTGTGGTCATATCTGGGGCTTCCATATTTTGACAGAATGAGGGAGTCCTGACCATTGTGAAGCATGCTAAAGACTAGATTAATCCATAGATTTTTGGATTGTGAACCGGGATGGAGGGAATCTATCTTTCTGATAGGTCGGACTCCTAAAAATGGAATCAGCATCTATTTGTTTTGTGTTACTTATATTTTATTGTTGACCTTGGGCTTGATTCAATCTTCCAACCCCCAAAAATTGGGATGCAGCACTATCTCTGTTCACAGGGATCGGAAGTGTGTATGAGCACTTACAGTTACATATTATATGTGTTGCCCAGGATTGGAAAACATAACTATTTTATTCTAAAGATTTCTCTCAGTCCCATTGAAGTGAATAGGAAGCTCCGATGCCACACAACCTATAAACAAGAGAAAGGAGCCATGGTTTTTTTTATCCCCTTTAACCCAAAACTCCTCATTTGCTCAAATAATGGAGATACTTCACTAATATACTGACAAAATGGAAAATGAAAACTAAGTGTAACACTTGAGCTGCGGATCGAGTGATTTGCAGCAGGTTTCCAGGTGTAGACATCTAATTATTAATACAAAGGCAATTAGCATGTGGAATGAGGCTTAGGGTTCCATGTGAGCGCTCTATAATGCATACATGAATACTTGTGTCTGACCTATAAAGTAATCCATATATACGCCAGACAGAAAATTAACCATGAACATTTCATGGATCGAAAAGTCATGATGGATAAAGTTGGAAATACATGACACATGGTTTCCTTTGCTTCATAAAGGGAACCTGTCACAGTCCCATTTGTGGATAGTATGGTATAGGGAAGGAGAAGCTGAGCAGAATGATATATGGGTTTGTTCGAAAAGTTTCACTATAACTTGTATTGTATTCATTGAAATCCCTGGTGTTTATATGTAGAGTCCAGTAGGCGGTCCTACTAGTGATTGACAGATCTCTGCTTGCACAGCCATACAGAGAAGACTGTCAGTCATTGAGTAGGACCGCCGACTGGACTCATGCATACAAAAAACAGAGATTTTCAATAAACAAAATGCAGATCAGATGCCTTTTCCACCATGACTGGTTCATTTTAATTGTTTGATGCCCACATTTAGCGCTAGGTCACTTTCTAATTTCCAGTTCAGAAGCAGCTTACAATGTACTAGACTGGGAGCCCTGACAAGAAGCCACATAACACAACAATTTAGTTAGAGGCATCCACTTAAAAAATTGTAGTGCAACTACAACAACGGTGGCGCAGTGGTTAGTACCTTGCAGCGCTGGAGTCCTGGGTTCTAACCCCACCAAGGACAACATCTGCAAAGAGTTTGTATGTTCTCCCTGTGTTTCGTGGGTTTCCTCTGGGCACTCCGGTTTCCTCCCACATTCCAAAGACATACTGACAGGGAATTTAGATTGTGAGCCCCATCAGGGACAGCGATGATAATGTGTGCAAACTGTAAAGCGCTGCGGAATATGTTAACGCTATATAAAAATAACGATTATTATTATACTCCGTAATATAGAAATTGCACCACCAGGAAGGAAAAGTCATGGAGTAATGGAAATCACAGGATGGAGACAGGTTACCCATCTGCAAATGATGAAAAAATAGAAGCCAAATTTTCAAAACTTTTCCATCTATTCAGTCTGGAGTATGAGCACCATGTGCAGAAATCTTGCCACTTACAGCCTCTGCTGCTTTCAATGCTGTTATTAATGGTTGCCTGAGGAAGTTTCTGCCTCTGAATGTACTTGGGCTAATCATAAAGATCCACTGCTGGCAGCTCCTGTCTAATCACTGATCAATGACGTCCCAGATGTGCTCGATGAGAGAAAAGTTAGGAGAAGATGAAGGCCATAGTGGCATGTTTAGGCCCCACAGGCTGCTCACAGTAACACCAGCAACATGTGGTCTGGATTTCTGTTGAAAAATGTCTCCTGGGACAATTTGGAGAAATGGCCGTACCACGAATTCCACCACCAAATCAATGTAACAGTACATGGAATGTAAACTAAAGGGGAATGTAAACTAGAGGGGTCCTGCTACTGTAACCCTAACCCCACACCATAATCCTGGACCTTCTCTCATGATGTCCTCATAATGTGGCCAAATATTCTCACAATATACTGTATTTGGTGAGAGAATGATGAGGATGAGCTTCCACTTTCGTGCACCAGCAGCTGTTGGAGAGAAGGGTTATCTGACCCTGAAAGGATGGACCCACTTGACAAAGGGGCAAAACTTATCTATGATGGAATCTCCTTCTACATGGTCCCCATAGCAAGTACAGGGTCTTTCTTTCTTGCATGACTACTTTTTAGATTAAATTTCAGGTCATCTTGTCTTGTTTTTGTATCCAACATAAGCAATGCTGTAGATTGCCCCATGATGGCATGCCAGTGGAGTACCCGCAATATTGCCAGCTTCAGCAGCAGAGTGCCCTACTTTTTTCTTTTTCAGCCATAGAGTTCAATGATAACATTCATTCTTCCTGCAGACGTCTTTGAGCCCGATCTGCTCTAGAATCCCCTTCGAAATACTCTGGGTTTTCCGAAAGAGAGGACAAGTATGTGGCATGTCCAATTATGTTTTGTAGAAGGCGCACAAAGAATGATGCAATTACGTTTTTTTTTAATTATTATGATGATTATATTCTTTTTATATGCAACATTAATATAAGCAAAGCAATAAGGCAATAATGAAATGTTCTTCAGACTCTAATTACTGATATTATCAAACGTATTCCGCTAAGATACTGTATTGACACCAGCAGGTGCCCCAAATGCTGAATGTGTGCACCGATCCATCCGTTCCACAGAAGTGAATAATGCTGTGTGTGCACTATGGCTCCATTCACATTGGGGAGTTTGGGACCCTCATGCTTGGAAACGGAAGGGATCCCAGTGTGCACTTTGTATTCCAAAAATCTGAGGCACCAGAATTAAATTCTTCAAAAATTGCATTTTTAATGATGAAAGAAATGTTATGTTTTGTTTTGGAGAATGAAATTCTAGTGCCTCTTATTTGTGTACAATATACAGTTAGGTCCATATATATTTGGACAGAGACAACATTTTTCTAATTTTGGTTATAGACATCACCACAATGAATTTTAAACAAAACAATTCAGATGCAGTTGAAGTTCAGACTTTCAGCTTTCATTTGAGGGTATCCACATTAAAATTGAATGAAGGGTTTAGGAGTTTCAGCTCCTTAACATGTGCCACCCTGTTTTTGAAGGGACCAAAAGTAATTGGACAGATTCAATAATTTTAAATAAAATGTTCATTTCTAGTACTTGGTTGAAAACCCTTTGTTGGCAATGACTGCCTGAAATCTTGAACACAAGGACATCACCAGACGCTGTGTTTCCTCATTTTTGACGCTCTGCCAGGCCTTCACTGCGGTGGTTTTCAGTTGCTGTTTGTTTGTGGGCCTTTCTGTCTGAAGTTTAGTCTTTAACAAGTGAAATGCATGCTCAATTGGGTGGAGATCAGGTGACTGACTTGGCCAATCAAGAATATTGTACTTCTTTGCTTTAATAAACTCCTGGGTTGCTTTGGCTTTTTGTTTTGGGTCATTGTCCATCTGTAGTATGAAACGACGACCAATCAGTTTGGCTGCATTTGGCTGGATCTGAGCACACAGTATGTCTCTGAATACCTCAGAATTCATTCGGCTGCTTCTGTCCTGTGTCACGCCATCAATAAACACTAGTGACCCAGTGCCACCGGCAGCCATGCATGCCCAAGCCATCACACTGCCTCCACCGTGTTTTACAGATGATGTGGTATGCTTTGGATCATGAGCTGTACCACGCCTTCACCATACTTTTCTCTTTCCATCATTCTGGTAGAGGTTGATCTTGGTTTCATCTGTCCAAAGAATGTTCTTACAGAACTGTGCTGGCTTTTTTAGATGTTTTTTAGCAAAGTCCAGTCTAGCCTTTTTATTCTTGATGCTTATGAGTGGCTTGCACCGTTCAGTGAACCCTCTGTATTTACTTTCATGCAGTCTTCTCTTTATGGTAGATTTGGATATTGATACGCCGACCCCCTGGAGAGTGTTGTTCACTTGGTTGGCTGTTGTGAAGGGGTTTCTCTTCACCATGGAGATTATTCTGCGATCATCCACCACTGTTGCCTTCTGTGGGCGCCCAGGTCTTTTTGCATTGATGAGTTCCCCAGTGCTTTCTTTCTTTCTCAGTATGTATCAAACTGTAGATTTTGCCATTCCTAATATTGTAGCAATTTCTCGGATGGGTTTTTTCTGTTTTCGCAGCTTAAGGATGGCTTGTTTCACCTGCATGGAGAGCTCCTTTGACCTCATGTTTACTTCACAGCAAAACCTTCCAAATGCAAGCACCACACCTCAAATCAACTCCAGGCCTTTTATCTGCTTAATTGAGAATGAAATAACGAAGGGATTGCCCACACGTGTCCATGAAATAGCCTTGGAGTCAATTGTCCAATTACTTTTGGTCCCTTTAAAAACAGGATGGCACATGTTAAGGAGCTGATACTCCTAAACCCTTCATCCAATTTTAATGTGGATACCCTCAAATGAAAGCTGAACGTCTGAACTTCAACTGCATCTGAATTGTTTTGTTTAAAATTCATTGTGGTAATGTCTATAACCAAAATTAGAAAAATGTTGTCTCTGTCCAAATATATATGGACCTAACTGTAATTGTTTTACCGGCCTGGTGGGAAGCCAAGCTGAGTAAGTTCATGGATCCACTAGTGGTGAATGGGATTTCTCTGCAGTTTGATTAAGTCATCCCAATTTTTATAATCTGCACCACTTCTAGGCTAAGTGCACACGTGGAAAATTTCCGCGGCAATTCCGCAACTCTTGCCGCGGCTATATCGCATGCGGAATTGGCATGCGTATTCCCGCAAAACACTAGCGTTTTACAAGCATAATTAGCTTGCAGAATGCTAGCGTTTTATAAGCGATCTGTAGCATCGCTTGGAAAACTGATTGACAGGTTGGTCACACTTGCCAAACAGTATTTGACAGGTGTGACCAACTTTTTACTATTGATGCTGCTTATGCAGCATCAATAGTAAAAAGATAGAACGTTAAAAATAAAAAATCGTGATATTCTCACCTCCCAGCGTCCCCGGCAGTCTTCCCGCTCCTCGCGATGCTCCGGTCCCAATAATGCCTACCGGCAATGGCCTCAGATGGCGTAGAGGTCTCGCGAGACCACTACGTCATCACAGGTCATTTTCGCAATGCATTATTGGGAACGGAAGCATCACGAGGAGCGGGAAGACTGCCGAGGACGCCGGAAGGTGAGAATATCATGATTTTTTTTTTTTTTTTTTTTTTTTAGCAATTATATGGTTCCCATGGCCTGGAGGAGAGTCTCCTCTCTACCACCCTGGGTACCAACCGCACATGATCCGCTTATTTCACGCATGGTGGGCATAGCCACATGCGGAAAGTAAGCGGATCAATGCATTCCTATGTGTGCAGAATCCCTGCGATTCCGCACAAAGAATGAACATGCTGCGTTTTTTTCCAGAATGCGATTCCGCCGCGGAAAAAAACGCAACATGTGCACAAAAATTGCAGATTGCATTAAAAATGATGGGATGCTTAATGTATGCGGTTTTTTTCGTGGTTTTATCGCGTTTTTATAGAGAAAAAACGTGAAAAAAAGTGAAAAATCCTGAACGTGAGCACATAGCCTTAGACTCTGGACACAAATAAGAAAAAAAAGTCAAGGTTTGAAAGATGTTACTAACCTATCCTGTCTCGTACTTATCTTCTTCCCTTCCCGGTGGCCAACTCCCTTTGTGCAAGAGCAAAGTAACTGGCTCAGTTGGCTGTATACTGCCTGAATATTCAGGTAGCAAGAGTATATTGCTACCACGTGCTATACAGTACTCTAGCCACACTTCTTCCTGGGCTCTACAGCAACAAGGCACCCGATTGTCTCCTGAGTGATATGCGTAGTTCCAGCTTTACTACAAGGTGTCTAATCAGCACTGCTGTTCCTGGGTGCTGTCTGCACATCTAAAGGTACCTTCACACATAACGATATTGTTAACGATATCGTTGCTATTTGTGACGTAGCAACGATATCGTTAATGAAATCGCTATGTGTGACAGCGACCAACAATCAGGCCCCTGCTGGGAGATCGTTGGTCGCTGAATAAAGTCCAGAACTTTATTTCGTTGCTGGACTCCTGCTGACATCGCTGGATCGGCGTGTGTGACACCGATCCAGCGATGTCTTCACTGGTAACCAGGGTAAACATCGGGTAACTAAGCGCAGGGCCGCGCTTAGTAACCCGATGTTTACCCTGGTTACCATGCTAAAAGTAAAAAAAAAAAAACACTAGATACTTACCTACCGCCGTCTGTCCTCCAGCGCTGTGCTCTGCACTCCTCCTGTACTGGCTGTGAGCCGGAAAGCAGAGCGGTGACGTCACCGCTCTGCTTTCCGGCTCACAGCCAGTACAGGAGGAGAGCAGAGAAGCAGAGCGCAGCGCTGGAGGACAGACGGCTGTAGGTAAGTATGTACTGTTTGTTTTTTTTTACTTTTAGCATGGTAACCAGGGTAAACATCGGGTTACTAAGCGCGGCCCTGCGCTTAGTTACCCGATGTTTACCCTGGTTACCGGCATCGTTGGTCGCTGGAGAGCGGTCTGTGTGATAGCTTTCCAGCGACCAAACAGCGACGCTGCAGCGATCCGGATCGTTGTCGGTATCGCTGCAGCGTCGCTTAATGTGAAGGGGCCTTAACCCTGCTACAGCAAGGTACCTGCCGGCCTACTTCTCATTGTTCTGTCCACACACTCTAAACTGCGGTATCAAGCTGCCTACTCACCCCTTCTCACACCTACTTATCTTATTATTATTATTTATTTATTTATTTATATAGCACCATTGATTCCATGGTGCTGTACATGAGAAGGGGTTACATACAAGTTACAGATATCACATACAGTAAACAAACTAACAATGACGGACTGATACAGAGGGGCGAGGACCCTGCCCTTGCGGGCTTGCTATTGCAAACTCACCTCTTTTGCATCTAGCACTTCGAGTTCCACTGATCCACATGCTCTCCTGCATATCCAGCTCTACTAGTCCATGTGCCATCTGGCTAGTCCAGCTCTAAGACTATGCTAAAATACTGCTTAGTAAATCCATGTCACCAGATGAGCCATAAAAAAGGCCCCTGCTGACATTTTTAAGAAACAGGATCATAACTTTTGGCGATGTAGTAGTATTAATCATACCAGGGCTTTGGTGGTTAATCGGCTAAGGGTCCCTCTACCATATATCAAGATACCAGTGGGGGGGGAACCAAGATTTTGCATAGCATTAGAGGTTGAAAACAAATTGAGACATTCAGAAAAGTGTTCATATTTTTCTATTTTTTTTTCTAATTACAGTCACCCTTTAGTGATTGTCATAAGTAAAATTGAGATTTTATGTAGAAGTGCAACTAATTACCTGCTACAGTCAATCACACATATGTATGCAGATCGCTCTTAAGCACCCTCTAGTGGTGGCTACAGACATCAAAAATTTTATCTGTGGCTACGCAGTGGACTGTGAGCTCTGTAAAGCAAAAAATAGCTGCTAGAATTATATATAGAAAAAGTAATAAATGGGCAAGAAATAGATTTATTGTGTAGCGGCGCTAGTGTAAGTGCATAGAGTCAGCTGCAAGTATAGCCCTAAACCACATAGGGAAGTATTAAAACTATAAAGAAGAACACAGTACCTGCGCTATAAGACAATATGCATAATTAGACGTCTAACTTATGCATATTGTCTTATAGCGCAGGTACTGTGTTCTTCTTTATAGAAAAAGTAATAAGCAGAGTATGTTGGATCTAATTCTACATGGTGTTAAAAGATAAAAATTCACTTTAATTTTTTTAACCGTGTTTTCTACCTGAACTAATGATATCTACCAATAGCACCAACTCCATTCCTTATCAGCGCTAGACAGAGGTCATCATCACCTGCTTAACATTTAACGAAATCCTTATCAAGAGCCGCATTCATGTCATTTGTCTAATGAATGGATTTCCATCTCATTTTGAAGCGCTTTTTCCTGTGGATTAGTTTTGTGATTTACTTATTTTAAACATTAGTCTTCTTCTTGTGTCCTCTGCCTTATTATATAATTCCTAAAAAAATATGCTGGTTTAATTTCATAGGGCAAAGTGTATACCTATCTACAAACCAATCACGTGATGTTTATAGAAGTGTTTTTTTCAAGTAAAAGCTTAAGAAGAGAAATATTATAACTAGGGGAATCCCTGACAGTATTTTAGAGCAGACCTCTAAGGCTTCTTTCACACTAGCGTCGGAATCTCCCCGTCGCAATGCGTCGGGGAGAGATTCCGACGCTAGCGTTTGCTGCATTGCACAATGGGTGCAGCGGATGCATTTTTCCGGCGCATCCGCTGCCCCATTGTAAGGTGCGGGGAGGTGGGGGCGGAGTTCCGGCCGCGCATGCGCGGTCGGAAAAAGTGGTCCGTCGGGAGAAAAAAACGTTACATGTAGGGTTTTTTTCTCCCGACGGTCCGCCAAAGCACGACGCATCCGTCGCAAGACGGATGCGAAGTGTGCCAATCCGTCGCAAATGCGTCGTCAATAGAAGTCTATGGGGGAAAAACGCATCCTGCAAGCACTTTTGCAGGATGCGTTTTTTCTGCAAAACGACGCATTTTGACGGATTTAAAAAAACGCTAGTGTGAAAGTACCCTAACAATAGCCTGGACATATCCATGGATATACCATTAATGACAAGATAGAGATTGAGACAGTGCTTGTTTGAACAGTGCTGCAGCCAATCTCTCATCTTAGCAGGTCATGCCATCAGTGATTGGCTGCAGTGCTGTTGACGTGATATTATCTCTGCACCAAAACAAAAGAGCAATGGGGAAAGGAGAGTCATTACTACATTAAAGAGAGTTTACCCAAAAATCTTCATCTCCAGTGCTGGCGGCTTATTCATCAAAAAGAATGATGCGTCTATGAGAACGTGCATAGACTATAAGGGTCTGGATAAGATCACACTTAGAGTCATTATCCATTGCCCTCCATGTCTAAATCATAAGACTGGATTAAAGGTGCTACCATCTTCACCAAATTAGGCCAATCCATCCAAGAAGTGAAATCAATTTTTGTCCAATGCTCCTGTCCCACACAATCCTAATGTCAGGAGGCCGTTTCATCTCAAAGTGGATGCCTCTGATTTACCCGCGGCTTCATGAATCCACCTTACCTGAACTCTAACACCCGCGTAATGTGCCGTGTAATATCATGTGATGTGATAGCTGCAAGGCCGTATGGGGAAGCCTGAAGCCGCCCTTGCAGTCATATGAGCCTTCTCTTGCTTACCTTTAGCTTATATAAAATGGTAGCAGCCATTTTTTGGCATTTCAGTTGACTTAAATCACAAATTGTTCAAATTTGACGGTTCCAAAGAATTTTTTTAATTTTGATGCAAACTAAATTAGGACCAAATGTTTTTGCTAATCTCTAGTAATCCAGATATATGAGACATAGTATTATAACACATAAGATAAAAGTAATCTTTTTTTTTTTTAAATATATGGAAACCCTAGAATTACATTGGTAATGGGAAGAGCTGGGATTTTATGGTATGTTACTTTTTTTTATGTACCGTATATACTCGAGTATAAGCCGAGATTTTCAGCCCAAATTTTTGGGCTGAAAGTGCCCCCCTCGGCTTATACTCGAGTCACGGTAGTGGCAGGGTCGGCGGGTGAGGGGGAGAGGGCGCTGAGGCATACTTACCTAGTCCCAGCGATCCTCGCGCTGTCCCTGCCGTCCCACGGGCTTCGGCGCTGCAGTTTCTTCCTCTCTTCAGCGGTCACGTGGGACCGCTCATTACAGAAATGAATAAGCGGCTCCACCTCCCATAGGGGCGGAGCCGCTTATTCATTTCTCTAATCAGCGGTGCCGGTGACCGCTGATAGAGAAAGAAGCTGCAGCGCCGAAGACAGGAGGGGACAGCGCGAGGATCGCCAGGACTAGGTGAGTATGTTATATTCACCTGTCCACGTTCCAGCCGCCGGGCGCCGATCCATCTTCCCGGCCGGCGCCTCCATCTTCCCGGCGTCTGCGCTCTCTGACTGATCAGGCAGAGGGCGCGATGACGCATATAGTGTGCGCGGCGCCCTCTGCCTGATCAGTCAGAGCAGAGACGCCGGGAAGATGGAGGCGCCGGAACGAGACGCTGGGAGCTGCAATCAAGGGAGGTGAGTATGTGTTTTTTTTTCTTTATTGCGGCAGCGGCGGCACAAATTTATGTGGAACATCTATGGGGCACAGTGAACGGTGCAGAGCACCGTATATGGCACAGCACAGCTATGGGGCACAGTGAACGGTGCAGAGCACCGTATATGGCACAGCACATCTATGGGGTACAGTGAACGGTGCAGAGCACCGTATATGGCACAGCACAGCTATGGGGCACAATGAACGGTGCAGAGCACCGTATAAGGCACAGCTAGGGGGCACAATGAACGGTGCAGAGCACCGTATAAGGCACAGCTAGGGGGCACAATGAACGGTGCAGAGCACCGTATATGGCACAGCACAGCTATGGGGCACAGTGAACGGTGCAGAGCACCGTATATGGCACAGCACATCTATGGGGCACAGTGAACGGTGCAGAGCACCGTATATGGCACAGCACAGCTATGGGGCACAGTGAACGGTGCAGAGCACCGTATATGGCACAGCACAGCTATGGGGCACAGTGAACGGTGCAGAGCACCGTATATGGCACAGCACAGCTATGGGGCACAGTGAACGGTGCAGAGCACCGTATATGGCACAGCAATGGGGCACAGTGAACGGTGCAGAGCACCGTATATGGCACAGCACAGCTATGGGGCACAGTGAACGGTGCAGAGCACCGTATATGGCACAGCTATGGGGCACAGTGAACGGTGCAGAGCACCGTATATGGCACAGCACAGCTATGAGGCACAGTGAACGGTGCAGAGCACCGTATATGGCACAGCAATGGGGCACAGTGAACGGTGCAGAGCACCGTATATGGCACATCTATGGGGCACAATGAACGGTGCAGAGCACCGTATATGGCACAGCTAGGGGGCACAATGAACGGTGCAGAGCACTATATGGGGCACACCTATGGGGAAATATGAACGGTGCAGAACACTATATGGCACAGCTATGGGGAAATAATGATCTATTTTTATTTTTGAAATTCACCGGTAAATGCTGCATTTCCACCCTAGGCTTATACTCGAGTCAATAAGTTTTCCCAGTTTTTTGTGGCAAAATTAGGGGGGTCGGCTTATACTCGGGTCGGCTTATACTCGAGTATATACGGTATTCTTGGCATATAGTTGCGTCTCTGTACATGTGGATAAAAAGAGTGTATTATTTAATTTAAAAACCAGCGCTAGACGCCACCACGAAGTTCTGTGCTGTTCCTCTGGAGTCTAAACTTTCACCCATGATGCCCACGTCACAGTGTATAGGGCAGAGCAGGACCATGAGCGGCTGCCTGGCAGGAGCCACCTGAGGGTTCCGTCACCTCTGACCTTCCAACTGTCGGCTGAAGTGATTGGACGGAGGTCCTCAGGAAGATATTAATGAGAATGGCGTCTACTGGACACAGAGAAGAGAGCGAGGTGAAGAGAGAAGACAAGAGGAAGAGAGAAGAGGACAGTGATACCACTGGATTCAAGAAGAGGAGAGAGGCCAAAGACAATGGGTTGGAGGATGAAGAGCCAACACCTGGATGCAGCAGAGACCCCAAAATATCCAGCCCCTACCCCATGCTTAACATGAGTGACTTTACCTTCCATAAAGTCTTGGGCAGGGGTAGCTTTGGCAAAGTAAGTTTTTATATATTTTCCTATGTCAACCTATCAGTGCCATTTTACCTTCATCCGTTATCTTCTGTAGGCAGATATTTATTGAAGTGTTCTTCTATGGCATCGCTGGAAAAAATCCAGACGTTCCCCTGCCCCTCTGGATTATTTCACACATAGGCTCATTTGATCTCCACAGTTAGGCTCATCTGATTAATCGAAGAGCTGACCTCAGGGATTACATGTGTGGGTAGTTGGAGGGGCATTGTTTATTTCTATGTACTGGTCTATGTATACTGCTATCAGGATACAATATATACTTTGAACTTTGTTTCAGTAAACTTTAAATCAGCGGCACATTGATATTAAACCAATACTGACTCCCAACCAGCTCAAAGTGCCACTCGGTGTTTGTTTTATTTGTTCCCATAAGGTGATAATGGAACACCCCTTTAAGACCACTCCATGGATCATTCATGGAGTAGACAGTGCATTATGCCAGTGGCTTAGCATTGCTCTGCTATAAAGTCCAGGTTACTATCAGCCTCACAAACCACTCAGTACATCCGTTTCTTGTGCAGTAGATAAACCAGCTGTTTTCCATCTCCCTTACAAATTTTCAAAGCATTGTCTATTTCTTTCCTCAGGTGGTCCTGGCATCAGTCCCCAGCCGAAACACCTATATGGCTGTAAAGATAATCAAGAAAAAGAAAGTTAATGAAAACATCATTATGCGAGAGCAGCGGGTACTCCTGGCGGCCAAAGACTGTCCACTGTTATGTCACCTCTATGCCGCACAACAGTCTCGGAAGCGCGCGTATTTCATCACGGAGTATCTGTCCGGCGGCAGCCTCGAGGATTTGATTGAGATGCACGGCTGCTTGGACATCGACAATGTAAGGTGAGAAAGAGGAAGATATGCCAAAAAGTGAGAAGAGGTGAGGAAATAAAATCTGAGGTAGGGATATAGCTGAGACAGTGGCTGGCAGGGAATGTAGCCTAGGCAGGAAGGAGGCGCAACAATGACATTGATACTACACTCTGTTCTCTCGATCAGATTCTAAACAGCAGAGATAGTATGTGACCTTCAGTTCCTCCATGGACACATCATCCACCGGTAAGAAGAACTTTCCTCATTCTCTCTGTCCCATTTAGATGCTAAAATGTTGCCCCCAACCTTCCTGGGATCCTGTTCCACCTAATCTTGCAGTGACTCATTTTTCATCTCCTGTATCACTGAGCAGATTTCTTACTCTGTCTCATTTTATTGCAGAGATATTAAGCCAGAAAATATCATGTTGGATGCAGACGGCCACATCCGTCTAATTGACCTTGGGCTTGCTCAAGATAGCGTCACCTCCTCCAATAACATCTCTGGAGTGACGGGCACTTTCCATTACATGGCCCCTGAGGTGCTTCACGAAAAAGGATATGGCACAGCCGTGGATTGGTGGAGCCTGGGGATTGTGGTGTCCGAGATGGCAACAGGACTCTCCCCATTTCAGCAAAATAGCTTACAGAGCTATAACCAAAGGAAAGCCTGAAATTCCATCTTGACTTGATGCTGATGTGAAAGATCTTATCAAGAAGCTGCTGTGCAAAAATCCTCAGAAGCGATTGAGCGCTTGCGGGAACATCCGAGAGCATCCATTCTTTACCACCATCGGCTGGGAGCATCTGGAGGAAAGGAGAGCACAGCCGCCATTCATACCATTCTGGCCAGTTCTGGAGAACCATCTTATGCGGTGGCTGGAGGAAAAGAAAGCCTTTAACCCCATGGCCGGCTTTAATTACGTGTCACCAAGCTGGGCCCAGTAAGATCATCCTTCTCTGGGGATAAATCCCATCAAATGTCCTTCTAACCTTGTGGCCTTTATCACTGTCCTTTGTCTTCTCCCACTGTTTCGGCCAATGACCATGTTTCTGTTATTCTTAGGTGGATGAGAATATCTGGGCTGTGAAACAATCCAAGACCATATTGTGAGTGACCACTGTACTGTATACACAGGACACCTATTATACCAGTACATCAGATCTGATGTTCATATTGAAATGTCTTCCTCACATGTTTTGCAGGATGAGCCCGTGCCAACTGCCCAGAATTTTTTGCCTCCTGACCCATACCTCATGTCTCTGCTGCTGTTTGTCACCTCAACTGCCTCAGAACATCATGTCTCTCCATAACATCTTCATGCCTGACCATAACCATCATGTCACTGCACCAGGCCCTTTACTCTGCATCCTCCAATCCTGGGCTGGCGCTTCACATCACTCCAGCCCGAAGATCTTCTGCACCCCCGGAGTGGCCTGTGCATACTGTCCATCTGGTGAGTTCAGAAATAATAGTCTAACATGGGCCATTATCCCTGAACTCACCTCAGCACAGGCCGGGTAAGTATTTCACCCATTACCCATCACATCCACATCACCCACACTACATAATAGGTATAGACCCCACTACATGATAGGTATAGGCCCCACACTTCACTATAAGTACAGACACCCACACATAGACACACAGCACGTAGATAGAGATTTCGGCTTTTAATCCAGGGATTTAATCTGATCGCCATATTTGGGGCCAGGAAGCAATTTTTCCCCCTAATATGAGGACAATTGGCCCATTCCTCATGGGGGGGTTTTGCCTTTCTCTGGATCTACACGGCCTTAAATAGGTTTAGTATAATAAAAATTGCAACTGAAACCGCGCATAAAGGGACCAGAAACACGTATGGAAATATGTAGACACACGTGCAAACAAGGGAATGGTACCTGGGGGGCTTCTGGGGGCTGGACAATACCAACCAAAATGCAGAAAGAACCACCAGGGTCCACCCGTAACCACTGCTGAGGAGTGACCCAATAACCTGCAATAATGATGTGGCGGGCCCCCTACAAAATATAAGATATCAAATAGAGTGTCCCGATAAACACAAATGGTGAAAAAGATGGACTTACCAGAACACAGGTGCAGTGGTGTCGGCAAGGTGGACGCACTTGGGGTTCTGTGGTGAAGAGCCCAGCACCGGGAAGGTAGAAGGCGTGAGGGCAAGCGGACCTGGAAGGGGCTGCAGCACAGCGGAGCACCGAGAAATAGGTGCCAAAGGATGAATGGATAAGTCCACGTGGGTGCTGCGCAGGGAAGCCCCGAGGAGATATACGGGCGAACCTGCAGGGGAGCAGGCACAGGAACGCTGTGCAGTAGCTGCGTAGAGCCAGGGAAAGCCCCGGCCGGTGGCGTCCCTAGATACGAGCGGGGGGAAGATGGCCGACAAAAGACTCAGCGTGTGACGTCACAGCTACGGAGCGGCACTGGGACCAAACTTAACCAACGCGTTTCAGAGGAACTCCGTCCTCCTTCGTCAGGGTTACCGGTCCCTGGGTGCTCAGATGATTTATACAAGAGCCCTGTCAGTCAAACCCCCAAACGGCCCGCCCCTATCCCCAGTGATCTGGGCTGCCCATATGAAAGAGTGGTAGCAGAATAAATAAATAATACAGATGGTCATAGCAGCGTAACAAGGAGTTTCTTGAAGTGGCTCTCACTTCCTGCTTTGCTTGTTCCAATAACGGGCATGGATAGCCCTTATCCAGAAATTGTTGGGTCAGGATATCCGATTCCCTATTGAAGTCCTCCAAGGACACGCTGAGTCTTTTGTCGGCCATCTTCCCCCCGCTCGTATCCAGGGACGCCACCGGCCGGGGCTTTCCCTGGCTCTACGCAGCTACTGCACAGCGTTCCTGTGCCTGCTCCCCTGCAGGTTCGCCCGTATATCTCCTCGGGGCTTCCCTGCGCAGCACCCACGTGGACTTATCCATTCATCCTTTGGCACCTATTTCTCGGTGCTCCGCTGTGCTGCAGCCCCTTCCAGGTCCGCTTGCCCTCACGCCTTCTACCTTCCCGGTGCTGGGCTCTTCACCACAGAACCCCAAGTGCGTCCACCTTGCCGACACCACTGCACCTGTGTTCTGGTAAGTCCATCTTTTTCACCATTTGTGTTTATCGGGACACTCTATTTGATATCTTATATTTGGTAGGGGGCCCGCCACATCATTATTGCAGGTTATTGGGTCACTCCTCAGCAGTGGTTACGGGTGGACCCTGGTGGTTCTTTCTGCATTTTGGTTGGTATTGTCCAGCCCCCAGAAGCCCCCCAGGTACCATTCCATTGTTTGCACGTGTGTCTACATATTTCCATACGTGTTTCTGGTCCCTTTATGCGCGGTTTCAGTTGCAATTTTTATTTTCTAGTACTTCTATAGCAGGATTGGCACTTACCTGCCCTGACTCCAGCTGCTAGGGACTTTGTGTTTAGGATCAGCGCTTGTGTGTTTCCCCTTTTCAGGTTTAGTATAATACATCAATGAGTAGATTCACACATAAGTAGTTAAAAACATTTTGTTTCAAAATGTTGAAAAGTATTTTGAAAAATAGTTTTTACTCAAAATCATTTTAAGATTATAAAAATTAAATCTCGCTTCCATTACACACAGGGAGATACGAGCCTTTGATCCTGGGATTTATTCTGATCGCCAACTTTGGGGTCAGGAAGGAATTTTTCCCTCTGATATGAGAATAATTGGCACATTTCTCAAGTGGGGTTCCTCTGGATCAACACGGCCCATAAATAGGTTTAGTAAAATAAATAGTAATAGGTTTAGTAAAATAAAATAGGTAGGTTCATATGTTTATAATAAAAAAAATATATAATATAATTTATGTAAAATAATAATATAATATTTTTGGTTTACAATAATTTAGTTAACACAAATATGAACATAAATTAGTCCAAAATTAGAAAATACTTTTCTATTTTTATATAATAAAAAATGTTATAACAATAATAATAATAATACAAATAATAATCATATAATAATTTTATAATGTCTGTTTTTTAAATTCCATTTAGGTATCACACATTAGCTATGAGCCCTTGATCCTGGGATTCATTCGGATCAGGAAGGAATTTTTCACCTTCCTATGGATCAACACGGCCTTAAATAAATTGAATCTGATAGTTGTATAAGTAATTCACATATTAATGGCTTATTATAAATTTTAAAAAAAAGTGAATATATAGACAGGTTTTCTGATAATTTATAGCTGACATGCACATAATATACACAGTAGCTCAGTGCAAAAATATGAAAAAGAGAAATAGTTTAATATATTTTTATATTTTATAGAAATGAATTTAATTCCACAGATTCGGTATCAGCCTTGATCCTGGGATTTATTCTGACCGCCATGTTTTATTTGGGGGTCAGGAAGGATTTTTTCCCCCTGATATGAGGACAATTGGCCTATTCCTCACAGGGGGTTTTCGCCTTCCTCTGGATCAACACGGCCCATAAATAGGATTAAGATATAACCCCTGTCTATAAATAAAATCTGTTTTCCCCTACATCATTGTTCTTGTCCTTATTTCATCGGACGTCCATATTGTGAATGTGGATTCAGCCCCTGAGTCTTATTCTCCAGCACTATAGACCTTGATGGGGTCGTCCAGTCTCTAGGTTTCTCTGTTTGGCTCAGAGGTAAAGCCCCAATATGCTGTGAATAAAGACCAAATTGATCCCTTTTACACAAACCTTCTGCAGTAAGTGAGTACCCAGCAGCAAATGCTGAATTTCCCTACAGCCCCTCCAAAGGAGAAATTAGGTATTACACATTGTCCTCTGTAATCACAGAAATCATGGAAGCGTTGGGTCCTCCAGAGCAGGAGATGCTGTTTATTGGTCGCCTGCATTCTGACTAATAGATGAAAATACAGAACGGGTCCCTTTTGTTACCTCATATTCCCAAAAAATAGCAATTCAATATTGGGTTTTGTAAAGTGGTCAAGAATATTAAAGGTTCCGGTGAAACTTCAGTCACTGCTGAGTTACTGTGAGCGGAAGCTGTAATCGCGCACCGGCACTGACTGTCAGCTCAAAGGTGCATCAGTACAGATCTGGCTGTCAGTCAGTGCCAGGGCATGATTATAGCCGCCACTTACTATGTACTAACTGAAGCTTCGCCAGCCTTGCCTCTATGACTGAAAGCTGGAGGCTGTCTGGAGGAATAAAGTGCATTTCCCCCCGGCAGCCAGGCTTTCAGTAAGGCGGCCGGGCAGCTGTAGAAAACTATTGACCTGCAGATTAATCCTTTTAGGGACATAACAGCCTTTAAAGTATAGAGTGAAAACTGCCGGTGGCAGAGCTTCACCAGGGAAAACTCACCGGCGTCTAAACGATGTCACATTACCCTTACACTTAGTTCCCACAATGAGTTTTTGGTGAGTTTTGTACGCTGCATATTATAGAAAAAATGCAAGTAACCTGTTTACTTAATTGGGGCAGAAAATCTGCAATATCAAAATCTCACTAAAATATCACTAAAAGCTCACAGTGGGAACGGACCAGTAGAAGCGCCACTGCAGCGCGAAACGGCTGTCGTCTATTCCACTCCTGCTCCCATCCTCCCGACGCCGATGTTTTAAAGTATTGGAATAAAGAAGTTTTTTTAACCGGTGAGTGCCATCCATTTCTTTCAATTTTTGTATCCATTGTGGCTATTTTCTTTGGAGTGGCACCCCAGCTCACGGAGCACGTACTGCTGTATATATGTATATATGCTTGCAGTATCAGTATACACAATACCTGTGCACTGAGTGGGCTTCCCTGCTGTGCGGATTTACACTTCGTGGGAATGGAGCCTTATATCTATAAAACAGAGGGTCCGATTCATCATTTTGCTTAGTTTTTAAACTATTATTACTGCGTGAACTCCTTTTAGTAATCCTGCAAAATCTTCACCAAAATCTTTGCTGTACAGTAACAGGGTTCAATTCAACATTGCTTATTTTTTATTTTTTTGCATTATTTGATTTTTTTTTTGCGCCAAATTCCTAAAAATGACGCACCTTATTCATGAATTTTGCCCAAAATAAAAAAATGTTTTATTTTTGTCTTTAATCCCTTTTGCAACTTTTTAGCGTAAAACGTGACATGTTAAAGTGTTGCTAAGTTTGTGGAAAGAAAACTCCAGGACTGCAGAACTTAAAATCACTTAGGTGGGTGGAATAAAATATATTTGAGTAAGAACTTTGCTACTTTTTAAAAAGTTGCAATTAGAGAATTAGCTGGAAAGACCATAGTGATCAATGTGAAAAATGAAAGGGAACACATAGCAGACTTTAAAAATACGCTAGAATAAGGCGCAAATGAAAAACAGGTGAAAACACTAAAAAGTAGGAGAAAAAGATGCAAAAACGCTAATGAATTTTCCCATAGTTTTATATCAGTAGCATAACATGTACCTAGTGTAGGAACATACCCCATTACAAAGGGGAACGTGACATCCAACATAGTTGGGTGGGCATACATTTCCGGGAACAGCACAATATTGGAGGTCACAGAAGAGACATGAACTGTTCTTTCATTGAGGATATTTACTAAAGTGAACATACGATATTTACAGTGTATGTTATAGGATAGCCACTTACATGAGGGTCCGCGTGGTCCATAGAGATCTTGTGAAGGTTCAGCAGACAGTGATTTATAAAAACACACACAAAATTTCAGCTCACCCTTCTTGAATGATCTCCATGAGTTTTAATCAGTCCGAGCACGGAAAGGGTTTCTGCCAAAGCTCTCTGGGAACGGTGAAAGTAAGAAAAGAATCCAGCTCAGGAAAATGTATAAAATCGAAAATTCTTTATTTCAAATAATTTTTAAAATGAGAAGAAACACTGCATGTCAAAAATCAACAATATCCAAAAAATGGAAGGACAACCATGGTACAGCTGAACGCGTTTCGAACACAAAGTGTTCTTAGTCCACAGCAAGTGATCCAGGTGAGTGCTTCGTATATAAAAGCATCCATCACAGGTGAAATGAATACAAGATATAATTAGAGAAACCGCCCCTACTGCAATGCAGAAAATTGTATATATGATGCGAAAAAATGCAAAGAAAAAAATAATTAAGTGACATACAATCACAAAAGCAAATATAGATGTGATGTGATATAACTATAAATATAACCAAAATTGTACATATGATACGAAAAAATACAAAAAAAAAATAATAATAATTGAGTAACATACAATCGCAAAAGCAGATATAGATGTAATATGATATAACTATAAATATAACTATATAACCACATAAATATAACTATAACATATCTGAGATAAGAAATAAATTAATAATGCAACATAATTTCCCTTTTAAGGTTTAAACCCATAGGAGTACGTGTATCAAGTAAATAAATCCAGAATGCTCCTTTGTCTCGCAGTTTTTTTTCCCCATCTCCTCCTTGTATATCCCTATGGACTTGTTCAATGGCGTATACTCTAAAATGTGTAGTTTGTCTGTTGTGTACATTAATAAAATGATGTGAAACATTAGAAATATGACGTAAAGTAGGCTGAACAATGTCATTGAGATGCTCCCGAAATCTTTCTTTTAATTTTCTAATAGTGGAACCAACATACAACAATTTGCAGTGTATGCATTCAATGATATAGACCACATGATCAGAGTTGCAATTCATAAAATTCTTTATGGAAAAAATCCTTGAGTCATTAGAACCGCAAAATGTTGATGTTTTTTTTCACATATGCACATGTTTTACAAGGATATGTGCCACATTTAAAAAAACCTTTTATAAGTAACCAATTTGAAGAATTTGCATATTTTTTAGAATGCACAAAATTCGGAGAAAGAATATTGCCCAAAGTTGGAGCACGTCTCGGTACAATGCGGACCCCGTTTTGAAGAATTGTGTCCATAATGTGATCATCACGTAAAATATTGAGGTTTAAAATATTGAGACAGTGATTTATGCCTTTTTCTATTTTCAAGGCATACTCTATTGCATTGGTGCCATTCCTGCATTCATTCGCCTTAGATTTGTAGAGCAAAAAATGGACAAGAACATTTCATTAATGGTGGATAAATAACGACTTCTAGCTAGGGAGAACACACAACTTAAGCTTCTTGGAGAACCAATTACCTGCTTGGGAATATTTTTATGGACGTTATTCCATAATATCTACAAGTCTCAAAAATTCTACTTCATCAGGGTTGATGTCCGTGCTAACAGACTATTGATCATCGACTGCTGATTGGCTGCAGCGGACATAATAACTCATGTCAATGCCCGGTAGTAGCGGTGCTGACATTGCTGGAACGACTTCTGCAGGACGTGAGTATTTACTGTTTTTATTTTACTTGAGGTCCTAAACTGAATAAGCTGGGGATGTGCCGTAGTGGACAATCCCTTTAATGAACTTGATTACTTAGGAGTTTTCCACTACGCAGGCGACAGCCTTTTAAATCCTTATGTTTCCCCCAGTAGAATAACACTTATATTCACATTCAGTGTCGGTGTCGTACCAGCAATCTAGGCACTGGCTCTCCCGGGCGGGTGTGACATAACAATGACATTGGCATACCGCTAATAACTGCAGAACCTGGCTGCTTTCAGGCTATGAGACGGGGGCCATACTAGCGCTGCATCGGGCCCCCGAGTCCAGTATCACACTTTCAACTGTATCTGCATTCTGGATGCAAACACAAATGAAAGCAATGATGGAGGAGGAAGCCGTCCGCTCCTTCCTCCATGATTCTCCGCTCTGCGTCTGACGTCTCAGCTCAGCGCGTGCGATAACGTCACAACATCGCGTCCGCTGAGCAGAGCTTCCAACCACAAGCTGCAGAGACCAGAATCACAGGGGAGTGGGGAGAGGTGAGCGTGCATTTTTTTTTAATCAATGAGAACTTTGTGAGGGCCATCATACTATTTGGAGGGCTATTGGGGGGCTATCATACTATTTGAAGGGCTATTTTGAGGGGCATCATGCTATTCTACCTGGAGGTCTACCTGGAGGGCCATCATACTATTTGCAGGTCTACCTGGAGGGCCATCATACTATTTGGAGGTCTACCTGGAGGGCCATCATACTATTTGGAGGTCTACCTGGAGGGCCATCATACTATTTGGAGGTCTACCTGGAGGTCCATCATACTATTTGGAGGTCTACCTGGAGGGCCATCATACTATTTGGAGGTCTACCTGGAGAGCCATCTTACTATTTGGAGATCTACCTGGAGGGCCATCATACTATTTGGAGGTCTACCTGGAGGGCCATCATACTATTTGGAGGTCTACCTGGAGGGCCATCATACTATTTGGAGGTCTACCTGGAGGGCCATCATACTATTTGGAGGTCTACCTGGAGGGCCATCATACTATTTGGAGGTCTACCTGGAGGGCCATCATACTATTTGGAGGTCTACCTGGAGGGCCATCATACTATTTGGAGGTCTACCTGGAGGGCCATCATACTATTTAGAGGTCTACCTGGAAGGCCATCATACTATTTGGAGGTCTACCTGGAGGGCCATCATACTATTTGGAGGTCTACCTGGAGGGCCATCATACTATTTGTTAGTCTACCTGGAGAGTCATCATACTATTTGGTGGGCTATTTGGGGGGCCATCAAACTATTTGGGGGTTTTCATACTATTTGAAATGCTATTTGGGGGGCTATCATACTATTTGTAGGGCTGTTTTGGGGACCATCATACTATTTGGAGGGTTATTTGAGAAGCCATTATACTTTTTAGAGGGATATGTGGGCTTCATCATACTACCTGGAGAAATATGTGAGGGGACATCATACTACTATTTGGAGGGCTATGTTGGGGCCGTTATATTATTTGGAGGCCTATGTGGGGTCCATTATATTATTGGAGGGCTGTATTGGGATCATTATATTATTTGGAGTGCTGTGTGGAGGCCATGATACTGTTTAGAGGCCATTATACTATTTGAAGGGCTGCTTGCAGGGCTGTGGGGGCTAGTATACTGTTTGGGTGGATAGTGGGGGCCATTATAGTGTATAAGGATCATTATACAGTGTGAAGGGCTGTGCCGCATCCATTATACTGTGTGGTGGGCTATGCAGAGGTCATTATACTGTGTTGAGGGGTATCATACTTTGCGGGCAGTACTGTAGTTGTAGGGTCACTATACTGTATGTGTAAACGGTACTGTGGAAAATTTAACTCTGAGGTATCCCACTGTGTTTTGGGGGGCACATTTATTGGCTAATAAAGGGGTATTTTAGTGCATGGGAACACTGAGGGGCTTCATTTAGGATAAAATTACTTTGTAACGGATGCAAAGTTGTGAGATATGCTCTTCTGTGACCCTGCTATTTATTAATGTTTTTTGTGGAGGAGATAGTGGGGGCTCAAATAGGAGTTCTGCTATGGGCCCCGATGATTTCCATGTATGCCCCTGCTCAGGAAGGGTGATAAATCATAAATCATATGAATGTAGCTAAAAAAAATTAAAGTAAGAGTGGTTATCTGTCCCGTCAGAACAAACTCACTGATAGATTCCCAGTTAACTCACTCAATGGAACTCTTGGTCAAACTGTCCATAGAATCTTATATTTGTGAATACTATAACTATGATGAGGGGTTCTAATCGCATGCATGGATACCATGTGAAGGACTCATAATGTGGATATACGTATCTAAACGGTTTACTGCAGGCATGGGTTGTCATACTAACCAGTAAACCCCCATGCCATACTGGTTCTTCAGTATTAAGTGACCAGAGGGTCTTAATTTCTGAATATTACTTTCTGTGTGATTGATTATCTATATATTAACCCTTTCACCCCAAAGCCTGTTTTCACCTTCCTGACCAGGACAATTTTTACAATTCTGACCACTGTCACTTTATAAGGTTATAACTCTGGAACGCTTCACTTTGATCCCGATGATTCTGGCATTGTTTGCTCGGGACATATTGTACTTCATGATAGTTGTAAAATTTACTCTATATAACTTGTGTTTATTTGTGAAAAAATCAGAAATTTGGGAGCTTTGAATTCTTACTTTTAATTTCATGCCCTTAAATCAGAGAGTCATGTCACACAAATAGTTAATAAATGACATTTCCCACAAGTCTACTTTACATCAACACAATCTTGGAAACATATTTTTTTTTTTCTTAGGACGTTATAAGGGTTAAAAGTTGACCAGCAATTTTATCATTTTTACAACCAAATTTACAAAACCATTTTTTTTAGGGACCATGTCACATTTAAAGTGAGTTTGAGGGACCAATATAACAGAAAATACTCAAAAGTTACACCATTCTAAAAACCGCACCCCTCAAGGTGCTCAAAACCACGATCAAGATGTTTATTTGCCCTTCAGGTGCTTCACAGGAACTGAAGCAGTGTGGAAGGAAAAAATGATTTTTAGCCCCAATTTTTTTCATTTTCACAAGGGTAACAGAAGGAAATTGAACGCAGAGGTTGTTGTGTAATTTCTCCTGAATATACCAGTACCCCATATGTGGGGGAAAACCACTGTTTGGGCGCATGGCAGGGCTCGGAAGGGAAGGAGCACAGTTTGACTTTTTGAACTCAAAATTGTCTGGAATCATTAGTGGACATCATGTCCCGTTTGGAGAGCCCCTGAGGTGCCTAAACAGTGGAAACTCCCCACAAGTAACACCATTTATGAAACTAGACCCCCTCAAAAAACTTATCTAGATCTGTGATGGGCACTTTGAACCCCCAGGTGTTCACAGAAGTTTATAACGTTGAGCAGTGAAAATAATAAAATCACATTTTCCTCATCAAAATGTTACTTTAGCCCCAAATTTTGCATTTTCATAGGGGTAACAGGAGAAATTGCACCCTACAGTTTGTAGCGCAATTTCTCCTGAGTACGCCGATACCCCGTATGTATAAAAAATTATCTTTTAGCCTCAATTTTTTATTTTCACAAGGGTAACAGAAGAAATTGGACCCTAAGAGTTGTTGCGCAATTTCTCCTGAGTACGCTGATACTCCACATGTTGGGGAAAACTACTGTTTGGGCGCACATCAGGGCTCGAAAGGGAAGGAGTGATGTTTTGGATTTGCAGACTTTAATGGAATGGTCTGCGGGTGTCATGTCCCATTTGGAGAGCCCCAGATCTGCGTCAACAATAGAAATCTCCCATAAATGACCCCATTTTGGAAACTATCTGGAAAATCCTGAAGGACTTTATCTAGAAGCATAGTTTTATAGTAATGAATGATTATAATTCTTTTGGTTTTACTCTTGTATGAATTTGTAATGTGGTGTTATGTGTAAATTGTGCGGGGTACATCAGATTATAAAAGTGTGTTGTGTCAACAGGGTAAAAAAACAAATTTTATTAATTTGTGGACGTGTGGTACGCTTTGAAGCAATCCTTAATGCAAAGGCCAGGTTTCTCAGGGCAGGTTTCACAATGGTAAGTTGTGTCTTTTCGGATTCCCCTCTTGGAGCATACTCTGCACCGTTTTTATGTTCTTCCCTTCTAAGTTGTTTACAGAACCTGTCCTGGGAAATGTTGACCTGGGACAATACAGGCACTATCACTTTCAGAAGTACTGGGACCCTCACTTCCTTGAGTGCCATATATTAAGGCCTTGATGACTTCCTTTTGAAACAACTGAAGGAAGGTCCCCGTATTGCCTCCAGATCGGAACAGCACAAAAACAATGTGCAGTGCCATCTGTACAATGTGCACGGCCAATTTTTTGTACCATACTTTAGCTTTTCGCATGGCACTGTAGGGTTCGAAGCCCTGATCTGTGAGATCTGCATTCTACATTTTATAATCCAGGATACAATCTGGCTTTGGGACTTGTGTTGTGATACCTTGGACAGTGACAAGGGAGCCGTTGTCACGGTGTATGGTGGTCAAGATAAGGACATCCCTTTTGTGGTTATACTTGACCACCAGCATGTTGTTGCTGCATTGGGTTCTGCTGTCGCCCTCTCTCAGCATTTGCCCAATTAGCGGCTTAGAAAGGCCTCGCTGATTTTTTGTGTGCGGTGCAGCAGGCATCTAATGTACAGTGCCTTTCGAAAGTATTCGGTCCCCTGGAACTTTTCAACCTTTTCCCACATATCATGCTTCAAACATAAAGATACCAAATGTAAATTTTTGGTGAAGAATCAACAACAAGTAGAACACAATTGTGAAGTTGAATGAAATTTATTGGTTATTTTACATTTTTGTGGAAATTCAAAAACTGAAAAGTGGGGCGTGCAATATTATTCGGCCCCTTTAACTTAATACTTTCAGCGCCACCTTTTGCTGCGATTACAGCTGCAAGTCGCTTGGGGAATGTGTCTATCAGTTTTGTACATCGAGAGACGGAAATTCTTGCCCATTCTTCCTTGGCAAACAGCTCGAGCTCAGTGAGGTTTGTGGAGATCGTTTGTGAACAGCAGTTTTCATCTCTTTCCACAGATTCTCGATTGAATTGAGGTCTGGACCTTGACTTGGCCATTCTAACACCTGGATATGTTTATTTGTGAACCATTTCATTGTAGATTTTGCTTTATGTTTGGGATCACTGTCTTGTTGGAAGAAAAATCTCCGTCCCAGTCTCGGGTCTTTTGCAGACTCCAACAGGTTTTCTTCAAGAATGATCCTGTATTTGGCTCCATCCATCTTCCCATCAATTTTAACCATCTTCCCTGTTCCTGCTGAAGAAAAGCAGGCACAAGCCATGATGCTGCCACCACCGTGTTTGACAGTGGGAATGGTGTGTTCAGGGTGATGAGCTGTGTTGCCTTTACCCCAAAGGAGCTGTGCTGCCTTTACACCAAACATATCGTTTGGCATTGTTGTCACAAAGTTCGATTTTGGTTTCATCTGACCAGAGCGCCTTCTTCCACATGTTTGGTGTGTCTCCCAGGTGGCTTGTTGCAAACTTTAAAAAACACTTTTTATGGATATCTTGGAGAAATGGCTTTCTTCTTGCCACTCTTCCATAAAGGCCACATTTGTGCAGTGTACGACTGATTTGTTGTCCTATGGACAGACTGTCCCATCTCAGCTGTAGATCTCTGCAGTTCATCCAGAGTGATCATGGGCCTCTTGGCTGCATCTCTGATCAGTCTTCTGCTTGTTTGAGATGACAGTTTAGAGGAACGGCCGGGTCTTGGTAGATTTGCAGTGGTATGATACTCCTTCCATTTCAATATGATCGCTTGCACAGTGCTCCTTGGGATGTTTAAAGTTTTATCAATCATTTTGTATCCAAATCCGGCTTTAAACTTCTCCACAACAGTATCATGGACCTGCCTGTTGTGTTCCTTGGTCTTCATGATGCTCTATGTGCTTCAAACAGAACCCTGAGACTATCACAGAGCAGGTGCATTTATACAGAGACTTGATTACACACAGGTGAATTATATTTATCATCATTAGGCATTTAGGACAACATTGGATCATTCAGAGATCCACAATGAACTTCTGGAGTGAGTTTGCTGCACTGAAAGTAAAGGGGCCGAATAATATTGCACCCCCCACTTTTCAGTTTTTGAATTTCCACAAAAATTTGAAGCATGATATGTGGGAAAAGGTTGAAAAGTTTGAGGGAGCCGAATACTTTCGCAAGGCACTGTATCTAATCTATCTGTGCAGTGTCATTCACACAGACTATAATAAATTATATTGTGTATTAGATTGTAATCAATATCATCATTTTAGTACAAATATTATGTAGTAGTACTTTATCGCCATCTACTGGAAAAATAGAATTCAACACAATATTTAAAATGAATGAAGGTTGTAGGATACTATAATTGCATCTAATGATTGGTGAAGGGAGATTTTCATTATGAATGTGAAAGAACAAATTGGCAATTTTATGATCCGTTCATTGCAATATTTCAAAAATATAGAAATGTTTCTTTTGCCTTGGAGCAATGCCTTAGTCCGAATAGTGTCCTGTGCTAAATTTCCCTTTGGTGCTCCCACATCATTGATTTTTGAGATTACCCACACGGGTTGGAGGCTATCTTTTATTTCCTAGGAAAATTGATTTAAGATTATTAGCACATAGAAGCCACTGATTCATTACAATTCTTATTCTTACATTTTTGTAGTTTTTACACTATTTCGAAATACTGCAGCTTTGACAACTTTTTGGTGCATGATAGTAATAAGATACACCTAAATATTCCAGGTGTACCCCTCTTAATGAATTTGGTGCTTCCTACTTCAGTGTTTCCTTTATCAAGGGTCTTAATAAATCGAGGCCATAGATTTTTCCTGACATTTAATGTCCCCAAGGCAAATTTATTGTACAGTAAACTGCTGTGAATATGGGGTGTGAGATATGCACCTCAAATCCATCACATCTGAACTCACCCTAAAGGGAGTATTGCCATCTCTTAAATGTATGACATATCCATAGGATATGCCATTGAATAGTAGATGCACATTCCACTAATAGGACCCACAAATATCTTGAAAATTAGGCAGATGTGCACGCTGCCTTTTGTGGTTAAAATTCCTATAAAAATGAATGGGATTTCTTGCCATCTCTTGGCTGAGAGCACCACACACTAGATACATGCAGGTCCCACTGGTGGGATTCGCATCTCAAAACATTTATATGTACGAGATGGGAATACCCCTTTAAGCTGCTGATGCATTATGTACAGTTGAAAGTAGAAGTTTACATACACTTGACATCATCTTGACAAGGTCTTTTGCTTTTGTCCTTGGACTGTTATGCACATGTTGAACCAAAGCATTTTCATCTCTGGGACACAGAACCCGTCTCCTTCCTGAGCGGTATGATGGCTAGACATTCCCAACTTGTTTGTACTTGAGTATAATTGTTTGTACAGTTGAACGAGGTACCTTCATGTATCTTGAAATTGTACCCAATGATGAGCCAGACTTGTGCAAGTCCACAATTCTCTTCCTGATATATTGGCTGATTTCTTTAGACTTTCCCATGATGCTACACAAAGAAGCAGTGTGTGTTTCAGGTGTGCATTAAAATACATCCACAGGTGTGTCTGTAATTAACTCAGATGTTGCCAAAAATCTCAGATGCTTCCAAACACATGACATCATTATATGGGCAGTCCAGAATTGTTTAAAGGTATACTAATCTTAGTGTATGTAAACTTTTGACCTTGCAGTAACTAATAAAAATGCCTTAAAACATTCTCTCTCCCTCTCATTATTCTGGCATTTGGCAAATAATAATTATGGTAATCCTAATTGACCTAAAAAGGGAAAGGTTTATTCTGATGTCATGTCAGATATTGAGAAAAACATGCATATGTGTCTTTTTATATAGTGTATGTAAACATCTGATTTCCACCGTAGCTGGTGGCCCAGTGACCCAAACAGACCTGAGATGCAGTACCACATATACAACTTGTGGACAGGTGTGGTCCTTTCAAAGAAAACAGACATATTATTCCTGAAGAACCCCTTTATTAATAAAGTTCACAAAAGTTGGAATTGCCTTAGATAATTTGGTATGAATTCTAAGAAAGAATTTGCCGGAAAATCTGTAAAAGTAAATACACAGTATATGAAAAGTTATGTATCATTACAAAAACTGTGACCCAACTCATCTCATAGACATAGCTACCAACCATCCTGTATATAGCGGTATAGTCTTAATTTTGGGACTCCGGCCCACAGTCACGGCTGGGAGCTTCTTTTCCCGCACTGTACTAATGAAAAGCGGCTGACACGCCCCCTCTTGTATCAGGACATGCCCCTCTTGTATCAGGACACGCCCCTCTTGTATCAGGACACGCCCCCTCTTGAATCAGGACACGCCCCTCTTGTATCAGGACACGCCCCCCTCTTGTATCAGGACATGCCCTTTCTGTCTTCACCTCTTCTCGTTCAGAGAGCTCAGCTCGTCGTCCTGCTTACATTCTCCTGGACTGAGGTAATTTCTGCAGCCAGAACAAGCAGAACAGTGACTTCCAGCAGCAGCAGCAGCTCCTGTGTGCTCCTTTGTGGCTGCTCTCTGAGCCCCTGTATACCTGCATATCATGACATTCTATCTCAGCAGTAAAGAAGCAGGCACACACGAGGACTCGTATAGCATCCAGACCGGAGCATACATTAGCTGCTGCTGCTGGGGTTCTCTGTCTTGGTGTTCCTTCTCTGATATTCCAGACAGATGATGTTTAACCCCTTTCTACCATTCCGTCCATGTGGGGTGGGCCCTACGTCCCATGGACGGAATAGTACGTTCAGCGCGATCAGCCGCGCTCACGGAGGTAGCGCGACCGATCACGGCCAGGTGTCAGCTGACTATCGCAGCTGACGTCCGGCACTATGTGCCAGGAGCGGTCACGGACTGCTCCTAGCACATTAACCCCTGGAACGCTGCGATCAAAGATGAACGCACCGTTCCGGTGGCATAGGGAGGGGGCCCCCTGCGTGCTTCCCTGAGACCCTCGGAGGAACGCGATGTGATTGTGTTGCTCCGAGGGTCTCCTACCTCCTTCTCCCCGCAGGCCCCAGATCCAAAATGGCCGCGGGGCTGCTTCCGGGTCCTGCAGGGAGGTGGCTTACAAGCGCCTGCTCAGGCGCTGGTAAGCCTGCAGCCCTGCCTGTCAGATCGCTGATTTGACACAGTGCTGTGCAAAGTGTCAGATCAGCGATCTGTCACTATAGTGTGATACCCCCCTTGGGCAATGTAAAAAAAGTTAAAAAGAAATATTTACATGTGTAAAAAAAAAAATCCTAAATAAAAAAAATATATATATTGTTCCAATAAACACATTTCTTTATCTTCCGAGCTCTCCCGTGTGCCCAAACAGGGGTTTACCCCAACATATGGGGTATCAGCGTACTCAGGACAAATTGGACAACACCTTTTGGGGTCCAATTTCTCCTGTTACCCTTGGGAAAATCCAAAACTGGGGGCTAAAAATAATTTTTGTGGAAAAAAAAGGATTTTTGTATTTTCATGGCTCTGCGTTATTAAATGTAGTGAAACACTTGGGGGTTCAAAGTTCTCTGCGTTATAAACTTCTGTGAAGCAGTTGGTGAGTCAAAGTGCTTACCACACATCTAGATAAGTTCCTAAGGGGGTCTATTTTCCAAAATGGTGTCACTTGTGGGGGTTTCAATGTTTAGGCACATGAGGGGCTCTCCAAATACGACATGGCGTCCTATCTCAATTCCAGCCAATTTTGCATTGAAAAGTCAAATGGCACTCCTTCCCTTCCAAGCTTTGCCGTGCGCGCAAACAGTGGTTTACCCCCACATATGGGGTATCAGCGTACTCAAGACAAATTGCACAACAACTTTTTGGGGTCCAATTTCTTCTGCTACCCTTGGGAAAATACAAAATGGGGGGCGAAAATATCATTTTTGTGAAACAATATGATTTTTTATTTTTACAGCTCTGCATTATAAACTTGTGTGAAGCACTTGGTGGGTCAAAGTGCTCACCACACATCTAGATAAGTTCCTTAGAGGGTCTACATTCCAAAATGATGTCACTTGTGGGGGTTTCAATGTTTAGGCACATCAGGGGCTCTCCAAACGCGACATGGGGTCCTAACTCAATTCCAGTCAATTTTGCATTGAAATGTCAAATGGCGCTCCTTCCATTCCGAGCTCTGCTGTGCGTCCAAACAGTGGTTTACCCCCACATATCGGGTATCAGCGTACTCAGGACAAATTGCACAACAACCTTTGGGGTCCAATTTCTTCTGTTACCCTTGGAAAAATACAAAATTGGGAGCAAAAATGGTGTCACTTGTGTGGGGTTTCAATGTTTAGGCACATCAAGTGCTCTCCAAACGCGACATGGGGTCCTATCTCAATTCCAATTAATTTTGCATTGAAAAGTCAAATGGCGCTCCTTCCATTCCGAGCTCTGCTGTGCGCCCAAACAGTGGTTTACCCCCACATATGGGGTATCAGCGTACTCAGGACAAATTGCACAACAACTTTTGGGGTCCAATTTCTCCTGTTACCCTTGGTAAAATAAAACAAATTGGAACTGAAGTAAATTTTTTGTGAAAAAAAATGAAATGTTCATTTTTTTTTAAACATTCCAAAAATTCTTGTGAAACACCTGAAGGGTTAATAAACTTCTTGAATGTGGTTTTGAGCACCTTGAGGAGTGCAGTTTTTAGAATGGTGTCACACTTGGATATTTTCTATCATATAGACCCCTCAAATGTGATGTAGTCCCTAAAAAAAATGGTGTTGTAAAAATGAGAAAGTATTAACTTTTTTTTTAAAACTGTGTCTGAACCTTAGTGTTAACAAATTGGCAAATTCTCCTGTAAATCATTCTGCAAAGAGGGAACCATCATACCATTAAAAAAGACAAAAAGTTGATTGTCCTTCAATGTACTGCATCCTGCTCCCAACATATTGTCGGTATACCATTACCATTTGAAAACCAAGAAAGGGTTTGACAGCTTGAGGTTTCATGGTACACAATTTTTTATTTTTTTTCAAAGTAACAGTCTCCTGTCTCCAATCACGTCATTCAGACTGCATTGTTGGGTATGGGAAGAACGCACTTTTCTGACATTTGAAGAAAAAATTTTGGAACCATGCCTTGTGTAACGTCCACCATCTTGCAATGTACGATCTTTGCCTACAGTTCACTGAATGCTTTTCTTTTCCATCAGAAGACGATTTCAGGGAAGCAGCATTATTTTTTTATCTGATACAATAACAGTCGAAAAAAATATCATGATCTTCAAGTGTTTCTGTGGAGAAAACGCACACTTTGCATGGAGGTGTAATTAATTTTTTTGGGAATAGAAATGCCATTTACTTTTATATCTGGAAATCTTGCACTGAAGCCCCATTAATAATCACTTAGGGAGATTAAGTTAGACCTTTTATGTCTATCATTGGCAACTCATGAATGTACAAAATGCATATTGTGAAGTGGATTTTCATGGGCCCATCCAGTATATGGGTTCCAAGGCATGATGGGGTGCATATGACTATGCAGCAGGGCTGGCCTTGCTGCCAATGTGCAAAACAAAGGAGTACAAAGCACAAAATTCATATTGTGAAGTGGATTTTCGTGGGCCCATCCAGTATGTGGGGTCAAAGGCTTATTGGGGTGCATATGAATTGGTAGCTGGACAGGCCTTGAATTTAATGCAACACTTTTTCAGGAGTCCCCCCTGGACATCTTATGAAAGGGGTATTGTGGTGCATTGTAATTATTGTCAGCCCATCAACTCACAGCATATTCTACAACAGTTTAGGACACTCGCTGTTTAATAATGGCCCTTTAAGAAGATTAATGCCGCCTGATGCACCAGTAAAAATAGGCTCTGTGACTTTAAGAGTCCCTCCTTCGTAAATGAAGCAAGATGGGTCTGCTTGTGTGTCACACACCACATGGCCAGCTAGGGGTGTTAAATGTTACAATGACATTTCCCAGTGAATGCATTTGTAGTGATTGAAAGCAATGTTAAAGTTGAAAAACGCTTCAAAAACGCTGCGTCTGAACTAAGCCTAAGTGGGGGAGGAACATTTCAGTCTGGGGTTAATAATTTGGCCTTACAGGCAAGTCATTAACCTGCAAAGGATGTACCTTAACATATTTCCAAGCAAAATCCGTTTTGGTTTCGTTTTAGTGTGTTTTTTGCTGCACCGGGATAAATGGCATGAATCTCGGAAAAAATTGTTTACAGCTGTGAACAAGGAGTCAGGAATGCTTCCAGGGGCGATCCCCATGATGTTCCTGTGTCATTTGAGCAGTGTTT
Organism: Ranitomeya imitator; assembly: GCF_032444005.1. Classification (NCBI taxonomy): domain Eukaryota; kingdom Metazoa; phylum Chordata; class Amphibia; order Anura; family Dendrobatidae; genus Ranitomeya; species Ranitomeya imitator. The sequence continues at coordinate 768,943,394 of NC_091283.1, forward strand.
CCATCATTTTCAGATGTTTTTAGACCTTAAAAGGACCCCCGGGGGAGATCGCGATAAAAATACTATGGTCTCCCAAAGACTTACATTGGGCTCGTTGCTCGGATCAAGTACCCGAGTATTCCAATCTGCTCGACACGAGCACCCAAGCATTTAGCACTCGCTCATCCCTATTCCATAACCATAAATATATACAGTAGATAAGTGACATATCCCAGAAAATGTTGTGGCTTCACCACATGGCTCATGATATGCCACTGATCCAACATTTTTAATAAATCAATAGGATCATTTGGGGGAATTTCTACAAACAAGACAGACATCCGCATCCCATTGGTTTTAGTTGAACATGTGTGGGAATTTGTCTTAACAAGGCAAACAAAAAGTCTTAATCAATTTGTCAAGCTTACCATCCGGACAGATGTTCTGTATATAGTTCAGCACCCGCTGATTACTTTCAAGTGGCAAAGAGGTCAAGAATGCTTCTCCTCCGACTTTGACTTCTCCTATGTCTAGACAAAGTTCGATGCTCTGAGGATGAAGAAAGTGAGGATGTAGCTGTGGCTCCACATACATCCTGGACATCACCAAACTGCCTTCCTGCATGATAGTTGTAGTATTGGACCAGGATGGACCAGGTTCTTCTTCCTACACATTTACACTTTGCTCAAAATTATCTTTAGTGCTTTTATGAAATGTCAATATGAAAATTTGCTTATTATTAAACAAAATGTATATTAATTCCTGATGGAGAGTGCTGCGCTCCTTATGGTTGTCTTTTTGGAGCAGAGGCATGGTTGTGCCACTGGTGTGAGCTGTGTGCTCTCACCTCTCTCAGTTATTGCAAACAGAGGCAGGGTTGTCTGTGCAACATCAGAGGAGGGCACGGGTATGGAACCTGTTAGGATCTAGCAATTTAGCCAGCATTATAGCAGTGCTTGAAAGCTGTAAAGCAAGGAGCTTGTAAGCACTGGGCTACTGGCATAAGAGACCGTCCAGTACTGATAAACTTCAGAAGTGGCAGGTATCCAATGATAATAAATATAGGGTCTCTTCTTGTTTGCCCCTGAGCTAGTGTGAATTTCGTGGACCTCTTGTCGAAATTTCTTCCTACAGCTCCTCCATCTCTGAGATCGAGCCTGGATGCAACGGCCTCTATCAACTGCTTAACCAGTGAACAGTCACGATATCCCTCACAAATGTCTGACAATTGGGTCTCATTATAAACAAGATACATTTTGCAAGTCTACTGCTAATGGAGGGTTTTCCAGGTATGGCCTAGAAGCCAGGCAGGGAAATGGACAGGACGTGGATGAAACATGGATAACATTCTGTGCTTTTCATTTTTTTTCATGGTTTCGTAGTCTTGCATTGGCAAATTTGATCCCCAACTCAGATAATAAATGGACACGTCTTCGTTTTTTGTGTGGACTGAATGGTGTGCCCCTCCCTTCTAAAATAGAACATGTGAACACAGACTGTAATGGGTGCATGCTCTATCCATAAAAAACAAAAATAAAACATGTAGGTGAAAAACAGAGGATGAGGCCTAAGGCTGAGTTTCCATATATGTGTGACATCTGGTTACATTTACTTTCTTGTGCTTCAGCTGTTGTCAATACACATGTAGTGTTTTCTGATCCCTGATAGCTGAATAGGTGGAAACAAGGTTTAATTAAGATGTTAACTAAAAGGGAAGGAAGGAAGGAAGCATTCGATCCCCTCTTTCACAATTTGTATGTGACTATTTTGTGGTAGAGTTCAATGCCAGTTCATGTGGCTGCAACTTGCATGTGACTTGTCTGTAATTTTTTTCCAGAAAAACCTCAGTTTCAGAGTAGCCATTCAACAGCGTGTCACTGACAAATTTTACAAATGTTTTTGGTCACATTTAGGGATGAGCAGACCCATGGAAGTTCAGGATCTGGTACCACCAGAACTGCACCTGAACTTCAACTTAATCCTGAACCCCAATGAAATCAATGGGGACCTGAACTTTAGAACTGGAAAATCTCTTTTCTTACCCCCCAGACTCCCAAACTGTAAAACGGACTTCCAGGAGAAGATCCAGTTCGAAGTTCACAGTTGGGTTCGCTTATCTCTAGCCACATGCCTTTGGTAAGAACTGCTATCGGACGACACATGTTGCTGCTAAACTCCAGCCTCTTACTATAACGACACTGACCCAAATCGGAGTTGTAGATTGCAAATTGTGCACCAAGGAGGACTCTACAGGGCAAGAATCTTGTGTATGGCTGATTGGGTAAGAAAGTGCCAAATCCAGCTGACTCTCCTGAATACGATAAATGTTTCCAGCTTTTAGGATCTCCTGAACCGTGTGTAATAGACTTAACGTGGCTCTCTTGTTGAGGGTGACTCTTGCAGTAGATGGCGCTTTTGTGCTGCTATAAAGAATATCTACACCGGAAATGACATAATGATATGTCATGCGTAAAAATGATGGTAAATTTCTGATATTTTGCTGAACATTCAGTGCTATGAAAAAGTATTTTTCACATTTAGCATTTCAGACTTTCAGGTCATTCAACTAATTTTAATATAAGATAAAGACAAAGTGCAGCATTTAAGTGATCACACATTTATTATAGATTTAGATATTTTCAAAACCTACAGTATATTATTCAAGTGGAAAAGTAATTAGTAAATCTAATAAGCGGTTGGTTGTGCAATCCTTCACAGGAACAACTTTTGTGATAATTTGCAATGCCTTTTATATCATATTGGAGGAAACTTTAATTCTACACTTTGCCTAATTGTTTTAAAAGGAACTTTTCACACCACAAACTACTAATATGATAATGTAACTCTTTAACCGATAAGCCATTCAATCACGTTATGACTACAAAGCACTGCTCCAACTGTGAAAAATTGCATTTTGAAATGGTATCTGTAAAAATACATTGGGGTGCGACGATGCACTTACAGCTCCTCAGCCTTTGCTGTATTTCCTATCTTGTATCACCCTCCCCTGGGTACTTGACAGGTCCCTGGCTGTGTAACTTACTCATCAATCAGCCTAGAGAGGGTGCTGCTGGTTAGGAAATACAATGTGAGGGCTCATTCCCACGTGCGACGAAATCATACGAATGCAATCCGATTAAAAATCAGATTGCATTCGGACCAATGTTATTCTATCACTGTGTGCTCAACTGGGTCTTTTTTCCAGCTCAGATCGGATCGCGATTGGACTAGAAAAAAACTTTCAGCATGCTGTGATTGTAATCAGAAATCGGATCGCATCCCACAAAGAAGTCAATAGGTGCGAGTAAAAAAAAAATCCCACAGCACTCGGACCATGCGATTGCTGACCGATTTTTAAACTGATCTCCTTGGAAAAGCTGGCAATTCATGTGCCGCGTACAGTAATATCACAGCGTGACAGGTTAGAGTAGAATAGATAGAATAGATATATACACATAGAATACATAGATATATAGATGTCAGAGACACAAATATATGTATATACAAGCTGAAGAGCCCGGCATTGCCTGGGCATAGTAACTTACTATGATTAGTTAAGCAGCGCTCCAAGGGCCTGGTCGTTGCAGTAATGTAATTCTCCTCTAGGGGAGGGTGATATTACATTTGGAGGCAAAGAAGGACAACTGCATCCAGGTATCACAAACATGCAACACATTTCACACTCCAGGCCACCAGGGGGAGCTCTGCTCCTATTTATTAGGTCACTCCCCACACTTTGGTAAAACTGGTAGCCTGTAGGGAAAGTTAGTTAGTTGCAGGCTGAGCTTTGCTCGGGTAGTTGGTCCATGACAGGGATGGGATCCTGTCAGAGATCGAGGAAGAAGGACACGGAGCTGTGCATGCCCTGAGAGCTGCAGCTTCCAGAAAGAGACACTGAAGGAGAACTGTATTGCAGAGAGGGTGAAAGAAGTTGCAGCAAAGGAGTGGATACCAGAAAGGGACCAGCCCTACACAGGCTGCTTCCTTCTGAGGCGCAGGATCCCAGTAGCCAGAACACCAAGGGAGCAACGACCCTTTATGCCTTGTTCTAGAGACTGGCAGGACAGCTAATTTCACGTTACTTGCCCGCCCTACACCCAGGAGGCAAGGTGGCACCCCTTAGAGGCTGGGGCATGATAGAGTCCCTATAAACCACCTCAAGCCACCGGTCATACGGGTTTGTCCTATCATATCCGGGGGACAGAGAGAGAGAGAAACATAACATCTACAACATCTGTGAGGACTTTATGAGAAGCTTAGCAGTAAGGGACTACAACACTGCAGCGCTAGAGGAAGGCTACTGATTTCCACCTCGACAAGGGAACTCTGGACTTGCCTCCAAACTGCCCGGACTCTGTCTGCCCTGTAATCTGGTGCCCTGGACTGTGGATGCTGAAGTCTTCAGTAAAGGTAAAGAGACTGCAACCTTGTGTCCTCGGTCTTCACTGCGCCTCTCACCATTCACCATCTACACACTGGGAAGCCCTGGGGACATACTTCACCTGTGGGAAGGTATACCATCTAGCTGCCATAACATCACCCCAGCGGACCTCTTAAAGCAGCGTCGGTCACCCTGACCGAATACCACAGGTGGCGTCACAAACATTTCCCCTTTAAAGACCTTTCCCTTTTACACGGACATCCCAGGGCCACGGACCGGGTCAGCCACCATGACATCCCCCTTGAGAACTTAAGGACCCGGTACCGAGTACCCCCGCTGCCCATGGGGGCGCTCCAGTTATAGCACCTCACTTCTCTCATTTTCCCCCTCACTCCTCTCATTTTCCCCTCACTCCTCTCATTTTCCCCTATCATCTGTCATTTTGACCTCACACCTGTCATTTTTCCCTCTGTATATACCTGTATGTCATCTCTCCTGTATATAGTATATACCTGTATGTCATCTCCTCCCGTATATAGTATATACCTGTATGTCATCTCCCCTGTGTATAGTATGTACTTGTATGTCATCTCCCCTGTATATAGTATGTACATGTATGTCATCTCCCCTGTATATAGTATATACCTGTATGTTATCTCATCCTCTATATACTGTAGTATATACCTGTGTGTCATTTGCTCCTGTATATAGTATACACCTGTATGTCATCACCCCTGTATATAGTATATACCCTATGTCATCTCCCCTGTATATAGTATACACCTGTATGTCATCTCCCCTGTATATAGTATATACCTGTATGTCATCTGCTCCTGTATATAATATATACCTGTATGTCATCTCCTCCTCTATATAGTATATACCTGTGTGTCACCTGCTCCTATATATAGTATATACCTGTATGTCATCACCCCTGTATATAATATATACTGAATGTCATCTCCCCTGTATATAGTATATACCTGTATGTCATCTCCCCTATATATAGTATATACCTGTATGTCATCTGATCCTGTATATAGTATATACCTGTATGTCATTTCCTCCTGTATATAGTATGTACCTGTATGTCATCTCCTCCTGTATATAGTATATACCTGTATGTCATCTCCTCCTGTACATAGTATATACCTGTATGTCATCTCCTTTATATAGTATGTACCTGCGTGTCATCTGCTCCTATATGTAGTATATACCTGTATGTCATCTCTTCCTGTATATAGTATATACCTGTGTGTCATCTCATCCTGTATACACCGTGTTCCAAATTATTATGCAAATTATATTTTTCTCAGATTTTCCTAAATGGTCGGTGCAAAATGACAGTCAGTCTAATAAAAGTCATCACCCGTTAGAGTATACATCGAATTTTATTGAAAAAAACCTCCCAATGATAACAGTATAATCTCCAAAATGAATAAAAACTCAAAATGCACTGTTCCAAATTATTGGGCACAGTAGAATTTCTAAACATTTGATATGTTTTAAAGAACTGAAGATGTTAATTTGTGGTATTTGCAGCATTAGGAGGTCACATTCACTAAACAAAAAAGCTATTTAACTCAAAAACATCCTAACAGGCCTAGTTACATGTTAACATAGGAACCTTTCTTTGATATCACCTTCACAATTCTTGCATCCATTGAACTTGTGAGTTTTTGGAGAGTTTCTGCTTGTATTTCTTTGCATGAAGTCAGAATAGCCTCCCAGAGCTGCTGTTTTGGTGTGAACTGCCTCCCACCCTCATAGATCTTTTGCTGGATGATACTCCAAAGGTTCTCTGTAGGGTTGAGGTCAGGGGAAGATGGTGGCCACACCATGAGTTTATCGCCTTTTATGCCCATAGCAGCCAATGACTCAGAGGTATTCTTTGCAGCATGAGATGGTTTTGCTCCTGAAGGCACGTTTCTGCTTTTTATACCATGGAAGAAAGTTCTCAGTCAGAAACTCGATATACTTTGCAGAGGTCATTTTGACACCTTCAGGAACCTTAAAGGGCCCTACCAGCTGTTTCCCCATGATTCCAGACCAAAACATGACTCCTCCACCTCCTTGCTGACGTCGCAGCCTTGTTGGGACATAGTGGCCATCCATCAACCATCCACTACTCCATCCATCTGGACCATCCAGGGTTGCTCGACACTCATCAGTAAACAAGACTGTTTGGAAATTAGTCTTTATGTAAGTCTGGGCCCACTGCAACCGTTGCTGCTTGTGAACACTGTTTAGTGGTGGCCGAATAGTGGGTTTATGCACCACAGCAAGCCTTTGAAGGATCCTACACCTTGAGGTTCGAGGGACTCCAGAGGCACCAGCAGCTTCAAATAACTGTTTGCTGCTTTGTAATGTATTTTGGCAGCTGCTCTCTTAATGCAATGAATTTGTCTGGCAGAAACCTTCCTCATTAAGCCTTTATCTGTATGAACTCTGTCTGCGCTCTGTTTCAGTCACAAATCTCTTCACAGTATGATGATCACTCTTAAGTTTTCCTGAAATATCTAATGTTTTTATACCTTGTCCAAGGCATTGCACTATTTAATGCTTTTCAGCAGCAGAGAGATCCTTTTTAGTTCCCATATTGCTTGAAACCTGTGGCCTGCTTAATAATATGGAATATCATTTTTAAGTAGTTTTCCTTTAATTAGAATCACCTGGAAAATTAATTATCACGTGTCAAGATTGATTTCAGTGATCCATTGAGCCCTGAGACACTGAGTTTATTTGAAAAATAAAACAATTACAATTTTATAGGGTCTTTTCAGAGAGCAAGAGGACTAGAACTCTAGTGCCACCTATTAGAAGTAGCAATCCTAACAGTCAATGTCGACCCTTTAACGAGCCTTATCACATGACTTAGGATAAGAGCCAAACCAGATCTCAATTTGCAGACACTGTGTTTCGGGGTACGGGCTCTTCAGTGCAAAGTGGAGATCTGCTTTGGTTACATCTTTATGACACTTTGCATAATAATTTGGAACACGGTGTATGGTATGTACCTGTGTGTCATCTGCTCCTGTATATGGTATATACCTGTATGTAATCTCCCCTGTATATAATATATACCCGTGTGTCATCTCCTCCTGTATTAGACCTCGTTCACATGTTATTTGGTCACTATTTTTACCTCAGTATTTATAAGCTAATACTTGGAGTAAAACAATTAGAGGACAAATATATTAGACACGTGTCACCACTTCTGTATTTTTCTCGCACTCTTGGTTTTGGCTTATAAATACTGAGGTAAAATGCTGACCAAATACTGAACATGTGAATGTGGCCTTATACACAGCCTCCACCTACAGCGTTTCACTCTTCTCTATACACAGCCTCATACTGCAGCAGCACCTCACTTCTCTCATTCACCCCTTGACATCTCTCATTTTGACCCTCACATCTCTATACATGAGGCTCCTCCCTTTCCATCAATGTCATGGCTCACAGAAGCAACTCCCTTCTAGACACGGAGCTAGATGTGGCCTGTGCTTGCTAAGCGGAGTGGGCTAAGGAAAACTGTTACTCATAGCAACCATTCACAGCTCAGCTTTCATCTTTTAAACAGCTCTGGTGAAATGAAAGATGCTTAGTGATTGATTGCGGAGTGGGCGGGGCTATGTGTAGTGGACGTGGCCGATACATACACACATACACTCAGCTTTAGAAGAAAAGCTGGCAATGTATCTGCCGTGTACTGTAAATTCATAGCGTGACAGGATAGAATAGATGGATTACATACAGTAAATACAAATAGAATAGGTAGATATAGATATGTCAGTGACAAATACAATTAGTGCAGTGCATGTGCAGCTTACTGTGCATGTATTTAATTATTAAAAGATTATTTTTCTGAAAAAAATGGCGTGGGCTCCTGCGTAATTTTGTTAACCAGCAGAGGGAAAAGCCAATGGCTAGGGACCGATGTTTATAGCCTGGGAAGGGGGTAATACACATGAAGCTTCCCAGACTATTAATATCAGCTCTGAACTGTATATTTACCCTTTCCTGGTTATTAAAATGGGGTACCCCCCAAAAAAAAAATGACGTGAAGACCTGCTATAATTAATAAATAGCAAAGGCTATGCAGACAGCTGCGGGCTGATATTATTAGCCTAGGAAGGAGCCATGGATACTGGCCCCCCAGGCTAAAAACATCAGCACTCAGCCGCCATAAAGAAGGCACATCTCTAAGATGCGCCGATTCTGGCACTTAGCCTCACTCTTCCCACTTGCCCTGTAGCGGTCGCAAGTGGGGTGATGTTACCTTTGCATTGTCAGGTGACATCAAGCTCCGAGGTTAGTAATGGAGAGGTGGAAATAAGCCGCCCCCATTACTAGCTCGATAGTCACATTGTATGAAAATACAGACACCCAGAATAAAGTCCTTTAATTGAAAGAATGACAGAGACTCCTTTAATAAATCTTAATTAGACCATACTTACGACCTTGCACATTCCACCATTCCCCTTATCATCTGCAAAAGAGTTAAAATTTTAAAACAACAATATTCCTCACCTTTCCGCAGAGATGCTGCTAATCCATTTGTCTCACGACACGTTTCTGACATCAATGCGAGCGCCGTGGGAAAATGTCAGAAGAAAGCCTCTCCTATGTCCTCACCATAAAATTCAGCATCAGTAGTATGCAAAGGTACATCTTAACAAGCCTGATGCATTTTGGAAACAAGTCCTGTGGATCAATGAGGTTAAAATAGAACTCTTTGACCACAATGATCAAAGGTATGCGTAGAGAAAAAAGGGCAGAGAATTTCAGGAAAAGAACATCTCACCAACCATTAAACATTGGGATGGATCAATCATGCTTTGGGGTAGTGTTGGAGTCAATGGTACAGGGAACATTTCACGGGTAGAGGGAAGAATAGATTCAAATGAAGTTTCAACTAAATTTTGAAGCAAATATAACATCTGTAAAAAAGCTGAAGTTGAAAAGAGGATGGCTTCTACAAATGGATAGTGATACTAAGCACATGTCAAAATCCATAACAGAATACCTGAAAAGGCACAAGCTGAAGGTTTTACAATGGCCTTCATAGTCCCCTGTTCTGAACATCATTGACAATCTGTGGCTAGACCTCAAAATAGCAGTGCATGCAAGATGACCCAGGAATCTCACAGAATTGGAAGAATTTTCCAAGGAAGAATGCATGAAAATCCCTCAAACAAGAATTGAATGACTCTTGGCTGACTACAAAAAGCATTTATTAGCTGTGATACTTGCAAAAGGGAGTGCTGCTAGGTACTAACCATGCAGGGTGTCCAAACTTTTGCATCTGCCCATTTTCCTTCTTGTAAAAAGATGCAAATTATATATATTAAAATACAAATAAATACAGTACAAAGGAAATGTGTCATCTTTAACTTTAGGCCTTTTAGAGATCATTTCACTGTTCACAATAACAGTAATTCTGACCAGGGATGCCCAAACTTTTACATGCCACCCTACCTGTTTAAAAAAGGATGTATGAATGTGGCTGTTAGGCACCAGAATTCTCCCGCTGCATGGAGTTGCACTCAAGCCTTGCCTGCATCTGAGGTCTCCCATTCTGCTTTGACCACGGCGGGTGCTGCTGAGCATAGACATCAGTCCTAGCGTTTTGCTCAGGCTCCTGCTATTCATCTGGTTACTGCTGGCTCTTCAGCCAGGCCTATAGTAACCAGTGGTTCTCAGCGAGCGAACACTCTGGAGACTAAGTCCAGAAATCACCCTACTGAGCATGCTCATGATGTGGCTACATCTCATTGGTGGTCGGTCGTCAGCTGCTCTAGTGATGTGGCAGCTCCAGATTGGTCCACCGGCAAGGTCCTGTCCAACTGGACTTGAGCTGTAAGTATAAAAGGTTCTCAGAGGCGCACTAGTATCAATCTAATTTCATGAGTGAATGTACTTTGCAATGGTGAGGTCTGTGTAAGCATGTGCTCAGGGTCGGCTGTTAGCCATTAGAATTCCGGCACCTCTGGAGAGGAGTTTGTTCGTGTGGATTCAGGGCTGGTGTAAAGCCACTAGAATTCCAACACCTCCGGAGGGGAGTTGTTTGAGTGCTGTTGCTGGCTGTCTGGCCACTGTTGCTACCTGCTCCGTTAGTGGGCTTCGATCCTCTGTGAAGTTAGCAGTGATCGTGTCTAGCGTCTTATCTTTCGTTACTGTGTGCGAGCATCAGCTTCTCGTGTGCTGTTCACTGAGTGTCATGAAACCCAGTGTGAGCTAGCAATCACTCACTGCATTCTCCGCCATTGTTCACATTAGCTGCAGTTTTACATCTCTGTATGGTGGACCCCGGGTTGTGATTGCACTTCCTCATTAAATCTATTTACTGCAGTCCGCCAACCCTAACAGTGGCTTGAGAGATATTTCACACATTATTTTTCTGCAAACATTCGTGAGACAATAGATCACAAAATGCCTCACTGCTGGGGCCCCCAGCAATCAGCTGTGATCTATAGAAAAATTTAGCAATAAGTGGTCAATGTCTTGCAGCATCTCGAGGGAAATTAAGCATGACATACTTCTCCATTCAAATCGATTGGCTATTTGGGTATCAAGGACAGGTGATCCATAGGAAAAATTGACCCCATGAACCTCAGATACGGAAGATTTTTTGCAAGTAAATTCTGACTGTAAAAATATTTGAGCCACTAAAGTCTTGTACCATTCCTCTTTGATGTCAAATGGGAATAACTTATAATGTATTTAGTCTTCAAAGAACATCTGTATCAAACAAATGACCTTAACCTATATAATGTCATGGTAGGATTAGGATGTGATAGAAATTTCTTACGTCATTGCTGCCTGTCAGTAAAAGAAGTTGAGGGTTTAGATTGCTATCATCTAATCTTGTGAAGAAATCCTGGCTAGAAATGATTCTCTACTGTCAGAATAACTTTTTGTGTTAAATACAAAAATGCTTCATTCTGAAATAATAAAGCAGATTAAACAAAATTTTTCAAAAACTTGTCTTTTAACTCATAACCATCACAGCCATGCAATAATGAAGGATGAGTCAAGATATAGTGAAAAAATGGAACTGCATGGATCAGTCTGAAAAATGAAATTAGAGAGTTAGGCTAAAAATATAGTGACAGCATACATATCTGCAAGAACTCTTTCTGCCCTGGAAAATAAAATGTAGCATCTTATTTCTGTATTCCTGATGCTTTTTGTTCTATAAAGTACTGAGGCATAAATGGTGCAAAGGCTTCAGTGTTATATAGCAACGAGAAGCCAATTGCAAGATCCTGAGTTTGCCAACAACTAGGCAGCTGTCCAAAGTGGTGCAGGTGCAATGCTTATGTATTTCTGACAGCTCTCCAAAATGCTGCAGATGTTAAGAGACTTCATCTTAAATTTAATTATAATTGAAGATCATTTCCATTTTGAGCAGCCAGAAAACAAGATATAGAATGTAATCTCACTATATAATATGGAATATGTAGATTATTATATACTAGAATTGTTTAGGGGTACCTGCAGTAGGTGGTTTGGTATAAAACATAACAATACAATTTATGCAATCAGTGCTTTGTGCTCCGTGATGGAAAAAGTCTGCATCCCTTAGTGTCGTGAACTCCGCTCAACGTCCATTCGTTCAATAGTCATTAGTTAGTGTCCAACTCTTCACACTCTTTCTTATGGGGGAGTCATGAACATTGAGCTTAACCCCTTCAAGACCCAGCCTATTTTGACCTTAAAGACCTTGCCGTTTTTTGCAATTCTGACCAGTGTCCCTTTATGAGGTAATAACTCAGGAACGCTTCAACGGATCCTAGCGGTTCTGAGATTGTTTTTTCGTGACATATTGGGCTTCATGTTAGTGGTAAATTTAGGTCAATAAATTCTGCATTTATTTGTGATAAACACGGAAATTTGGCGAAAATTTTGAAAATTTCGCAATTTTCACATTTTGAATTTTTATTCTGTTAAACCAGAGAGATATGTGACACAAAATAGTTAATAAATAACATTTCCCACATGTTTACTTTACATCAGCACAATTTTGGAAACAAAATTTTTTTTTGTTAGGAAGTTATAAGGGTTAAAATTCGACCAGCGATTTGTCATTTTTACAACGAAATTTACAAAACCATTTTTTTTAGGGACCACCTCACATTTGAAGTCAGTTTGAGGGGTCTATATGGCTGAAAATACCCAAAAGTGACACCATTCTAAAAACTGCACCCCTCAAGGTACTCAAAACCACATTCAAGAAGTTTATTAACCCTTCAGGTGCTTCACAGCAGCAGAAGCAACATGGAAGGAAAAAATGAACATTTAACTTTTTAGTCACAAAAATTATCTTTTAGCAACAATTTTTTTATTTTCCCAATGGTAAAAGGAGAAACTGAACCACGAACGTTGTTGTCCAATTTGTCCTGAGTACGCTGATACCTCATATGTGGGGGTAAACCACTGTTTTGGCGCACGGCAGGGCTTGGAAGGGAAGGAGCGCCATTTGACTTTTTGAATCAAAAATTGGCTCCACTCTTTAGCGGACACCATGTCACGTTTGGAGAGCCCCCGTGTGCCTAAAAATTGGAGCTCCCCCACAAGTGACCCCATTTTGGAAACTAGACGCCCCAAGGAACTTATCTAGATGCATAGTGAGCACTTTGAACCCCCAGGTGCTTCACAAATTGATCCGTAAAAATGAAAAAGTACTTTTTTTTCACAAAAAAATTCTTTTAGCCTCAATTTTTTCATTTTCACATGGGCAACAGGATAAAATGGATCCTAAAATGTGTTGGGCAATTTCTCCTGAGTACACCAATACCTCACATGTGGAGGTAAACCACTGTTTGGGCACATGGTAAGGCTCGGAAGGGAAGGAGCGCCATTTGACTTTTTGAATGAAAAATTATTTCCATCGTTAGCGGACACCATGTCGCGTTTGGATAGCTCCTGTGTGCCTAAACATTGGCGCTCCCCCACAAGTGACCCCATTTTGGAAACTAGACCCCCCAAGGAACTAATTTAGATGCCTAGTGAGCACTTTAAACCCTCAGGTGCTTCACAAATTGATCTGTAAAAATGAAAAAGTACTTTTTTTTTCACAAAAAAATTATTTTCGCCTCAGTTTTTCATTTTCACATGGGCAATAGGATAAAATGAATCCTAAAATTTGTTGGGCAATTTCTCCCGAGTACGCCGATACCTCATATGTGGGGGTAAACCACTGTTTGGGCACACGGCAGGGCTCGGAAGGGAAGGCGCGCCATTTGACTTTTTGAATGGAAAATTAGCTCCAATTGTTAGCGGACACCATGTCGCGTTTGGAGAGCCCCTGTGTGCCGAAACATTGGAGCTCCCCCACAAGTGACCCCATTTTGGAAACTAGACCCCCCAAGGAACTTATCTAGATGCATATTGAGCACTTTAAACCCCCAGGTGCTTCACAGAAGTTTATAACGCAGAGCCATGAAAATAAAAAATAATTTTTCTTTCCTCAAAAATGATTTTTTAGCCTGGAATTTCCTATTTTGCCAAGGATAATAGGAGAAATTGGACCCCAAATATTGTTGTCCAGTTTGTCCTGAGTACGCTGATACCCCATATGTGGGGGTAAACCACTGTTTGGGCGCACGGCAGGGCTCGGAAGGGATGGCACGCCATTTGGCTTTTTAAATGGAAAATTAGCTCCAATCATTAGCGGACACCATGTCACGTTTGGAGAGCCCCTGTGTGCCTAAACATTGGAGATCCCCCAGAAATGACACCATTTTAGAAACTAGACCCCCAAAGGAACTAATCTAGATGTGTGGTGAGGACTTTGAACCCCCAAGTGCTTCACAGAAGTTTATAACGCAGAGCCATGAAAATAAAAAAAAAAATTATTTTCTCAAAAATGATCTTTTAGCCTGCAATTTTTTATTTTCCCAAGGGTAACAGGAGAAATTTGACCCCAAAAGTTGTTGTCCAGTTTCTCCTGAGTACGCTGATACCCCATATGTGGGGGTAAATCACTGTTTGGGCACATGCCGGGGCTCGGAAGTGAAGTAGTGACGTTTTGAAATGCAGACTTTGATGGAATGCTCTGTGGGCGTCACGTTGCGTTTGCAGAGCCCCTGATGTGGCTTAACAGTAGAAACCCCCCACAAGTGACCCCATTTTGGAAACTAGACCCCCAAAGGAACTTATCTAGATGTGTGGTGAGCACTTTGAACCCCCAAGTGCTTCATAGAAGTTTATAATGCAGAGCCGTGAAAATAATAAATACGTTTTCTTTCCTCAAAAATAATTATTTAGCCCAGAATTTTTTAATTTTCCCAAGGGTAACAGGAGAAATTTGACCCCAACATTTGTTGTCCAGTTTCTCCTGAGTACGGTGATACCCCATATGTGGGGGTAAACTACTGTTTGGGCACATGCCGGGGCTTGGAATTGAAGTAGTGACGTTTTGAAATGCAGACTTTGATGGAATGCTCTGCGGGCGTCACGTTGCGTTTGCAGAGCCCCTGATGTGCCTAAACAGTAGAAACCCCCCACAAGTGACCCCATTTTGGAAACTAGACCCTGAAAGGAACTTATCTAGATGTGTGGTGAGCACTTTGAACCCCCAAGTGCTTCATAGAAGTTTATAATGCAGAGCCGTGAAAATAATAAATACGTTTTCTTTCCTCAAAAATAATTATTTAGCCCAGAATTTTTTATTTTCCCAAGGGTTACAGGAGAAATTGGACCCCAAAAGTTGTTGTCCAGTTTCTCCTGAGTACGCTGATACCCCATATGTGGGGGTAAACCACTGTTTGGGCACACGTCGGGGCTCAGAAGGGAAGTAGTGACTTTTGAAATGCAGACTTTGATGGAATGGTCTGCGGGTGTCACGTTGCGTTTGCAGAGCCCCTGGTGTGCCTAAACAGTAGAAACCCCCCACAAGTGACCCCATTTTAGAAACTAGACCCCCCAAGGAACTTATCTAGATATGTGGTGAGCACTTTGAACCCCCAAGTGCTTCACAGACGTTTACAACGCAGAGCCGTGAAAATAAAAAATCATTTTTCTTTCCTCAAAAATTATGTTTTAGCAAGCATTTTTTTAGATTCACAAGGGTAACAGGAGAAATTGGACCCCAGTAATTGTTGCGCAGTTTGTCCTGAGTATGCTGGTACCCCATATGTGGGGGTAAACCACTGTTTGGGCACACGTCAGGGCTCGGAAGTGAGGGAGCACCATTTGACTTTTTGAATACGAGATTGGCTGGAATCAATGGTGGCGCCATGTTGCGTTTGGAGACCCCTGATGTGCCTAAACAGTGGTAACCCCTCAATTCTACCTCCAACACTAACCCCAACACACCCCTAACCCTAATCCCAACTGTAGCCATAATCCTAATCACAACCCTAACCCCAACACACCCCTAACCACAACACTAACCCCAACACACCCCTAACCCTAACCACAACCCTAATTCCAACCCTAACCCTATGTGCCCACGTTGCGGATTCGTGTGAGATATTTCCGCACCATTTTTGAAAAATCTGCGGGTAAAAGGCACTGCGTTTTACCTGTGAATTTACCGTGGATTTCCAGTGTTTTTTGTGCGGATTTCACCTGCGGATTCCTATTGAGGAACAGGTGTAAAACGCTGCGGAATCCGCACAAAGAATTGACATGCTGCGGAAAATACAACGCAGCGTTCCCGCGCGGTATTTTCCGCACCATGGGCACAGCGGATTTGGTTTTTCATATGTTTACATGGTACTGTAAACCTGATGGAACACTGCTGCGAATCCGCAGCCAAATCCGCACCGTGTGCACATAGCCTAATTCTAAAGGTATGTGCACACGCTGCGGAAAACGCTGCGGAAAACGCTGCAGATCCGCAGCAGTTTCCCATGAGTTTACAGTTCAATGTAAACCTATGGGAAACAAAAATCGCTGTACACATGCTGCGGAAAAACTGCACGGAAACGCAGCGGTTTACATTCCGCAGCATGTCACTTCTTTGTGCGGATTCCGCAGCGGTTTTACAACTGCTCCAATAGAAAATCGCAATTGTAAAACCGCAGTGAAATGCGCAGAAAAAAACGCGGTAAATCCGCCATAAATCCGCAGCGGTTTAGCACTGCGGATTTATCAAATCCGCAGCGGAAAAATCCGCAGAGGACCAGAATACGTGTGCACATTCCTAACCCTAACCCTAGCCCTAACCCTAGCCCTAACCCTAACCCTACCCCTAACCCTACCCCTACCCCTACCCCTAACCCTACCCCTAACCCTAACCCTACCCCTAACCCTACCCCTAACCCTACCCCTAACCCTAACCCTATTCTAACAGTGGAAAAAAAAAATTTCTTTATTTTTTTATTGTCCCTACCTATGGGGGTGACAAAGGGGGGGGGGGGGGTCATTTATTATTTTTTTTATTTTGATCACTGAGATAGATTATATCTCAGTGATCAAAATGCACTTTGGAACGAATCTGCCGGCCGGCAGATTCGGCGGGCGCACTGCGCATGCGCCCGCCATTTTGGAAGATGGCGGCGCCCGGGAGAAGACGGATGGGACCACGGCTGGATCGGTAAGTATGATAGGGTGGGGGGGACCACGGGGGGGGGGATCGTAGCACGGGGGGGGGAATCGGAGCGCGGGAGGGGTGGAACGGAGCGCGGGGGGCGTGGAACGGAGCACGGGGGGGCTGGAATGGAGCACGGGGGGGTGGAACGGAGCACCGGGGGGGGTGGATCGGAGTGCAGGGGGGGTGATTGGAGCACGGGGGGGGTGATTGGAGCACGGGGGGAGCGGGCACGAGCACGGGGGGGAGCGGAGCACTGGACGGAGGGGAGCCGGAGCAGTGTACCGGCCAGATCGGGGGGGTGGGGGGGCGATCGGTGGGGTGGGGTGGGGGCACACTAGTATTTCCAGCCATGGCCGATGATATTTCAGCATCGGCCATGGCTGGATTGTAATATTTCACCCGTTATAATGGGTGAAATATTACAAATCGCTCTGATTGGCAGTTTCACTTTCAACAGCCAATCAGAGCGATCGTAGCCACGAGGGGGTGAAGCCACCCCCCCTGGGCTAAACTACCACTCCCCCTGTCCCTGCAGATCGGGTGAAATGGGAGTTAACCCTTTCACCCGATCTGCAGGGACGCGATCTTTCCATGACGCCGCATAGGCGTCATGGGTCGGAATGGCACCGACTTTCATGACGCCTACGTGGCGTCATGGGTCGGGAAGGGGTTAACTGAGGCAAGTGATGTCTACAGTTCTTTGGATGTTGTTGTGGCCTCTTGGATGAGTCATTCCTGTGCTCTTGGGGTAATTTTGGTCGGTTCACACAGTTCCATGTTTTCACCATTTGTGGGTAATGGCTCTCCCTGTGGTTTGCTGGAGTCCCAAAGCTTGAGAAATTACATCTATAACCTTTTCCAGTCTGATAAATCTCAATTACTTTGTTTCTCATTTGTCCAAGAATATCTTTGGATTGCTGCTTGAGGTCTAGCATTTGAGGATCTTTTTGTCTACTTCACTTTGTCAGGCAGGTCCTATTTAAGAGATTTCTTGTTTGGGAACAGGTGTGGCACTAATCAGGTCTACCTGTGGCTAGGAAATTTTAACTCTGCTTCCCAAAGATGTGATAAACCACAATTAATGTATGTTTTATATGTTTTAAGGGTGGGGCAATCATTTTTTTTCATATAGAGTTCTGTGTTTTTGGATTTCTTTTTACCTTAATGATAAAGACCTTCATTTAAAAACTGCATTTTGTGATTACTTGTGTTATCTTTGTCTAATATTTACATTTGTTTGGTGATCTAAAACATTTAAGTGTGACAAACATGCAAAAGAATAGGATATAAGAAAGGGGGCAAACACTTTTCCACACAACTGTATGTTCACACATTCAAAGTAACAGAATTGTTGTGGTGTCTGCAATTGTTAAATGTGACAAATCAAACAGTTGCAAAACTTTAATGTTATAGTTTTTTCATTTATTTTTTTAAATAATAATGTTCAACCAAAATCAAATGAAATTTAATAAAACCTAAAATGCTAAGTTGCAAAGATGATACACATAGGTTCAAATATGGTGCAACAAATCGGTATCAAATGTGTCAACAACGGCAGTATGTCTATGAGTGTACAGTATTTAGAGTAGATGATTAAAACAGGTATACCAAAATAAAGAAACCTTTCATACTAAAGGGAATAGCACCCCTGGCCCTGAATGACAGCTGACCTCAATGCAGAGTCAGTGTCAAGGCGCGATTACAGCTGCTATTCTGTATACTCAAAGCGGTGACTGAACCAGCGCCGGCGCCATTCTATGACTGAAACCAGAACGCTGCCTGGGGGAATAAAGTTAGTTTTCTCCCTGCAGCGTTTGGCTAGCTATGTGCGCTGGGCAGGTTAGTAAAACTATTAACCAGCAGATTAATCCCATATATGCAGGTTAATAGCATTTTTTCTCGTGATAGGTTCCCTTTAAAGTTGAAGAAATAAAAAGTTCTTCTTTTACAAAATTGAATAGGACCCAAATAAAATAGTATATAGGGCGATTTTCTTTTGACAAGCAAATTGGGCCCATGAGAAAATTGCTCATCTGCAGCGCCCCCAGTAATATATATACTGTGTGGCTGCTATATACTGTGTGGGCTGTGTTATACACTACGTGGGCTGTGTTATTTACTGCGTGGCCTATATTAACGCATCGGGTATTCTACAATATGTATGTATGTATATAGCAGCCACATGGTATATACCACAGGCCACGCAGTACTCCTATATACTACGTGGCCTGTGCTATATACTATGTGGCTGCTATATACATACATACATATTCTAGAATACCCGATGCGTTTGAATCGGGCCACCATCTAGTTCTATAATATTTGTGACGAAATACGGTTTATGTATAATTTTTCACTCCTCACATACCGTCAAACTATTATGGTGTGTAAACAGTGTTCGATGTTGACTACATGACCTGTAATTTTTGTATATACTTTATTTAGATATTCACTTATATGTTATTACCTGATTTCTGTTTATCCAGTACATTGATGAAGGTCTAAACAGACCAAAACGTCTACTGTATGTACTTTACCTCATTAAATTTCACTGCATCTGTGCTCTATGTGTGCCAGTTTATCTATCAAATCCACACGGTTTGGGCACCTACTTGAGCACCACTAATTAGAAGTGCCTACGTCATTGATTTCTATGATTGATTGTTGTCCTATAGACAGACTGTTCCACCTCAGCTGTAGATCTCTGCAGTTCATCCAGAGTGATCATGGGCCTCTTGGCTGCATCTCTAATGAGTCTTCTCCGTGTTTGAGATGAAAGTTTAGAGGGACGCGGGGTCTTGGTAGATTTGCAGTGGTATGATACTCCTTCCATTTCAATATGCTCCTTGGGATGTTTAAAGTTTTGGAAATCATTTTGTATCCAAATCCGGCTTTAAACTTCTCCACAACAGTATCATGGACCTGCCTGTTGTGTTCCTTAGTCTTCATGATGCTCTCTGTGCTTCAAACAGAACCCTGAGACTATCACAGAGCAGGTGCATTTATTCAGAGACTTGATTACACACAGGTGGATTATATTTATCATCATTAGGCATTTAGGGCAACATTGGATGATTCAGAGATCCACAATGAACTTCTGGAGTGAGTTTGCTGCACTGAAAGTAAAGGGGCCGAATGACATTGCACGCCCCACTTTTCAGTTTTTGAATTTCCACAAAAATTTAAAATAACCAATAAATTTCGTTCAGCTTCACAATTGTGTTCCACTTGTTGATTCTTCACCAAAAATTTACATTTGGTATCTTTATGTTTGTATGTTTGAAGCATGATTTGTGGGAAAAGGTTCATATATGCTAGCCACCGTAGGGAGAGACCCAAGTTGGGCTAAATGTAGCGGGACGAAAGAGACCAAAAAGCCCTCTACTTAAAGGAAATACATAGTGGATGCTTTCCTGAAACGGAAAGTACTTGATTTGCATAGCTCCGCCTACTGCAAAGAATTCTGGGTAAACCTGCTATTCTTTGTATTATGCTGCTTGCAAGTACTTTCCGTTTCAGGGAAGCATCCACTATGGGAAAAGGTTGAAAGTTCCAGGGAGCCGAATACTTTTGCAAGGCCATCAGGAGTTAGACCCTTTTACATTTTGGTTTTCAAAAATGAAAGAGTGGCCTGAGCTCGCCTGCCATGCCTTGGAGGTTTTGTCATGCCCTGCAGCCAACGTTCTCTCAGAATGTGTCTTCAGCGCTGCTGGTGGTGTCCTGACAGATAAGTGCATCTGACTGTCCCCTCAGAGTGTAGACCCCTTAACCTTCATCAAAATGAAGTCATAGATTTCTGATAACTTTTGCATCCCAATCGCAGGTTAGGCAGACAAGGCAATGATGTTGTTTTTAGTGTCATGTATTGATCTTTCGTTATTGCAGTCTGTGCAATTTTTGTGATGTCTTCTGTCCCTTCTGTTGCTACTTTTGCTGATGTTCCAAAAATTTTTTTGAAATGTGGAGACTCGACGTTGGGTCTCCATCTGGTGGGTTGCCTGTAGTAGAAGGTGTGTCAGAGGCCTATTACACTGTTTCTACTCTGTGGAAATTGATGCAACTTTAGTGCTGTGTGACTATTATTCTTTCGAAATGTGGAGACTCCAAATTGGGTCTCCATCTGGTAGCTTGCCTGTAGTAGAAGGTGTGTCAGAGGCTATTACACTGTTTCTTCTCTGTGAAAATTAATTCCACTTTAGTGGTGAGTGACAATTATTTTTTGAAATGTGGAGACTCAAAGTTGGGTCTCCATCTGGTGGGTTGTCTGTGGTGGTGGAAGGTGTGTCAGAGGTCTATTATACTGTTTCTACTCTGTGTAAATTGATGCCACTTTAGAGCTGTGTGACAATTATTTTTTTGAAATGTGGAAACTCCAAGTTTGGCCTCCATCTGGTGGGTTGCCTGTAGTAGAAGGTGTGTCAGAGGCCTATTATACTGTTTCTACTCTGTGGAAATTGATGCCACTTTGGTGATGTGTGACAATAATTTTTGTAAATGTGGAGACTCCAAGTTGGGTCTCCATCTGGTGGGTTGCCTGTGTAAGTAAGGTTCCCAGACAAGCAGTCCTGCACTTACTTTAACTCAACTACCTGTGTTACTTTCCTTACATTTTTCTACCAATAGTACTGCATGAAACTAATGTTTGTGCCATCTGAGTGTGGCTGGAAAAGCTGGAATAAAAAAAAAATTGGAAATGTTGCATGAGATATGAGGTCTCCCAGCTAAGAAGGCTCAAACCGCTCTTTTAACCACCAGGTCCTCATTAAAACCTTAATTTCAAGCTGTAATTGCTGGGCCAGACCCTGATACTTCATGCATGGCCCATGCCTGACTGCTGCGCCACTAAAAAAATTCAATTGATGCCACTTTTCATGATATCTGCCCCAAATTTTAGCTGTTTGGGAAGCTTTTTGTCACCCCTTAATGTGTTGTCTAGGAATTTTGGTTTTGCCTCCCATTGAATCTAATGGGGTTCTAATACGATCGTCAAACCGTTCGACAAACTGCAGTTTGGCAAATTCAAACTGAACCATACTTTGAAAGGTTTGCTCATTTATTGTTGATATCAAAAAGTTTTATTTTGATCCCATTTGATCACATGACCTTTGTCACCACCGCTGTGCCTGCTGCTGTGCCTGCCGGCCTCTCACTTACCTGGTCCGCCGTGGTCCGTCCTCCAGCTGCCGCTCTCGGTCCCTCTGGCTTCTCTCCTGGTTCCCGGCACTCTGTCTCTGCTCGGTCCCGGCGTGTATTTCCTCAGCTTCCGCTCGTACGCTCTTCCCAGCGTGTGCGCATGTGCCGGGTCCCTTAAAGGGTATCCACGCATTTTCTCTGCAATTTATGCTTTTGGATGCCTTAGCTCACTAAACCTCGGCAGCCAATCCGGGTGAATCATTGAGTATTTCTGGACACCTCCTCTAAGGGGAGGTGCCTGGTTATTCACTTGCTACTCGCTCTGTAACCCTGGCCCGCGCCTGCCGCCTTGTGCGGTCGTGCCCTTACTACTATCCGTATATATTAGCGCTACTCTGCCTGCTTCCACATGCTCGTGCTTTTGTAACCTCCCCTGTCTTCTATATACCAGTACTCCAGTACTTAGCCCTGGCAGCATAATCCTCTTCCCGTGTTTTGCCTTTTCTTTTCAGTTGCCTCAGCTTCAGTCTTCCGTGGGTTCCATCCTGATGTCTTCTCCTGGTGTCCATCCCGCTCCCGTCTGTTTCTTAGTATCTGTGTTCCTGGCTCCTGCACCTCCGGATCTCTCACTCTCCCATGGCTCCAGTCAGTCCCAGCTCCTGCTCACTGCTTGAGCTGCCCCTCTTTGATATCGGCTACCATGGTTCTAGTGACCTCTAGGCTTGCTCGTAAAGATCCCTGTATAAGGGTCGGTCTACACTAGGACAGCTCGCCCAGGGTTAGGTCTGTTCCACGGTTCAGAGGGTCCACTCTTAGCATTCGCCTCCCTGCGGCATCACAACCTTCTCCCATGCCTTCACTGGATCATTCAGATGGTCATTGGAGAACTTCAAACGGACCTGGACATGTGCTGGTGTGAGCAGGGGGACCTTGTGTTCCCCGTAGGATTTTATTGAATGAAAGCGTAGTATGTTGCTAATGGTAATGTTTGGGACTGTGGTCCCAGCTCTCTTCATGTCCTCCCATGTAGTTCTGGGCTAATTCCTGACCTTTTTCAGAATTATCCTTACCCCCATGAGGTGAGATCTTTCATGGAGCCACAGACCAAGGAAGATTGACAGTCATCTTGTGTTTCTTCCATTTTCTAATAATTGTGTCAACAGTTGTTGCCTTCTCACCAAGCTGCTTACTTATTGTCCTGTAGCCCATCCCAGCCTTGTGCCCTGGTGTCCTTAGACAGCTTTTTGTTCTTGGCCATGGTGGAGAGGTTGGAGTGTGATTGAGTGTGTGGACATGTGTCTTTTATACAATTAAAGAATTCAAACAGGTGCAATTAATACAGGTAATAAGAGCAGAGTAGGAGCGCTCCTTAAAGAAAAACTAACAGGTCTGTGAGAGACAGACTACTTGCTGGTTGGTAGGTGATCAAATACTTACAGTATTTCATGCAATAAAATGCAATGGGATTATTTGAAGATCATAAAATGTGATTTTCTGTTTTTTTTTTTTTAGATTCTGTCTCTCACCGTTGATGTGTACCTACGATAAAAATTACAGACCTCTCCATTCTTTGTAGGTGGCAAAACTTGCTAAATCAAATACTTATTTTTCCCCATATACATTTCTAAAATTTCTAAAAATATAGGAATTATGGAACTGATGTTTTCTTGCTCATTCCACCTCCAAAAAGCATAAGAAAGAATATTAACGAAAACTTGCACGTACCACAGAACGACAGCACAAAAAGATTTTTTCTTTAAATTGTGAATTTAATGTACAATGTAATAAGACAAAAGACTATATACATTTGGTATGATCATAATCATACTCCCCCACAGAATGAAGATTACATTTCATTTGTGCAGCATGTTCAATGGTGTAAACTTTAAAATGTAAAAAAACAATGGCAGATTTGATGTTTTTTTTCTATTCCTTTCCAAAAACAGTTAATAAAAAATGGTTAATGAGTTTTATGATCCAATACTGATGCCACAAATAAATACAACTCATCTTGAAAAAAATAAGCCCTCATATGGTTACATCAAAAGAGAATTAAAAATGTTATGACTGTTTGAAGGTGACAGTGAAAAAAAAAAGCTTTGTCCTGAAGGCCCAAAGGGTTTGAAGCATGCCGTGTACAAAATGCTGTGAATAAAAAGTTATCATTATGAAGCTACAGGCTTGTCATTTGATGCACAGTTTCTCGGGAAATTCTGAAGTGGTCATTAACCCCTTTCTGCCACTGGACGTACTATTCCGTCCATGTGGGGTGGGCCCTACTTCCCAAGGACGGACTAGTACGTCCAGCGCGATCGGCCGCGCTCACGGGGGGAGCGCGGCCGATCGCGGCCGGGTGTCAGCTGCCTATCGCAGCTGACATCTGGCGCTATGTGCCAGGAGCGGTCACGGACCGCCCCGGCACATTAACCCCTGGCACACCGCGATCAAACATGATCGCGGTGTGCAGGCGGTACAGGGAAGCAACGCGCAGAGAGGGGGCTCCCTGCGTGCTTCCCTGAGACCCCCGCAGCAACGCGATGTGATCGCGTTGCTGCGAGGGTCTCCCTACCTCCCCCACTGCTCCAGGCCCAGACCCAAGATGGTTGCGGCATCCGGGTCCTGCAGGGAGGGAGGTGGCTTACCAAGTGCCTGCTCAGAGCAGGCGCTTGGTAGCCTGCAGCCCTGTAAGTCAGATCGGTGATCTGACAGAGTGCTGTGCAAACAAAGTAAACAAGTTAAAAAAAAAAATTCCAAATGTGTAAAAAAAAAAAAAAAAAATAATTCCTAAATAATGAAAAAAAATATATATATATTATTCCCATAAATACATTTCTTTATCTAAATAAAAAAACAAACAATAAAAGTACACATATTAAGTATCGCCACGTCCGTAACGACCCAATCTATAAAACTGTCCCACTAGTTAACCCCTTCAGTAAACACCGTAAGAAAAAAAAAAACTAAGCAAAAAACAACGCTTTATTATCATACCGCCGAACAAAAAGTGGAATAACACGCGATCAAAAAGACAGATATAAATAACCATGGTACCGCTGAAAGCGTCATCTTGTCCCGCAAAAAACGAGCCACCATATAGCATCATCAGCGAAAAAATAAAAAAGTTATAGTCCTTAGAATAAAGCGATGCAAAAATAATTATTTTCTCTATAAAATAGTTTTTATCGTATAAAAGCGCCAAAACATAAAAAAATGATATAAATGAGGTGTCGCTGTAATCGTACTGACCCGAAGAATAAAACTGCTTTATCAATTTTACCAAACGTGGAACGGTATAAACGCCTCGCCCAAAAGAAATTCATGAATAGCTGGTTTTTGGTCATTCTGCCTCACAAAAATCGGAATAAAAAGCGATAAAAAAAAGTCACGTGCCCGAAAATGTTACCTATAAAAACGTCAACTCGTCCTGCAAAAAACAAGACCTCACATGACTCTGTGGACCAAAATATGGAAAAATTATAGCTTTCAAAATGTGGTGACGCAAAAAATATTTTTTGCAATAAAAAGCATCTTTTAGTGTGTGACGGCTGCCAATCATAAAAATCCGCTAAAAAACCCGCTATAAAAGTAAATCAAACCCCCCTTCATCACCCCCTTAGTTAGGGAAAAATTTAAAAATTTAAAAAATGTATTTATTTCCATTTTCCCATTAGGGCTAGGGTTAGTGTTAGGGTTAGGGCTAGGGTTAGGGTTAGGGCTATGGTTAGGGCTAGGGTTAGGGCTAGGGCTAGGGTTAGGGTTAGGGATAGGGTTAGGGCTATGGTTAGGGTTGGGGCTAGGGTTAGAGTTAGGGTTGGGGCTAGGGTTAAGGCTACAGTTAGAGTTGGGGCTAAAGTTAGGGTTAGGGCTAAAGTTAGGGTTAGGGTTTGGATTACATTTACGGTTGGGAATAGGGTTGGGATTAGGGTTAGGGGTGTGTCTGGGTTACAGGAGTGGTTAGGGTTACTGTTGGGATTAGGGTTAGGGGTGTGTTTGGATTAGGGTTTCAGTTATAATTGGGGGGTTTCCACTGTTTAGGCACATCAGGGGCTCTCCAAATGCGACAAGGTGTCCGATCTCAATTCCAGCCAATTCTGCGTTGAAAAAGTAAAACAGTGCTCCTTCCCTTCCGAGCTCTCCCATGTGCCCAAACAGGGGTTTACCCCAACATATGGGGTATCAGCGTACTCAGGACAAATTGGACAACAACTTTGGGGGTCCAATTTCTCCTGTTACCCTTGGGAAAATACAAAACTGGGGGCTAAAAAATAATTTTTGCGGGGGAAAAAAGGATTTTTTATTTTCACGGCTCTGCGTTATAAACTGTAGTGAAACACTTGGGGGTTCAAAGTTCTCACAACACATCTAGATAAGTTCCTTGGGGGGTCTAGTTTCCAATATGGGGTCACTTGTGGGGGGTTTCTACTGTTTAGGTACATATGGGGCTCTGCAAATGCAATGTGACGCCTGCAGACCAATCCATCTAAGTCTGCATTCCAAGTAATGCTCCTTCCCTTCCGAGCTCTGCCATGCGCTCAACCGGTGGTTCCCCTCCACATATCGGGTATCAACGTACTCAGAACAAATTGGACAACAATATTTAGGGTCCAATTTCTCCTGTTACCCTTGGAAAAATACAAAACTGGGGGCTAAAAAATAATTTTTGTGGAAAAAAAATATTTTTTATTTGCGCGGCTCTGCGTTATAAACTGTAGTGAAACACTTGGGGGTTCAAAGGTCTCACATCACATCTAGATGAGTTCCTTAGGGGGTCTACTTTCCAAAATGGTGTCACTTGTGGGGGTTTCTACTGTTTAGGTACATTAGGGGCTCTGGAAACGCAATGTGACGCCTGCAGACCATTCCATCTAAGTCTGCATTCCAAATGGCGCTCCTTCCCTTCCGAGCCCTCCCATGCGCCCAAACGGTGGTTCCCCCACACATATGGGGTATCAGCGCACTCAGGACAAATTGGACAACAACTTTTGGGGTCCAATTTCTCCTGTTACCCTCAGGAAAATACAAAACTGGGGGCTAAAATATAATTTTTGTGGGAAAAATTTTTTGTTTTATTTTTACGGCTCTGCATTATAAACTTCTGTGAAGCACTTGGTGGGTCAAAGTGCTCACCACACCTCTAGATAAGTTCCTTAGAGGGTCTACTTTCCAAAATGGTGTCACTTGTGGGGGGTTTCAATGTTTAGGCACATCAGTGGCTCTCCAAACGCAACATGGCGTCCCATCTCAATTCCAGTCAATTTTGCATTGAAAAGTCAAATGGCGCTCCTTCACTTCCGAGCTCTGTCATGCGCCCAAACAGTGGTTTACCCCCACATATGGGGTATCAGTGTACTCAGGACAAATTGTACAACAACGTTTGCGGTCCATTTTCTCCTGTAACCCTTGGTAAAATAAAACAAATTGGAGCTGAAGTAAATTTTTTGTGAAAAGTTAAATGTTCATTTTTATTTAAATTTTAATTCAAAAAATTCCTGTGAAGCACCAGAAGGGTTAATAAACTTCTTGAATGTGGTTTTGAGCACATTGAGGGGTGTAGTTTTTAGAATGGTGTCACACTTGGGTATTTTCTATCATATAGACCCCTCAAAATGACTTCAAATGAGATGTGGTCCCTAAAAAAAAATGTGGTTGTAAAAATGAGAAATTGCTGGTCAACTTTTAACCCTTATAACTACCTAACAAAAAAAATTTTGGTTCCAAAATTATGCTGATGTAAAGTAGACATGTGGGAAATGTTACTTATTAAGTATTTTGTGTGACATATCTCTGTGATTTAATTGCATAAAAATTCAAATTTGGAAAATTGCGAAATTTTCCAAATTTTCGCCAAATTTCCATTTTTTTCACAAATAAACGCAGGTAATATCAAAGAAATTTTACCACTATCATGAAATAAAATATGTCACGAGAAAACATTGTCAGAATCACCGGGATCCGTTGAAGCGTTCCAGAGTTATAACCTCATAAAGGGACAGTGGTCAGAATTGTAAAAATTGGCCCGGTCCATAACGTGCAAACCACCTTTGGGGGTAAAGGGGTTAAGTACTGCTGCTTTCACATTTTTTAATATTTATAAATGACTTCAAGGCACTGTACTGAATTGTATTGATATACATACAGGATATAAGCCATGAATTATCTATCACTTGCAAGTTGGGAGAGTTTCGCTTATGTACGGTAACTTGTTCATACTTATTTTGATTTAAGTACTATTAATCATTCATTTTTCTCTTCATTGACTTCATACATTTTATTTCTCTTTAGAACTTTTGTTCCTATTCTGGATTAATTTGTACATTGACATTTTTCACCTCAGTTAAAGGGAATCTGAGAACAGCATGATGTAGGAGCAGAGATCCTGATTCCAGTGATATGTCACTTACTGGGCTGATTGTTACTTTTTTAAATGAAATCGCTGTTTTCTCTGCTAAAAATCTACCAGTTCTCTGAATGCTGAGCTCTAGATAACGCCGCACACCACTGATTGGCATCTTTCTGTGGACACTGTTCATAGGCAGAAAGCTGCCAATCAGTAATGGGGGTGGGGTTATACAGTGCTCACGAATATGGAGGACTAAATCGCAGCAGGTTTACTAGTCATCTAGGGATAATTTCCTGTTGTTAAAACTGCGATTTTATCAAAACTACGACAAGCAGCCCAATGAGTAACAAATCACTGGAATCAGGGTCTTTGTCTCTACAATTTGGTGCTCTCAGGTTAGGTAGAAAAAGCTTGGTGACAGAAGTTAGTTATTTCCAAGGCTGTGGTAATCTAAACAAATAAAATCCCTTAGCAACAAGTATTTATTTCAGTTCACAAGCCACAAATCTCTATGCAAAAATTCAACCATGCAGGTACAGAATTAAATCCAAGAGTATATACATATATAGACTAGATGGTGGCCCGATTCTAACGCATCGGGTATTCTAGAATAAGTATGTATGTATATAGCAGCCACGTAGTATATAGAACAGGCCACGTAGTATATAGGAGTACTACGTGGTCTGTGGTATATACCATGTGGCTGCTATATACATACATATTGTAGAATACCCGATGCGTTAATATAGGCCACGTAGTATATAACACAGCCCACACAGTATATAGCAGCCACGCAGTATATAACACAGCCCACGTAGTATGTAACACTGGCCACGTAATATATAACACAGCCCACGTAATATATAGCACAGCCCACATAGTATCTAACGGTGGCCACGTAGTATATAGCACGCAGTATAGAACACAGCCACTTAGTATATAACACTGCCCACGTAGTATATAGCAGCCATGTAGTATATAACACAGCCCACGCAGTATAGAACACAGCCCACATAGTATCTAACACTGGCCAGGTAGTATATAGCAGCCACGCAGTATATAACACAGCCCACATAGTATATAGCAGTGTGGGCACCATATCCCTGTTAAAAAAAATAATTAAAATAAAAAATTGTTATATACTCACCCGCCGGCGGATCCAGCGTAGATCCAGCGAACCTCTGGTGATGCGCGCGCATGCGGCTGCCGCCATCTTGCATTCCCAGGATGCATTGCGAAATTACCCAGATCACTTAGCGGTCTCGCGAGACCCCTAAGTCTTCTGGGTAATTTCGCAATGCACCTCTGGGAAGGCAAGATGGCGGCAGGCGCGAGTGCATCGTCGGACTACGGAAGGTGAGAATAGCAGGTTTTTGTTTTTTTTTAATATTTTTAACATGAGATCTTTTTACTATTGATGCTGCATAGGCAGCATCAATAGTAAAAACTTGGTCACACAGGGTTAATAGCGGCGGTAACGGAGTGAGTTACCCGCGGCATAACGCGGTCCGTTACCGCTGGCATTAACCCTGTGTGAGCGGTGACTGGAGGGGAGTATGGAGCGGGCATTGACTGCGGGGAGTATGGAGTGGGCTCCAGGCACTGATTGCAGGGGAGTAGGGAGGGACTAATCGGACTATGGCCATCGCTGATTGGGTTGCGACAGCCATGACAGGCAACTGGCGCGACCAATCAGCGACTTGGATTTCCATGACAGACAGAAGCCGCGACCAATGAATATCCGTGACAGACAGAAGGACAGACGGAAGTGACCCTTAGACAAATATATAGTAGATATATATTTTTAAAGATTTATTTCAATTTTTACACATTACTTTAACTATATGTTACACTTCTTGAGTACAGGACGAATTACCCCAAACTCGTGATCAGTAGTGATCTTAACAGTGGGCACCTGGTAATCAGACCAGGAAAAATGTAACCATTTTCTGATATCCAGCATGCGTAAACAGCACATGTATGGTGGTGATGTATGGAGTAGACTCGTTACTGAACCCACTGCACAAATGGCACAGGCTGACTGTTTTCCAAAGATGACATACTCTGCTAATAGCAGTTACTGGAGATAGCCCTGATAGCTGCCGTTAACCCCTTAAAAAAGAACTTTACAAGTTTGCTATTGCCCAAAACCAACTACACTGACCTTGTGAATTATATTGCCATGTCACATTTACTGCACAATGAATGAGGTAAAAGCAAAATCTAAAAATAAAATGACAGAACTTGACCTCACTTCTCCTTTTATTTTTCCATTTTCAAACATAGAATATGGTAAAATGTCCTGTGACATTCAAACTATAACATTTCTAAAACATGTGCATTGTCCGGCATGTAGTACTCTCCATGAATGACTTAATTGTGGCTGGGTGTCAAGGGGATAAAAGCTCACCGACACAAAAAGAGGACTGAAAAATCCTCCAAAAAATTGAAAAAAGTCACAGAGAAAAATGCAGAGATATTTACCTGCTGAAGCCTCCAACCAAATGCACCAGCAGGGTGCAGCGGACCCGATAAATGATGGCAAACACATAGGTGCAAAAAATACTGATGAAACAACCACTTTCAATCCAGTGTTGGCTGTTTGGCGTTAGTGCACAAAAAGATAAGCGATAATAGTCTGTATGTGGCATTTTTCACACAGGCAATGCAGAGCATCTGGTTTGCAGCCTATTACTAATGCACATAAATGCGGGCCGCCCAGTGCTACAAAATGCATCCTGTGCGAACAGAGGCCAACAGTTTACAGAGCCATCTTGGTCCGACTGCGCCCTGCAAGATAAAGTGCAAAAAAACCACATATCAATGTATGTAAGGTATTAGTTTATATTGGGGCCATCATTAATCGGGTCCACTGCACCCTGCAGTGCATTTGGTTGGAGGCTTCAGCAGGTAAACATCTCTGCATTTTTCTCTGTGACTTGTGTCAAGTGGATACCGCAACAGAGAGGGGCCAGAAGACTGTAGTGTCTGGTTTCACATACTCCTGCACTGGTTAGAAGTATACTTCACCATCATATTAAATATTGCAGGTTTTTCCTTAAAAGCAGTGCAAGCGTTAATCTGTTCTGTTGAAACTCCTGGAACTTTCCTAATTGGATTGTCTCAGCTGTTCAGAGTTGGCTACCCCCCTCTGGTATATGGAGCTCTGGCAAAAATAGAGAGACCACCACATCAAAACCCTGTCATTGGCAGCCCAATCTCTGTAACAGCTCTGCTGGTATCACGGCATGGCCTTTCATCTCTCACACTATCTTACCCACTGCTCCAGGTCATATTGTGGTTTCTGTTTCTTGCCAGCTTCATATTCTGTGCCTCTGCTCTCTGCATGCTTCCTGGCTGTGTGCATAAGGGGGCGGCGCCTGAACTCTCTGGTTCTTATAGGAATCAAGTGCACCTGTCTAATCTGTTCCTGACCAATTACCAAGAGGCCTTCGGTATTTAGTGCAGCTCCACCCAGTGGATTGGGCCTGTGCAATGTGTTAGCTCAGTTTGTGTTTAGCTTCTGAGTTGCCAGGCCTTGCTCTGTGTTACTCCCTCTCTAGAGGCTTTTCTCCTTGCCTTGCCTTGATCTTGTTTGTCTGCCCTCTAGGAGGCTGTATATCCTGGTCCCTGTGTCTTTGTTCTTGTACCTTGTCTTGTCTGTACTTAGTCCTGTCTCTGTCTCCCTGCTGTGTCTTTCCTTGTGTTCTCAGTCTGCTTATGCTCCGCACTCTTGCGGCTCTGCCTGCTCTGAACACTTGTGACTTTGCCTGGGCTTCGCTCTCTTGCAGCTTTGCCTCTGCTCCGCACTCCTGCAGTTCTGCTCTGTTCTACTCTGCTCTGCTGCTGCAGAGACCTCTTGCTGCAGCTCCTCTCCGCATTCTTTGCGGTTCCACTCTGCTTAGCTTTTGCTGCTGCAGAAACCTCTTGCTGCAGCTCCTCTCCGCATTCCTTGCGGTTCCGCTCTGCTTAGCTTCTGTTGCTGCTCCACCGTTCCTATCCACAGCCTTGCGGTTCTGTCCTGTGTGAACAGGTCCCAACCTGTTCCTTCCCACTCCAATCCTTCCTGCTTGTTTTTGTACCTGCATCTCCTGTGTGAACAGGTTCCAACCTGTTCCTTCACACTCCATTCCTTTCTGCTTGTTTCCGTACCTGCATCTTCTGAGTGAACAGGTCCCTACCTGTTCCTTCATACACCACACCAACCTGCCCTGTGTCTCTGCCATTCCTGCCAGCCCTCTGTCTCTGCCATTCCTGCCAGCCCTATGTCTCTGCCGTTCCTGCCAGCCTTGTGTCTCTGCCATTCCTGCCAGTCCTGTCTCTGCCAGCCTTGTGTCTCAGCCGTGCCAGCCTACTCATCTGAGTTTCATCCATGCTCATCTGCTAGTCCTGGCTGATGCCCACACCTGTCCTAGTGTTCCTGTTCTCCAAGTGGGATCAGCAGCCACAGCCAGACACCACCCTGGAGTAGCACCTGGCAGCTGCCTGCTGCACAAGCCTGACCTCACCATCAGAGGCTCCAGTGAAAACCAAGGCAGCTGTCATAGTCACGCCCCTTCCAGCGTAGTCTGGTTCGTGGCACAGTGGGGCCACAAACCCCCTTGGCTCACGCCCATCAGTCAGGGTATGAGCGTGACAATCTCCAGACCTGAACCTCATTGAAAACCTCTGGAATGTAATCAAGAGGATGATGGATATTCACAAGCCATCAAACAAAGAAGAACTGCTTAAATTTTTGCGCCAGAAGCAGTGTGAATGACTGGTGGAAAGCATGCCAAGACGCATGAAAGCTGTGATTAAAAATCATGGTTATTCCACAAAATATTGATTTCTGAACTCTTCCTGAATTAAAACATTAGTATTGTTGTTTGTAAATGGTTATGAACTTGTTTTCTTTGCGTTATTTGACGTCTGAAAGCACTGGGTTTTTTTTACATTTTGACCATTTCTCCTTTTCAGAAAAAAATACAAAATTTATTGCTTGGAAATTCGGAGGCATATTAGAAGTTTACAGAATAAATGAACAATTTAAATTTTATTCAAAAATAAAGCTGATCATTTTGCAGTGGTCTATTCATTTTTGCCAGAGCTGTATATGCCAGCCTCTTGAACTTAGGGATTGCCAGTGTTCTTACTGCCTGGTTCTGGAGTTGGAGGTGTAGTTCATGGTTTGGAGTTAGCGTTTGGAGATTGTTGCGCTGAATTTTGTTTGCGTGCACGGCCTCATACTCTATTTGTTCTCTCCTTCCTTTAGCTTCCATGTGTCCCACTGTTGTTTGCTGTGTGTAGTTTGCAGGTTTGGTATTTTCATGTATCCCTGTCCGTCTTCTCTTGCTTCTCTGGTACTAACCAGACAAGCATGTGTTCCTATACACTTCAGCTTCCCATTACACTAGGAGGGGGAGGGGACAGATCAGGGTAGATATAAGAGCATAGCAGTGCGCAAAGAACCCAGCATCTTCACCTTCTGGAGTAATCCGGGTGACAGGAATAGACTAAGACACCTCTAGTTAGCTCCTAAAGTCCCCACACCATTGTGACACTGGGTTTGCATTTAATGTAATCCTTACTGACCTTAAAGGGTATATCTTTATAAAATACGAAAAATGTACCTAAGCACTAACAGGCAGGTAATTGTAGCCTACGGTACCTGCCTATTGTGCAAGTCAGTGTTCTTCCCCAGCACAGAGCAGGCACAGGCCGATCCTGCCAGGTATATAGCAGGGAGGCTTCTGCTGAATCCCTGGACACAGTCAGGTAAGTTGCAATTTCCTGCCTGTTAGTGCTTAGCTATATTTTTTCTGTTTTTTATAAAGTCCCAGATACCCCATTTAATGTCAAATTTATTTCAGGCACCACTCCAGCAGGTTTTTTGTTAGCGCTGGAGAGGCATTACCGCGACAGAGAGTGGCCAGAAGACCACAGCAGCACCTGATTTTATCTACTCCTGCACTGACTAAAACTGACAGTTTGCTGTTAGTCATGCAGAGGTTAAATTGTTCAGCTTAGAGTCTCTGAAGCGTTCCTTCTTGGATGATCTCAGCTGTTCATTATTGGCCACTCCTCTTCTCCTATGTATACTCGCCTCTGGCATTCTAGATTGCCAGAGTTAGTCTTGTTCTGCCTTGTGTGGAGTGGAGGGGTCAGTTGTTGGTAGAGGTGTTTGGAGTGTTGATCTGTGACTGTTACTTAGTGGTTCGGCTGTGTGTAAATCCTCATTCTTTCCCAAGCTTGTACTGGCCCACAGGAGAACAGAATAATCCTCCAGTGGGCCCCTGTGCAGGAGTGGGCCACCACCCTCTTATATAAGAAGTACTATGTGCAAATCCTAACCCTTTTCTCTTTGGCTTACCTTTCTTTTCTCCCTGGTGTTCCTCTCTGTTGTCTGTGAGTGTATATTTGTATGTTTGGTATTTAATTAATCCCTGTATATCCTCCCTTGTTAGTGGGATTTGTGTATATACATACACTATAACTCCCCACTTCCCTGTGTGGGGGACAGATAGAGGGCTGATTCACGAGTTCAGCTTGTTACACGGCCCCGGTGTCTTCACCATCAAAGGTAATCCAGGAAGTGGGGATAGCTAGGGCACACCTAGCATTAGGGACAGGGAAGGCCAATGTGATCCTGGCCCCAAAGTTGTGACACCCCCTGCTCCCATTCTTATACTCACCTTTCGGCAGTTTTACCTTTTACCCATGCAGCTCCGGTCCCACAGCGCCATCTTGTACCCATAACTTTTGACTGTCTGGAAGTCAGCAGTTGCCTCACAAGAGCTCTATGCAAGTATAGAGCCAGAGGCTCTTAAGGAGATGTATTGAAAATTGACCTCCGAGCTTTGTGAAACACTGGAGCTGTCGGCAGGTCACTTTTCGCCGAAGACTGACGAGAGCGACGCTGGAAAAGGATGAAGGCAGTGGCAGGTGAGTATAAGACAGGGGGGCAGAAGAACTGCATTTACGTCATAGCTCGTGAAGGGATTAAAAATGTCCCAAAGATTACTGTTCCTTGCCTATCTCTGGAGATTGGAAAACCTGCCTGAAAAGATGCTGCGCACACATACCCTAACAAGGATTCAGCACACTTAATTTTGAGTCCCCAGCTCCACAATTGACAAATTGCCTAGCCTTGTGTACATTTCCATTGATTCCATACGTTCCTGTACATAAGCTAAAACGTGTAATTTTAGACTTAAAGCTCTTGCGGAGAGCACAGCCTAAAAGTGAGCAGCACAATGCCACAGTGACATGAAGAAAATTATCAGCCATCTAAAGCTCCTAGCAGAAACTCCAAAAATAAACTTTTCTCCAGAGAGGATAATAGTGCAGTAACAAGTTTAATTTAACTTTGACCAAGAACAAGGTGCTAAAATATGTAATTGTGCATTTTAAAGCCATGGCAGCAAAATAATTGCTAGGTGCCCGAAACTATGCGACATACAGTACAATTCACATTTCACCTTTCTTAGCAGTAAATAATTTTCTCCTAGCGTGTTCATTGAAGTTGTATGCACTGAGATATGTCATGTAACTAGAGAAAGTGGCATTCTGCAGACGTCTTAGTTTCAGCTGAGGCTGAAAGTGTATAATGATCCGGCTTGTTGAGTTAAAATAAAAATAGTCTTGAGAAGCTATTGTCTGTGTCATTCTGCTAGAACCTGATGGTGTTTTGCAGTATCTCTAAGGGTACCGTCACACTATACGATTTACCTACGATCACGACCAGCGATACGACCTGGCCGTGATTGTAGGTAAATCGTAGTGTGGTCGCTGGGGAGCTGTCACACAGACAGCTCTCCAGCGACCAACGATGCCGAGGTCCCCGGGTAACCAGGGTAAACATCGGGTTACTAAGCGCAGGACCGCGCTTAGTAACCCGATGTTTACCCTGGTTACAAGCGTAAAACTAAAAAAAAACAAACAGCACATACTTACATTCTGGTGTCCGTCAGGTCCCTTGCCGTCTGCTTCCCGCACTCACTGACTGCCGGCCGTAAAGTGAAAGTGAAAGCACAGCCGCTGTGCTCTGCTTTCACTTTACGGCCGGCAGTCACTGAGTGCGGGAAGCAGACGGCAAGGGACCTGACGGACACCAGAATGTAAGTATGTGCTGTTTGTTTTTTTAGTTTTACGCTTGTAACCAGGGTAAACATCGGGTTACTAAGCGCGGCCCTGCGCTTAGTAACCCGATGTTTACCCTGGTTACAAGCGAACGCATCACTGGATCGCATTGCTAGATCGGTGTCACACACACCGATCTAGCAATGACAGCGGGAGATCCAGCGACGAAACAAAGTTCCAAACGATCTGCTACGACGTACAATTCTCAGCAGGATCCCTGATCGCTGCTGCGTGTCAGACACAGCGATATCGTAACGATATCGCTGGAACGTCACGAATCGTACCGTCGTAGCGATCGAAATGGCAGTGTGTGACGGTACCCTTAGACTAGAGTAATAAACCTAGTATTGAATAGCTGATAACTGAATAGCACAAACTTGTCAGTTTACAGGATATTGAAATTTCGATAATGCACCCGCATATAATCAAAGATCATGCATAATGCACAATGTCGTATTGGGATAACAAGAACCTACCAGAAACATTAACTCTGGGGGCCTACTGCTTAGCTACATGAAAATATTACATAACCCTGCTTTACAAATTTACCTATGAGTCTATATAATAAGAAACTGGGTAGTTTATACAATGAATGAAGGTAGAGGGGGGAGGTCCTGCAGGCAGGGGTGTACTGCTCATAGTGGTAGAGTATGCAGCCGCTATGGGGCCACAGTGGGTTCTGCAGCACTCTCCAGCTGATCTCTGCACTATGAGGCCAACCTCCTCCACAGCTCATCTGAACACCTGAGGTCATAGATAGGTATGTGTGTGTTTGTATATGTACATGTGTGTACTGTATGTATGTACAGTATATGTCTGTATCCATGTGTGTATGTATGTGTGTGCATCTGTGCATGTATGTATGTACAGTATATGTATATGTGTATCTATGTGTGTGTGTATGCATCTGTGTAGGTATGTACAGTATATGTATATGTGTGTATGTACAGTTTATGTATGTGTGTATATATGTGTGTATGTACTGTATGTGTGTGTATCTATGTTGGTATGTTTGTACAGTATATGTTCAATTCAATTCAAAGAAGGTTTATTGGCAGGACCAAATAACCATTAGTTTTGCCAAAGCACATGTACAGTAGGGAATAGGGAGTAGGGACTGTGGGGATAATGGGTGGGGACTGTGGGAACGATAATGCAAAGAAAATAAGTTCATAATCATTTAGAAACAACAATACTAATGTTTTAACTCAGGAAGAGTTCAGAAATCAATATTTTGTGGAATAACCATGATTTTTAATCACAGCATTCATGAGTCTTGGCATGCTTTCCACCAGTCTTTCTCACTGCTCCTGGCGCAAAAATTTAAGTAGTTCTTCTTTGTTTGATGGCTTGTGACTATCCATCATCCTCTTGATTACATTCCAGAGGTTTTCAATGGGGTTCAGGTCTGGAGATTTTGCTGCCCATGACAGGGTTTTGATGTGGTGGTCTCTTAATTTTTGCCAGAGCTGTATTTTATATATATATTTATTACATATCTTATATAATCGCCAGTTGGGACTTCCGGCCGCTGTCCCCGAATCCCATAAGGCAACACGGCAGTGTCACTTGCGCAGAGTCACGAACTGCGCTTGCACAAGTGACGTACAGGGTGTCCGGCAGTTGCTGGCCGGTGCTGCGGGTGTTTCTGGTGCCCAGCGGTGCTGTGTGGGTGTCCGGCACTTCCACGGTTCCATATGCGGTGGTCTCCAGGAATGTGGCCACCACCGGGGGCGGTGCATGCGCAGATGGTGATCTCAGGACCAAGATCTCGAGAGATGAGATCTCAGCACTGAAATCTCATCTGTCGAGATCTTGGTCCCGAGATCATCATCTGCGTATGGAACCGTGGAAGTGCTGGGGCTCTGGCCTGTCGCAAAATGTTGGCAGAGCCCCGGGCAGCGCCAGACACACAAGTAGCACCGCTGAGCACCAGAGACACCCGCAGCACCGGCCAGCCACCACCAGGCACCCGGAGAGACACCCGGCAGCAGCACAAGACCCCCACAGCAGCGAGCCGCACATTGGAGCCCCCCTCATCCCTACATGCAGCCTACAGCATCACCCCTCTCCTGCCTCCTCCATAAGAGACCCTGGGACCCTGCTTCACCGCAGCCATCACCCTCGGTAAGCAATAAGATGCAAGGATTATAAGAAGCACCACCATTATATTAAAAAATATATATTTTTTAATTTTTCTCAAAATTTAGGGTGCATGTTATAATACGGAGCGTCTTACAATCCGAAAAATAAGGTATGTTGTAAAGAGCAAACGG
The DNA here is from genome assembly GCF_032444005.1 of Ranitomeya imitator. Lineage (NCBI taxonomy): Eukaryota > Metazoa > Chordata > Amphibia > Anura > Dendrobatidae > Ranitomeya > Ranitomeya imitator. The sequence goes on from NC_091283.1 coordinate 768,982,168, forward strand.
TGTGAGACATGTCCGCAGCTCCTGTCAGCACCACCAAGCATACACAGATTTTAATTTCACCGCACTCCTGATGCGATGGCATCGAGCCTATTTCTAGTCTAATATATAAAGTTGAGTGTATGTATGTGTGTGTGTATGTATCGAGCCACGCCCACTCCACATAGCCACGACCACTCCATATAGCAGGCACAGGCCACATCTAGCTGCATCGTGTCTAGAATGAAGTTGCTTCTGTGAGGCATGGCGTCAATGGAAAGGGAGGAGCCTCATGGATAGAGGTGTGAAGGGGAAAATGAGAGATGTTGGGGAAAATGAGAAGAGTGTGGCGCTGCAGGTGGAGGCTGTGTATAAGGCCACATTCACACGTTCAGTATTTGGTCAGTATTGTACCTCTGTATTTATAAGCCAAAACCACGAGTGGGAGAAAAATACAGAAGTGGTGATGTGTTTCTAATATACTTTTTCTCTGATTGTTTTACTCCAAGTTTTAGCTTATAAATACTGAGGTAAAAATACTGACCAAATAACGTGTGAACAGGCTCTAATACAGGAGGAGATGACACATAGCTATATACTATATACAGGGGAGATGACATACAGGTATATACTATATACAGGGGAGATGATATACAGGTATATACTATATACAGGAAGGGATGACACACAGGTATATACTATATAGAGGGTAGATGACAAACAGGTATTTACTGAGGGGAAAATGAGAGATGTGAGGTCAAAATGACAGGTGTTAGGGGGAAAATGAGAGGAGTGAGGGGAAAAATGAGAGATGTTAGGGGGAAAATAAGAGATGTGAGGGGGAAAATGAGAGATGTGAGGTGCTATAACTAACCACTATTAATTACTATGCCCGGGCAATGCTGGGCTCTTCAGATAGTACAGTATGTATCTCCATCTGAGTGAAATAATATCAATAAATATATTTCATAGAGGTGTAGGGGCTCAAATAAAACTTTTGCTATGGGGCGCTGTGATTGCTATATACGCCCCTGCTTGCAGGGCAGTAATAATGAGGGCAATCTGGCTTGTTTCTCGGAGCTCGAGGCTCCAGGGGTCCCATTGCCAGATTGCCCTCATCATAAGCAGCGTATCGGGAAGGGAGGGGGGCCCAGACACATTTCTTGCACAGGGGTCCCAAAGCTGTCAGTGTCCGTCCTTGAGGTATGGCAATATAAAAAGTCAAATTTTTTTTCACAACACCTTCTGAAAATGTGCAATTTTTCAAAGACTTTTATGACAGATTTTTAGCCTAATTGCTTTAATGAATCTGGGCCTATATTTTTGTGCGTGGCCATTCAGACAATTTCTTTGTATTTATCCACCTGTAAACTGCTGTAAGTGGCACTTGTGCTGCTGTATGAAAGCATCATATAGTTATCCTCAGACTTCAGTTGAGAATATTATATTTAAAAACCTTGGTGAGAGTTAGAGCTATAAAACATCTAAAACCCCAAACAATTTCTAGTTTCAATAGCACTGATTATTAGGACACAGTACATGAATAATACTGTGGGACATGAGTTGCATCGGGTATCACAAAGGTTATATAGTTATATAAGTTGAAAAAAAAGACCTAGGTACGTCAAGCTCAATCTTTTCCATCAATTGTACATTTTGTCACTAAATTAACTATAACCAACAATGCTTTGTATTGTTAATGTGACCTGTATGTTTCAAGGTAACATTTTAAAAACTATATCCAAACAATACTGAAGATAATTTCACCCCTCAACATCAAAATCCTTGAAATTGTAAAGCATGCATGCAAACTGAGGAGGTATTGTACTTATACCACCACTTTCTACAAATTCATTATAAAATGTCAATAAAATTGTAAAAAAACAAACTAAAAAACCAAAACACCCATCTCCAACTACCAGTCAAAACTGACTGATACAAGACCATCCACCAACAAGCAAAGTATAATTTAGGAGGTTCTGGCACATAAAACTTTATGCTAGGACACAGAGTGCGTACTGTGTCTGAGGCCTGCCATCATGTACTGTATGAGCAGTGGCGTAACTACAAAGTTATGGGCCCCGGTGCAAGCTTTCAAATGGGACCCCCTATTCCAAAAAAATTTCCACCCAAATTCACATTTTCCCTATTCATTTTGCACACTATAGCTTTGTTGCAATGTTGTATAGTCTGACCTCAGTGGCATAACTATCCGGTGCCCCATCCTGGTATATATTTGTCTCCCTTCGTGCCGTTGTTCAAAGAAAATAAACCATTATACTCATCAGGGGCTTACATAGAAGTCATGGGGATCCATATAAGAAGTATAATGCACCCCCATAGTCCTCCATTTAATATTATGAGTGTTGTGGGCCGATGCGGCTCACCGCCAGACCACCTATCTGGCATTTCCAGATGACCAGTCTGATGTTGATGGGAATGGAGCGGTGGTCATTCAATGGAGTGGTGGCCTCTTGTGCGCTATCACTATACCAATGTCTATGGGACTGAAGGAGGTAACTAATTACTCTTCTCCATGGGCTGCCCTGTGTATGAGGACCCCTAGTCTAGAGATCAGTGGGAACCTTGCGATCCCACATATGTCACTGTGTGGAGAGGAGATACAAGTTACCATGGGCCCACCTTATTGAAACATCCAAAAGAGAATGAGTTACAATAAGGATATGTTTCCACGTTAAAGAAACCTATCGCTTTGGACGCAGCGGATACCTCACTCCGCCCAAAGCGCCACCCCATGTTCTATGTGCTGTGATTCCGGATGTGTCCATTGAACACATGCTGAATCATCGCATTGTATTTATAGACTGTGTTATTTATCTTGCGGAGACGGAGCGTCTCCGCAAGATAAATAAACATGCTGTGGTCTGGAAAGACGAGTTACATGTCTCGTTACACAGGGCTGCCAGATGCAGCCCTGCACTCCAGAGACGTAGCTAGGGTTTTGGTTCGGGGGGCGAAGCTTCTGAGTGGACCCCTAACCAGGTAACCTTGATTACAACTGGGTGACGCACCCTAATAGTGGTGGAGAACCTCAGCAGATGACCGCGCTGTTGCTGAAAATAATTCTACATAAAGAGCAACATTGATATAAGCGCCATATCGTCAGTGGTAAATACCAGCCCTGCAGAACATATAAGAGATCACAACACAGTTACAGATTATTATTATTTATTTATATAGCACCATTGATTCCATGGTGGTTTACATGAGAAGGGGTTGCATACAAGTTACAGATATCACTTACAGTAAGCAAACTAACAATGACAGACTGATACAGAGGGGCGAGGACCCTGCCCTTGCTGGCTTACATTCTTGAGGATTATGGGGAAGGAGACAGTAGGTTGAGGGTTGCAGGAGCTCTGGTGTTGGTGAAGCTGTAGCTTTGGTAGTGATGAGGAGGCAGCAGGGTCAGTGCAGGCTGTAGGCTTTCCTGAAGAGATGGGTTTTCAGGTTCCGTCTGAAGGATCCGAATGTGGTTGATAGTCGGACGTGTTGGGGCAAAGAATTCCAGAGGATGGGGATATTCGGGAGAAGTCTTGGAGGCGGTTGGGTGAGGAGTGGATAAGTGTGGAGGAGAGAAGGAGGTCTTGGGAGGACCGGAGATCACGTGAGGGAAGATATCGGGAGATTAGTTCAGAGATATATGGAGGAGACAGGTTGTGGATGGCTTTGTAGGTCAGTATTATTAATTTGAACTGGATACGCTGAGGGAATGGGAGCCAGTGAAGAGATTTGCAGAGGGGGGAAGCAGAGGAGTAGCGAGGAGAGAGATGAATTAGTCGGGCAGCAGAGTTAAGGATGGACTGAAGAGGTGCAAGGGTGTTAGCAGGGAGGCCGCAGAAAAGGATGTTGCAGTAGTCAAGGTGGGAGATGATGAGGGCATGCACAAGCAGTTTAGTAGATTGACGGTTGAGGAAAGGACAGATTATGGAGATATTTTTGAGCTGGAGGCGACAGGAGGTGGAAAGAGCTTGGATGTGCGGTTTGAAGGACAGGGCAGAGTCGATGGTTACTCCGAGGCAGCGGACTTCCGGTACGGGGAAAAGCATGATGTCATTGATTGCAATAGATAGGTCAGGTAAGGAAGATCTATGGGATGGAGGAAAGATCATGAGTTCAGATTTGTCCACATTGAGTTTGAGGAAGCGAGAGGAGAAGAAAGAGGATATGGCTGATAGGCACTCTGGGATTCTGGACAGCAGAGCGGTGACGTCTGGGCCAGAGAGGTAGATCTAAGTGTCATCAGCATAGAGGTGGTACTGGAATCCATGGGACTTTATGAGTTGTCCCAAGCCAAGTGTATAGATTGAGAAGAATACGGGTCCTAGAACAGAGCCTTGGGGGACTCCAACAGAAAGAGGGTGGGATGAGGAGGTAGTGTGGGAGTGGGAGACGCTGATTGTGCGGTTGGAAAGGTACGAGGAGATCCAGGATAGGGCGAAGTCTTTAATGCCAAAGGAGGAGAGGATCTGCAGTAAGAGGCAGTGGTCAACTGTGTCGAAAGCAGAGGACAGGTCTAGAAGGAGGAGTACAGAGTATTGTCTATTAGCTTTCGCGGTAAGTAGGTCATTAGTAATTTTGGTCAGGGCTGTCTCAGTTGAGTGATGGGGGCGGAAACCAGATTGTAGATTGTCAAAGAGCAAGTTAGATGAGAGGTGGGAGGAAAGTTCAGAGTGGACATGCTGCTCCAGGACTTTGGAAGCGAATGGGAGCAGTGATATTGGGCGATAGCTGGACATAGCAGTTGGATCGAGGGTTGGCTTTTTAAGGATAGGCGTGATTGTGGCATGTTTGAAAGCAGAAGGGATGGTGCCAGAAGATAGTGATAGGTTGAAGAGGTGGGTTAGGGATGGGATAAGAGTGGTGGTGAGGTTGGGGAGGAGGTGGGATGGGATGGGGTCGAGCGCACAGGTAGTGAGGTGCGATTTGGAGAGGAGACAATTAAGCCCCCCTTCAGTGATGTTGGATAGGGAGGTTATGGGGTTTGGGCATTGGTCTGGTATACAAAGGGATTGTGGTGGTTGAACAATGAAGACTTGCCTTGTCTGGTCGATCTTATTTTTAAACTGTGTGGCAAAGTCCTCAGCAGAGATGAGGGAGGTTGGAGGGGGCAGTGGGGGGCGGAGGAGGGAGTTAAAGGTTTTGAATAACTGATTGGCGTTGTAGGATAGGGAAGATATGAGGGTTGTGAAGTAGACCTGTTTAGCAGAGGTGAGAGCAGATTTAAAAGCGAATGTTGCCTGTTTGAATGCAGTGAAGTCATCTTGCAAGTGTGTTTTCTTCCAACGCAGCTCCGCAACCCTGGACACTTGCCGGAGTCACACATGGTGACTTACGGCTGACATTCTTTCTGATGGAGTTGTCCACTTTTCTGGTCTTTTCCATCTGGCCCAGACCGACACAACTTCTTCCACCCAGGACTCGTCTGCTGAAAATACAGCAAAGACGCATTTCGCTTCTCATATTTTCAGCACGTCACCATCTATTCCCAACCTGCACAAACTCATCATCCTACTAGTACCCCAATGTTGATGCCGTATGTGTTCCTATTAGTGATGAGCGAATATACTTGTTACTTGGGATTTCTCGAGCATGCTCGGAGGTCCTTCGAGTATTTTTTAGTGCTCGGAGATTTAGTTTTTCTTGCCGCAGCTGAATGATTTACATCTGTTAGCCAGCATAAGTACATGTGGGGGTTGGCTAGCAACCAGGCAACCCCCACATGTACTTATGCTGGCTAAAAGATGTAAATCATTCAGCTGCGGCAAGAAAAACGAAATCTCCGAGTACTAAAAAATACTCGAATGACGCACGAGAATGCTCGAGAAATCTCGAGTAATGAGTATATTTGCTCATCACTAGTCCCTATTACTGCACCTGCTGTGTGGTTCTCTGTGCCCTCTAAATTCCAAAGCAACCCTCTAAAATATAGTGATGCTGGGTGCAAGTGCCCTAGAAAACAGTGCCCACATTTTGCTCTCTAGAAAGTAATATTGCCCTGTGTGCCCCTTTGATAGTCACAGTAACCTGAGTTCCTCTATAACAATAAGTGCCCACTTAACATTGAATAATGTCCCGAGTCTCCCCCCTGTACAGCTCCCCTATACACAGCATGATGCTCTCTAATACATAACATAATGCCTCCTCACTATACTGTACCCCCACACAGTATATTGACCCCTTAGTAGCCCCCAAACTGCTTGATGGCCCCAACACTGTTTGATGACCCCTTCACTGTAATCCCCACATTGTATGATGACCCCATAGATAGCCTCCATATAGTATAATGTGCCAAATAGTCCTCAGTGTAGTATAATACATTCCCTATAGGCATGTATAGTATAATGCATTCCCCATAGACCTGCAAAGTATAATGCACTCACCATACGCCTGTATAGTATAATACACTCTCCATAGGCCTGTATAGTATAGTACATTCCCCATAGGCCTGTATAGTATGATGCACTCCCTATAGGCCAGTACAGTATAATGCACCCCCATAGGCCTGTATAGTATAATGCACTCCCCATAGGCCTGTATAGTATAATGCACTCCCCATAGGCCTGTATAGTATAATGCACTCCCCATAGGCCTGTACAGTATAATGCACTCCCCATAGGCCTGTACAGTATAATGCACCCCCATAGGCCTGTATAGTATAATGCACTCCCCATAGGCCTGTACAGTATAATGCACTCCCCATAGGCCTGTACAGTATAATGCACTCCCCATATGCCTGTACAGTATAATGCACTCCCCATAGGCCTGTACAGTATAATGCACTCCCCATAGGCAGTCAGCACAGTATAATGCTCCCCCATTAGGCAGCCAGTACTGTATAATGCACCCCCATTAGGCAGCCTGTATAGTATAATGCACCCCCATTAGGCAGTCTCTATAGTATAATGCATCCCAATTAGGCAGCCAGTACTGTATAATGCACCCCATTAAGCAGTCTGTATAGTATAATGCATCCCAATTAGGCAGCCAGTACTGTATAATGCACCCCATTAGGCAGTCTGTATAGCATAATGCACCCCCATTAAGCAGCCTGTATAGGATATTGCACCCCCATTAGGCAGCCAGTACAATATAATGCACCCCCATTAGGCAGCCTAAATAGTATAATGCACCCCCATTAGGCAGTCTGTATAGTATAATGTACCCCCATTAGGCAGTCTGTATAGTATAATGCACCCCATTAGGCAGTCTCTATAGTATAATGCACCCCCATTAGGCAGTCTGTATAGTATAATGCACCCCCATTAGGCAGCCAGTACTGTATAATGCACCCCATTAGGCAGTCTGTATAGCATAATGCACCCCCATTAGGCAGCCTGTATAGGATTGACCCCCCGAGGAAGCTTACGCGAAACGCGCGTCGGGGCCTCCGGACACACACTGGCACCATCAATTCTTGGGTAAGATGGGCAGAGCCTTGGCTACTTCTATATTCACCTATTTTAGGTTTGACTAAGACAGTTATATGGCGATATGAGGTATATGTATGCACTTTAGGAGCACTATGCACTTTATTAATCAGTCAGTTATGGACCTATGTGCTCCTCATAGCCATCGTTGAGCTATTGCCCTTCCTTTATACCCGTGGTGTTATTTGCAGTGTTAGTGGTCTGCCGTACATGTATTATACGTGTCCCTCGTCTGTAATATTTGTCATTTTTATGAGAGTATAATATTCAATAAAATTTGTTACGCTTTTTACATCTTTTTGGGTTCTTTGATACTCCGTAGAGTTTTTTTTTGTAGGATTTATAGCCTGTATAGGATATTGCACCCCCATTAGGCAGCCAGTACAATATAATGCACCCCCATTAGGCAGCCTAAATAGTATAATGCACCCCCATTAGGCAGTCTGTATAGTATAATGCAGCCCCATTAGGCAGTCTGTATAATATATTGCACCCACATTAGGAAGCCAGTACAATATTATGCACCACCATTAGGCAGCCTATATAGTATAATGCACCCCATTAGGCAGCCTGTACAGTATAATGCAACCCCATTAGGCAGTCTGTATAGTATAATGCACCCCCATTAGGCAGCCAGTACAATATAATGCACCCACATTAGGCAGTCTGTGCAGTATAATGCACCCCCATTAGGCAGACTGTATAGTATATTGCACCCCCATTAGGCACCCTGTATAGTATAATGCACCCCCATTTGGCAGCCTATATAGTATAATGCACCCCTATTAAGCAGTCTCTTTAGTATAATGTACCCCCATTAGACAGTCTGTATAGTATATTGCACCCCCATTAGGCAGTCTGTACAGTATAATGCACCAACATTAGGCAGTCTCTATAGTATAATGCACCCCCATTAGGCAGTCTGTATAGTATAATGGACCCCCATTAGGCAGCCAGTACAATATAATGCACTCCCATTAGGCAGTCTGTACAGTATAATGCACCCCCATTAGGCAGCCTGTATAGTATAATGGACCCCCATTAGGCAGCCAGTACAATATAATACACCCCCATTAGGCAGCCAGTATAGTATAATGCACCCCCAATAGGCAGTCTGTATAGTATAATGCACCCCTATTAGGCAGCTTGTATGGTATATTGCACCCCCATTAGGCAGTCTGTATAGTATAATGCACCCCCATTAGGCAGTCTCTATAGTATAATGCACCCCTATTAGGCAGTCTGTATAGTATAATGCACCCCCATTAGGCAGCCAGTATAGTATAATGCACCCCTATACGGCAGCAAGTATAGTGTAATGCACCCCTATTAAGCAGCCTGTATAGTATATTGCACCCACATTAGGCAGTCTGTCTAGTATAATGTATATTATAATATAGGCCATGTGGCAGGATAATCATACCCCCATGACTCCCAGAGTTAAAGTGCCAATAGTGCGCATACATAAAAAATACATATGTCTTAAAGCCAGACACCCACCCAGGGGGTATCTGTGCGGTGGGTGTCTGGCTTTCCTGGGTAAGACATATGTATTTTTTATGTATGCGCACTATTGGCACTTTAACTCTGGGAGTCATGGGGGTATGATTATCCTGCCACATGGCCTATATTATAATGGAGTGGCTCCTGTGATCCTTGGTGTCTTTTCCCAAATGATATGAGGGTTATTTTATGGTTACTCTTTTTTGGTAATTGTGCACACTTGTGCCTTCCAGCTTGCATACATGGTTGCTGGGATAGATTATTTACATTTTTGAGTGCCTCTCCCCCCTCTTATTGTAGGATTGCTCACCCCCGCCAGTTTGCATTGTCGTTCATTAGACCAATCCAATTATTTATTTTTTATTTTTTATTTGTATTGTATTGTATGTGTTTTTTTCATGTCTAGTGTGTGTTTTGTATTATTATTAAAGATATTTTGATAGTTATTTTTCTGGACATTTGTGATTATTATTAGATATATTATTTGTTTATACTTTAGGATTTAACCCCTTTACCCCCAAGGGTGGTTTGCACGTTATGGACCGGGTCAATTTTTACAATTCTGACCACTGTCCCTTTATGAGGTTATAACTCTGGAACGCTTCAACGGATCCCGGTGATTCTGACATTGTTTTCTCGTAACATATTGTACTTCATGATAGTGGTAAAATTTCTTTGATATTACCTGCGTTTATTTGTGAAAAAAACGGAAATTTGGCGAAAATTTTGAAAATTTCGCAATTTTCCAACTTTGAATTTTTATGCAATTAAATCACAGAGATATGTCACACAAAATACTTAATAAGTAACATTTCCCACATGTCTACTTTACATCAGCACAATTTTGGAACCAAAAATTTTTTTTTGTTAGGGAGTTATAAGGGTTAAAAGTTGACCAGCAATTTCTCATTTTTACAACACCATTTTATTTTAGGGACCACATCTCATTTGAAGTCATTTTGAGGGGTCTATATGATAGAAAATACCCAAGTGTGACACCATTCTAAAAACTGCACCCCTCAAGGTTCTCAAAACCACATTCAAGAAGTTTATTAACCCTTCAGGTGCTTCACAGGAATTTTTGGAATGTTTAAATAAAAATTAACATTTAACTTTTTTTCACAAAAAATTTACTTCAGCTCCAATTTGTTTTATTTTGCCAAGGGTAACAGGAGAAAATGGACCCCAAAAGTTGTTGTACAATTTGTCCTGAGTACGCTGATACCCCATATGTGGGGGTTAACCACAGTTTGTGCGCATGGCAGAGCTCGGAAGGGAAGGAGCGCCATTTGACTTTTCAATGCAAAGTTGACTGGAATTGAGATGGGACGCCATGTTGCGTTTGGAGAGCCACTGATGTGCCTAAACATTGAAACCCCCCACAAGTGACACCATTTTGGAAAGTAGACCCCCTAAGGAACTTATCTAGAGGTGTGGTGAGCACTTTGACCCACCAAGTGCTTCACAGAAGTTAATAATGCAGAACCGTAAAAATAAAAAATCATTTTTTTTCACAAACATTATCTTTTCGCCCCAAATTTTTTATTTTCCCAATGGTAAGAGAAGAAATTGGACCACAAAAGTTGTGGCACAATTTGTCCTGAGTACTCTGATACCCCATATGTGGGGGTAAACCATTGTTTGGGCGCATGGGAGAGCTCGGAAGGGAAGGAGCGCCGTTTGACCTTTCAATGCAAAATTGACAGGAATTGAGATGAGACGCCATGTTGCGTTTGGAGAGCCACTGATGTGCCTAAACATTGAAACCCCCCACAAGTGACACCATTTTGGAAAGTAGACCCCCTAAGGAACTTATCTAGAGGTGTGGTGAGCACTTTGACCCACCAAGTGCTTCACAGAAGTTTATAATGCAGAACCGTAAAAATAAAAAATCTTTTTTTTTTCACAAAAATTATCTTTTCGCCCCCAATTTTTTATTTTCCCAATGGTAAGAGAAGAAATTGGACCACAAAAGTTGTGGCACAATTTGTCCTGAGTACTCTGATACCCCATATGTGGGGGTAAACCATTGTTTGGGCGCATGGGAGAGCTCGGAAGGGAAGGAGCGCCGTTTGACCTTTCAATGCAAAATTGACAGGAATTGAGATTGGACGCCATGTTGCGTTTGGAGAGCCACTGATGTACCTAAACATTGAAACCCCCCACAAGTGACACCATTTTGAAAAGTAGACCCCCTAAGGAACTTATCTAGATGTGTGGTGAGCACTTTGACCCAATAAGAGCTTCACAGAAGTTTATAATGCAGAGCCGTAAAAATAAAACAAAATTTTTTTCCCACAAAAATAATTTTTTAGCCCCCAGTTTTGTATTTTCCTGAGGGTAACAGGAGAAATTGGACCCCAAAAGTTGTTGTGCAATTTGTCCTGAGTGCGCTGATACCCTATATGTGGGGGAGAACCAGCGTTTGGGCGCATGGGAGGGCTCGGAAGGGAAGGAGAGCCATTTGGAATACAGACTTAGATGGAATGGTCTGCAGGCGTCACATTGTGTTTGCAGAGCCCCTAATGTACCTAAACAGTAGAAACCCCCCACAAGTGACCCCATATTGGAAACTAGACCCCCCAAGGAACTTATTTAGATGTGTTGTGAGAACTTTGAGCCCCCAAGTATTTCACTACAGTTTATAACGCAGAGCCGTGAAAATAAAATAAAAAATTTCACCTCAAAATTATTTTTTAGCCCCCAGTTTTGTATTTTCTCGAGGGTAAAAGGAGAAATTGGACCCCAAAAGTTGTTGTCCAATTTGTCCTGAGTGCGTTGATACCCCATATGTGGGGTGAACCAGCGTTTGGGCGCATGGGAGGGCTCGGAAGGGAAGGAGCGCCATTTGGAATGCAGACTTAAATGGAATGGTCTGCAGGCGTCACATTGCGTTTGCAGAGCCCCTAATATACCTAAACAGTAGAAACCCCCACAAGTGACCCCATGTTGGAAACTAGACCCCCCCACGAACTTATCTAGATGTGTTGTGAGAACTTTGAGCCCCCAAGTGTTTCACTACAGTTTATAACGCAGAGCCGTGAAAATAAAAAATCTCTTTTTTTCCCACAAAAATTATTTTTTAGCCCCCAGTTTTGTATTTTCCCAAGGGTACCAGGAGAAATTGGACCCCAAAAGTTGTTGTCCAATTTGTCCTGAGTACGCTGATACCCCATATGTTGGGGTAAACTCCTGTTTGGGCACACGGGAGAGCTCGGAAGGGAAGGAGCACTGTTTTACTTTTTCAATGCAGAATTGGATGGAATTGAGATCGGTCGCCATGTCGCGTTTGGAGATCCCCCTGATGTGCCTAAATAGTGGAAACCCCCCAATTATAACTGAAACCCTAATCCAAACACACCCCTAACCCTAATCCCAACGGTAACCCTAACCACACCTCTAACCCAGACACACCCGTAATCCTAATCCCAATCGCAAATGTAATCCAAACCCTAACCCTAACTTTAGCCCCAACCCTAACTGTAGCCTTAACCCTAACCCTAGCCCTTACCCTAGCCCTAACCCTAGCCCCAACCCTAACCCTAACCCTAACCCTAGCCCTAGCCCTAACCCTAACCTTAACCCTAGTCCCAACCCTAACCCTAGCCCTAACCCTAGCCCTAACCCTAGCCCTAGCCCTAACCCTAGCCCTAGCCCTAACCCTAACCCTAGCCCTAACCCTAATCCTAGCCCTAACCCTAGCCCTAGCCCTAACCCTAACCCTAGCCCTAACCCTAGCCCTAACCCTAGCCCTAACCCTAGCCCTAGCCCTAACCCTAGCCCTAACCCTAACCCTAGCCCTAACCCTAATGGGAAAATGGAAATAAATACATTTTTTTCATTTACTTTTATAGCGGGTTTTTTAGCGGATTTTTATGATTGGCAGCCGTCACACATTGAAAGACGCTTTTTATTGCAAAAAATATTTTTTGCGTTACCACATTTTGAGAGCTATAATTTTTCCATATTTGAGTCCACAGAGTCATGTGAGGTCTTGTTTTTTGCGGGACGAGTTGACGTTTTTATTGGTAACATTTTCGGGCACGTGACATTTTTTGATCGCTTTTTATTCCGATTTTTGTGAGGCAGAATGACCAAAAACCAGCTATTCATGAATTTCTTTTGGGGGAGGCGTTTATACCGTTCCGCGTTTGGTAAAATTGATAAAGCAGTTTTATTCTTCGGGTCAGTACGATTACAGCGACACCTCATTTATATCATTTTTTTATGTTTTGGCGCTTTTATACGATAAAAACTATTTTATAGAAAAAAATAATTATTTTTGCATCGCTTTATTCTGAGGACTATAACTTTTTTATTTTTTTGCTGTTGTCGCTGTATGGTGGCTCGTTTTTTGCGGGACAAGATGACGCTTTCAGCGGTACCATGGTTATTTATATCCGTCTTTTTGATCGCGTGTTATTCCACTTTATGTTTGGCGGTATGATAATAAAGCGTTGTTTTTTGCCTCGTTTTTTTTTTTTTTTTCTTACGGTGTTTACTGAAGGGGTTAACTAGTGGGCCAGTTTTATAGGTCGGGTCGTTACGGACGCGGAGATACTAAATATGTGTACTTTTATTGTTTTGTTTTTTTTATTTAGATAAAGAAATGTATTTATGGGAATAATATATATATATTTTTTTCATTATTTAGGATTTTTTTTTTTTTTTTTTTTTACACACTTGGAAATTTTTTTTTTTACTTTTTTACTTTGCCCCAGGGGGGGACAATACAGATCGGTGATCTGCCAGTTTGCACAGCACTCTGACAGATCACCGATCTGTCTGAGAGCAGTGCAGCGTTACCAAGTGCCTGCTCTGAGCAGGCACTTGGTAAGCCACCTCCCTCCCTGCAGGACCCGGATCCGCGGCCATATTGGATCCGGGACTTACTGCAGGGAGGGAGGTAGGAGACCCCCGGAGCAACGCGATCACATCGCGTTGCTGCGGGGGTCTCAGGGAAGCCCGCAGGGAGCCCCCTCCCTGCGCGATGCTTCCCTGCACCGCCGGCACATCGCGATCATCTTTGATCGCGGTGTGCCGGGGGTTAATGTGCCGGGGGCGTTCCGTGACCGCTCCTGGCACATAGTGCCGGATGTCAGCTGCGATAAGCAGCTGACACCCGGCCGCGATCGGCGGCGCTCCCCCCGTGAGCGCGGCCGATCGCGCTGGACGTAATATTCCGTCCTTGGGAATTAAGGCCCACCCCACATGGACGGAATATTACGTCCAATGGCAGAAAGGGGTTAAAAACTCTTGGTTTCTTTATGTTTTTCATATAGCTTTATTGAGTTTTCCTTGTTAATATGGTCATTATATATGGTCAGTTCTGGTATGTTATTAACATTAGGCAGTCTGTATAGTATAATGCACCCCCATTAGGCTGCCTGTATAGTATAATGCACCCCCATTAGGCTGCCTGTATAGTATAATGCACCCCCATTAGGCTGCCTGTATAGTATAATGCACCCCCATTAGGCAGACAGTACAATATAATGCACCTCCATTAGGCTGCCTGTATAGTATAATGCACCCCCATTAGGCTGCCTGTATAGGATATTGCACCCCCATTAGGCAGCCAGTACAATATAATGCACCCCCATTAGACAGCCTAAATAGTATAATGCACCCCCATTAGGCAGTCTGTATAGTATAATGCACCCCCATTAGGCAGTCTGTATAGTATAATGCACCCCATTAGGCAATCTCTATAGTATAATACACCCCCATTAGGCAGCCAGTACTGTATAATGCACCCCATTAGGCAGTCTGTATAGCATAATGCACCCCCATTAGGCAGCCTGTATAGGATATTGCACCCCCATTAGGCAGCCAGTACAATATAATGCACCCCCATTAGGCAGCCTAAATAGTATAATGCACCCCCATTAGGCAGTCTGTATAGTATAATGCACCCCCATTAGGCAGCCTGTATAGTATAATGCACCCCCATTAGGCAGTCTGTATAATATATTGCACCCACATTAGGCAGCCAGTACAATATTATGCACCACCATTAGGCAGCCTATATAGTATAATGCACCCCATTAGGCAGCCTGTACAGTATAATGCACCCCCATTAGGCAGTCTGTATAGTATAATGCACCCCCATTAGGCAGCCAGTACAATATAATGCACCCACATTAGGCAGTCTGTGCAGTATAATGCACCCCCATTAGGCAGCCTGTTTAGTATAATGCACCCCCATTAGGCAGACTGTATAGTATATTGCACCCCCATTAGGCACCCTGTATAGTATAATGCACCCCCATTTGGCAGCCTATATAGTATAATGCACCCCTATTAAGCAGTCTCTTTAGTATAATGTACCCCCATTAGGCAGTCTGTATAGTATATTGCACCCCCATTAGGCAGTCTGTACAGTATAATGCACCCCCATTAGGCAGTCTATATAGTATAATGCACCCCATTAGGCAGTCTCTATAGTATAATGCACCCCCATTAGGCAGTCTGTATAGTATAATGCACCCCCATTAGGCAGCCAGTACAATATTATGCACTCCCATTAGGCAGTCTGTACAGTATAATGTGTAACGTTTCAGGGGCAAGAACGAGAGTGGACCCTCTGGACCGTGGTAGACCTACCCCTGGGCGAGTAGACCAGATGTAACCAACCCCTATACAGGGGCTGTCAGGAGCAGGCCCAGGGGTCTCCTATCCACGGTAGCAGATACCAAGAGGGGCGGCTCAGGAAAGGGAGAAAACAGAGGATGAGAGCGAAACAGAAAACCTGAACCGAGGACTACGGGACCAAAGGCTGAGGATTCGGGGATGAATTGACAAGCTGGAACAGTAGAATACCCGAGACGGAACTGTAGGGAGAGAGGAGAGATGATGAGCAAAAATGGGAACGATGAACTGGAACAGAAGGAGAGCAAAGTCGGAGCTGAAGGGAAAGGAGGGAAGCAGCAAGAGACACAGAGACACAGCAGCAACGTGACCGGAGGCAAAAGCTAAAGCTAAAGACACTCAGGCACCTCCTAGCAAAGGAGGCGGCCTGAAATAGTAGGCACTCTACCTGGATTGGCTGCAGCACACCGGAGACTGCATCCGGAATCAGGAAAACCGGGAAGGAATGCCTAACGCAGGATCCTGCGCGCCTGCGCAGGAGCAGCACGTCTAAGACGTGGAGGAGGGGCCCGCCGAGGACGAGCGTACCACCCACCGGAAGTTGGGCTGCAGGAACGAGCAGCAATGGAGGGAGACGGACCAGCGCGCCGTGACCTGGAGGACGAGCGGCCGAGGGGAGCAGCGGCGACAGCAGGAGGAGAAGCGGGGACAGCGCGGCGGGACCCAGACAAGGAGCGGTGAGTAGCGGTAGCGGCCGTAACAGTAACCCCCTCCTTAAAATCCCCTCCCCCAATCCCGGAGAGGAATTTGTTAAGAAGACGAGGAGCATTGATATTCTCCCGAGGCTCCCACGATCTCTCCTCAGGACCAAAACCCCTCCAATCCACCAGGAAAAAATCTCTCCCACGAACCCTCTTCATGGCTAAAATATCCCTTACCTCAAAAATGTTATCGGCGCAGACAGACGGAGGAGAGGTACCAAAAGAGGGAAGGAAGCGATTAAGAGTAACAGGTTTGAGCAGAGACACATGGAAAGTATTGGGAATACGGAGCGAAGCAGGCAACTTCAGCTTGTAGGTGACATCCTTGACTTGACTCAGAACCTCAAAAGGACCAATGTAGCGGGGACCAAGTTTATAGGATGGAATCTTGAGCCTCATATAACGCGAGGACAGCCAGACCTTATCGCCAGGAGAAAATGGAGAAGAATCTAAACGCCTCTTGTCGGCATGTCTCTTCATCTTAGCAGAGGCCAAATTGAGAGCCTCTTCAACTTCACCCCAGATTGCAGAGAATTTAGAAGATAAAGAATCTGCTGCCGGAACTCCAGACACGGAAGAAATTGGGAGGGGCATATTCGGATGCTGACCGAAGACAATGAAAAAAGGAGATTTAGCGGAGGACTCGTTAGAGTGATTATTATAGGCGAACTCGGCCCAAGGCAAAAGGCTGACCCAGTCATCTTGGTGGACGTTGATGAAATGACGAAGATAGGAAGCCACAATCTGATTCGTACGTTCCGCTTGACCGTTAGTCTGTGGGTGATAAGCAGACGAAAAATCCAGCGATACTTTCAAGAGTTTGCAGAACGCCCTCCAAAAATGTGACGTAAATTGAACTCCTCGGTCAGACACGATGTTTTGAGGAAAACCATGGAGTCTGAAAATATTAGAAATAAAAATTTTCGCCAACTCAGGAGCCGAGGGTAGTCCAGGCAGAGGAACAAAATGCGCCATTTTAGAAAACCGATCTACGACTGTTAGGATGACAGTACAACCAGAGGATTTTGGTAAATCAGTAATGAAGTCCATGGCGATATGTTGCCACGGACAGGAAGGTACAGGAAGGGGAAGCAGACTCCCACGAGGTAACTGTCTTGGCACCTTGTACTTAGCACAGGAGGGACAAGAGGCGATAAAGTCTTTGATATCCTGGCGTAACGAAGGCCACCAGTAGTAGCGAGAGATGAGAAGGAAGGTCTTCTTTATTCCGGCATGACCTGCCAATTTAGAGGAATGACCCCAACGAAGCACTCTCATCTTGTCATCCTCCGTCACTAGTGTCTTACCCGGAGGAGGACGGATCATCTTAAGAGGAGCCACCGTGACGACTTTGCAGGGATCCAGGATATGCGCAGGTTCTTCGTCAATGTCTTCTGGCTGAGAAAGTCTGGACAGTGCATCTGCCTTGACATTCTTGTCACCAGGCCGAAAACGGAGCTCGAAATCGAAGTGAGCAAAGAACAGGGACCATCGAGCTTGCCGTGGATTAAGTCTGTGCGCAGTTTCAAGGTAGGCCAAATTCTTGTGGTCAGAGAAAATCACAAAAGGATGAACCGCTCCTTCAAGAAGATGCCTCCATTCCTCCAAAGCAAGTTTTATGGCCAAAAGTTCACGGTCCCCAATGGTATAGTTACGTTCAGAAGCAGAGAACGTTTTAGAAAAGAAACCGCACGGAACTAATCGACCCATTTGAGACCTTTGGGAGAGTACTGCTCCGGCACCCGTGGAAGAGGCATCCACCTCGAGAACGAATGGTTTATTAACTTCCGGATGGTGAAGTACTGGGGCGGAAGAAAAGGACTTCTTCAGGAGTACAAAGGCATTCTCGACCTCCGTGGTCCAAGTCTTCGGGTTGGATCCTTTGCGAGTGAGAGCAGAGAGAGGCCGAATTATGGAGGAGAAATGAGATATGAATTGCCTGTAGTAGTTAGCGAATCCAAGAAACCGTTGAACGGCTTTTATTCCATAGGGATGTGGCCAATGGAGAATAGCATTCACCTTTTCAGGATCCATTTTGAGACCGGCATCCGAAATGATGTATCCGAGAAAAGGCAAAGAAGTTTGTTCGAAGAGACACTTCTCATACTTGGCATAAAGGCGATTCTCTCTTAAACGTTGCAAAACCAAACGAACACTTCTTCTGTGGGACGGTAAGTCTACAGAAAAGACCAGGATGTCATCAAGATACACCACAACACAGGAGTAGAGAAGGTCACGGAAGATGTCATTAACGAATTCTTGGAAGACTGCAGGAGCGTTGCAAAGACCGAACGGCATGACTAGGTATTCATAATGACCGTCTCGAGTGTTAAATGCGGTCTTCCATTCGTCACCGGCTCGAATTCGGACAAGGTTGTAAGCGCCCCGAAGATCTAATTTAGTGAAAATTTGCGCTCCTCTAAGTCGATCAAAGAGTTCCGGAATGAGCGGCAGAGGATACTTGTTCTTGATCGTAATGTTGTTCAGACCTCTGTAGTCGATACAAGGACGAAGTGACCCGTCTTTCTTCTTGACGAAGAAGAATCCCGCACCTGCGGGAGAAGATGACTTTCAGATAAATCCTCTGGACAAATTTTCTTGAATATACTCGGACATGGCTTTAGTCTCCGCCGGAGAGAGTGGGTAAATTCTTCCTCTAGGCGGAGTGGAACTGGAAAGGAGTTCGATCGGACAGTCGTAGGCACGATGCGGAGGAAGAGTCTCAGCCTCTTTCTTATCAAAAACGTCTATGAAGGACCAGTATGGAGAGGGTAAACCAGAGGGAACGGAAACTGCAGGAGGCTGAGCCACAGGGCTAACAGACAATAGACACTGTTTTTGACACGTAGATCCCCAACGAAGTACGTCACCAGACCGCCAGTCAAGAGTAGGTTCATGCCTTCGGAGCCAAGGCAACCCTAGAAGCAAAGCATGAGCGAGGTTAGGGAGAACATAGAAAGTGATCTTCTCACGATGTCGAGCCCCGATCCATAATTCAATCTCTTCCGTAACCAAGGTAATGGCATCCTGCAAAGGTCTTCCATCCACAGAAGCGATCAGACGAGGAGAGTCCAATGAGAGAACTGGAATGCGAAGCCTCCGAACTGCCTCAAGACTGATAAAATTACCTGCTGCCCCCGAATCCACATACGCAACTTCAGAAAATCGTCTCTGATTAAGAACAAACAGGACAGACAGACACAAGGGTTGAGAGGAATCAGAAACACCTAGGGAGGCCTCTCTTACCTGTCCTAGGCGGAGGAGTTTTCTGGTCTCTCGGGGCATGCTCGCAGTAGATGGGAAGCACTACCACAATAGAAGCAGAGTCCCAGGGAACGTCTCTCCTGACGACGCTGCTCAGCCAGTTTGACCCGATCTACCTGCATAGGTTCTGGTGCAGACGCCGAAGAGGACAACAAAGGCCGCGGACTCCCTGACCTACGGACAGATGGTGAAGAACGAACAGACCTCCTCTCTCTAGTGGACTCATGCGTTTGCTCCTGGTAGCGCAGGTCAATGCGTGTTGACAGAGATATGAGATCCTCTAACGAGGTTGGAGTATCCCGTCCTGCCAACTCATCTTTTATCCGACTAGAGAGGCCTCGCCAGAAAGCGCCTACCAGGGCCTCATTGTTCCACCCTAACTCGGAGGCTAGGGTGCGAAAGCGGATGGCGTACTGAGCGACAGTAAGAGAGCCCTGTTGCAGGTTGAAAAGCGACTCGGTCGTAGAGGCTAGGCGCCCGGGCTCATCAAAAACCCGGCGGAAGGTCTCAAGAAAAAAGGCTAATTGGGAGACTATGGGATCGTCCCGCTCCCACAGGGGATTGACCCAAGCCAAAGCCTCACCCTCTAAATGCGAAACCATGAAGGCCACCTTGGCCCGATCGGTAGGGTATTGTTGGGGGAGGAGTTCAAAGTGGAGGCGGCATTGGTTAAGAAATCCCCTACAAAGCTTGGGGTCTCCGCCAAACCTAGGAGGTTTGCCAAGACGAGGTGACGGATGGGATGAAGGAGCAAGATTAGAGTCTTGCGTACTTTGAGCAGAAGCTGTAGAAACAGACTGCAAATTAAATAAGCGGTCGTCTATGGAAGCCATATAAGACAGCATACGTGCTTGCGTATCTCGCTGCTGAAAAGCTCTTGCTGCAGGCCTGCAATCTGAGAAGCGATAACTGGATCAGAAGTTTGCAAAGAAGTCAGGCGGGACTCCATGTTCTTTAAGAAGGACATAATGCGCTGTTGATTTTCGCGCAGATGTGCTAGCTCCTTCTGAGCAGAGAACGCGGCACCTGCGGGGTCCATGGCCTGAGTGTACTGTAACGTTTCAGGGGCAAGAGCGAGAGTGGACCCTCTGGACCGTGGTAGACCTACCCCTGGGCGAGTAGACCAGATGTAACCAACCCCTATACAGGGGCTGTCAGGAGCAGGCCCAGGGGTCTCCTATCCACGGTAGCAGATACCAAGAGGGGCGGCTCAGGAAAGGGAGAAAACAGAGGATGAGAGCGAAACAGAAAACCTGAACCGAGGACTACGGGACCGAAGGCTGAGGATTCGGGGATGAAATGACAAGCTGGAACAGTAGAATACCCGAGATGGAACTGTAGGGAGAGAGGAGAGATGATGAGCAAAAATGGGAACGATGAACTGGAACAGAAGGAGAGCAAAGTCGGAGCTGAAGGGAAAGGAGGGAAGCAGCAAGAGACACAGAGACACAGCAGCAACGTGACCGGAGGCAAAAGCTAAAGACACTCAGGCACCTCCTAGCAAAGGAGGCGGCCTGAAATAGTAGGCACTCTACCTGGATTGGCTGCAGCACACCAGAGACTGCATCCGGAATCAGGAAAACCGGGAAGGAATGCCTAACGCAGGATCCTGCGTGCCTGCGCAGGAGCAGCACGTCTAAGACGTGGAGGAGGGGCCCGCCGAGGACGAGCGTACCGCCCACCGGAAGTCGGGCTGCAGGAACGAGCAGCAATGGAGGGAGACGGACCAGCGCGCCGTGACCTGGAGGACGAGCGGCCGAGGGGAGCAGCGGCGACAGCAGGAGGAGAAGCGGGGACAGCGCGGCGGGACCCAGACAAGGAGCGGTGAGTAGCGGTAGCGGCCGTAACATAATGCACCACCATTAGGCAGCCTGTTTAGTATAATGGCCCCCCATTAGGCAGCCAGTACAATATAATGCACCACCATTAGGCAGTCTATACAGTATAATACACCCCTATTAGGCAGCCAGTATAGTATAATGCACCCCCATTAGGCAGTCTGTATAGTATAATGCACCCCTATTAGGCAGCTTGTATGGTATATTGCACCCCCATTAGGCAGTCTGTATAGTATAATGCACTCCGATAGGAAGCCTGTATAGTATAATGCACTCTCATTTGTCAGTCTCTATAGTATAATGCACCCCTATTAGGCAGTCTGTATAGTATAATGGACCCCCATTAGGCAGCCAGTACAATATAATGCACCCACATTTGGCAGTCTGTACAGTATAATGCACCCCCATTAGGCAGCCAGTATAGTATAATGCACCCCTATACGGCAGCAAGTATAGTATAATGCACCCCTATTAAGCAGCCTGTATAGTATATTGCACCCACATTAGGCAGTCTGTCTAGTATAATGTACCCCCATTAGGCAGTCTGTATGGTATACTGCACCCCATTAGGCAGCCAGTACAATATAATGCACCCCCATTAGGCAGCCTGTATAGTATAATGCACCCCCATTAGGCAGCCTGTATAGTATAATGCACCCCCATTAGGCAGCCTGTATAGTATAATGCACCCCCATTAGGCAGACAGTACAATATAATGCACCCCCATTAGGCTGCCTGTATAGTATAATGCACCCAATAAAAAAAAAAAATACTCACCTTTCTTCCTCCTTGTTCCCATGGTGCTCTGAGCACCCGCTCATCTCCTAACAGCAGGTGTCAGGTCCTGACATCATCGATACCCCCTGTCAGTGTCGGATGACGTCAGACGCTGACAGGGGGATGATGGGAGAAGGAGCCTTACGCTCCCTCTCTCATCAAGCTGACCCTGTGATGACAGACGGGGGGCCCACTGCTGGCACAGGACCCCCCCACCGCATCATTAAGGACCGCACAGCAGCCGGACGGCAGAGCAGGGGGATCGTGTCTCCCTGCTCTGCCGCAGAATAATAATAATAATAATCTTTATTTTTATATAGCGCTAACATATTCCGCAGCGCTTTACATTTTTTGCACACATTATCATCACTCTCCCCGATGGGGCTCACAATCTAAATTCCCTATCAGTATGTCTTTGGAATGTGGGAGGAAACCGGAGTGCCCGGAGGAAACCCACGCAAACACGGAGAGAACTCTTTGCAGATGTTGTCCTTGGTGGGGTTCGAACCCAGGACTCCAGCGCTGCAAGGCTGCAGTGCTGACCACTGCGCCACCGTGCTGCAGAATGTAACAGTATCGGCACACTGTGCACGACAATACAGTTACAAATATCCAAAGACTGAAGACCAACAAATTCATATGGTATACTTCCAAAATTACATAAACAAAAAAAGGGAAGTGCAAACCCAAAAAGTAAAATTTAAGATATTTTATTCATAATGAATTAAAAATAGAAATCATCACAATTATACAAAAAGGGAGTTTAAACAAGGCAGAGTGACCTCAAGGCAATCCATAGCATAAGTGAAAGTATCAATCAAAAATAAATCTTAATGATACAAAAATCAGATTATACGGTAGGTATAAGACAATAAACACCATGTGTAGAAATTTGGTTCTAGAACTTGTTGGATTAGTGAATATAATAACGTTTGTCATATTTTATAACATACAGCTAATGATTCTTGCTTTTAACTTGTTTCTAACTGGTTAATGTTAAAATCACACACAATAATATTGTTTTGGACTCTATCAAATGACAATGCCAAATTTTGAAAATAGCCATTTTATATTGAATTACTACAGCTCGCTGAGCGTTACCGCTGGGCTCATTTCTCTCTGCTGCTTCTGAATGTATACTATTCTCACCCATGGACAGTTTTCCTTTAAAAATATGAATATTATTGAATATAATGTTTTACTTATGTTACAGTATTCTATTTTCCTGGTGTTACTTTTGTTCATGCATTACAGGCGTCTTCTTCAGTTGTGATACTTACCTTTTCTATATAAATATGGGTAAATGAATTCTCCATTATAGAACCATAAGAAATTTGGTTCTAGAACTTGTTGGATTAGTGAATATAATAACGTTTGTCATATTTTATAACATACAGCTAATGATTCTGGCTTTTAACTTGTATGTAACTGGTTAATGTTAAAATCACACACAATAATATTGTTTTGGACTCTATCAAACTATTTTATAATGGTTCTATAATGGACAATTCATTTACCCATATTTATATAGAAAAGGTAAAAATCACAACTGAAGAAGAAGCCAGTAATACATGAACAAAGGTAACACCAGGAAAATAAATGGTGCACTATATTAAATGATTTTTGCATATAAATTTACGTTATCTTAACCCAGGGATTCTTGATAATGCAAAAAGAACGGGGATTACTAATGCTGCTAGGTTATTTCTAGGTACCCAGATAAGGTCATTTTTTGTGATAAAATGTATTGTTAAACTGTAAATGATTTAGCCTAAGCAAATAAATAGTGCAAGTCACATATCTAATGAGAAAATTATTATTTAAATGATTATAACTTTAAAACCATAACGCGGAAAAATAAACTGTGATACATATATTTGACTGAGATTTTAGAATTACTCGCTTATCGACACAGAGTTGAGCTTTAGAAATACAGAATAACCTTTCAAACGAAAGATTTTATAAAGGGCAGTGTAAATAAGATGACGGCCGTCTGTATTTGAACCAGAATGTTACAAACTATATATATAGAGGAAGGAGATATAGTGTATGTTGGATCCATTTGTGAAGAAATAGTGTATATTGGATGTTACATGGAGCTGCGCAATAATCATCATAAATGTAAATGCCAGCTTGACATTTTGTAAATCAATCAGTAGGTTAAAAGTTGACATCAATAGCCGTTATTGGAGATGCATACAGTTACATGGTGCTAACTGTGATGATGAAGCTCAACTCTTCAGAAAATGCAGAACCATGACCCAGTGTTAGAGGGTATTAGTAACATTAACCAGTTACATACAAGCTAAAAGCAAGAATCATTAGCTGTATGTTATAAAATATGACAAACGTTATTATATTCACTAATCCAACAAGTTCTAGAACCAAATTTCTACACATGGTGTTTATTGTAGAGATCCATAAACCCATTGCATAAGCCTTTTTCACATTATCATCAAGGATAATTTTCATCATTTTTGTTTTATAACTGGAACGGCCAATTCTGTAGCATTATTCTCTCCATAACTATTATGTGGGAACCCTTGATAGAACACCCCTTAGACCCCATTAAAATCAATGGTGCATGTCCGGATTTGAAAGTAGCTATTTGGCTCTATTGAAAGCTACAGATATTACAATAGTCTGAACAGAGCCTAAGATGTAACTTCATATGAAACTACTGTGATACATTAACTATTAATATGAATACTAGTGATTATAAAAAAAACACTCGATTTTTTTAGATTTCTGTACAATATTGTGGTTTAACGAGCATTGCTGCATAACTAACACTGGTCATTATCTGTACAGGCCGATGCGTCTCTGTAGTTGTGGCTATCTGCTAGCCACGCTGGGCACGTAGCAGGATATTACAACTAACACAGCCCCTGGACACACTGGAAAATTATGCTGCCAGTGCTAGATTCTAAATGTGTAGTGTCAGCGCACCCGCGCAGCCCCATGTAACAGGCATTGGGATAGCATTTTAATTATTAAGGATCGTATTTTTATTACACACAGCCCTGCTGAATGTTATTGTATATCGTGCTGTAATTCACATACAGTGTAGTGTATTGTGACTGATACATGCTTTAATAAAGGCTTTTAAAACTCATACAGTGACTGTCATTTTTCATAATATTGAGTGCACTCTCATATAATGTAGGCGTGATGTTGAAATTGAGAAACTGTGTGTGTATATGCTGAGCATTATGGTTTGTCGGCAGAAAGAATACAGCTTACAGAAGCAACCGCACATAAATACACGACTAGGATATAAAATGTATAAAATGGCATGGTGTGTTATAAAACATGAATAAAACACACTGCCCTGATACTCATAGCAGCTACAGCAACTTACATATAATATGAAAATCTAATAGGATATAAAATAAACAAATTAGGAAAATCTAATATAAAAAGAAATACTGGGATAATAATCATTTTGGATCAAATTAACAATATCAAACTATATCAAAAGGGGAAGTCAGCCAGACACAGGGGACAGCTGGCTGACAGGAGGCGGGGCGGGGTTACACACTTTGATACACTTTGATAGGGGGAGGGGCACCTGTCAGATTGAGTTTGACGAAACCACCCTCTGATACACTACTCCTGTGTCCTCTGTTTATTCTGGCACCACACCACTCTGGCCAAACACACTGGGAGCCCTGGGGACCCTGCTTCACCTGTGGGAAGTGACACCATCTTTGCTGCAGCACCATCGCCCCTAGAGAACCCCTTTAAGCAGCGTCAGTCACCTCTGACTCTAATAATTTATTATGAATTGTTTTTCATTATTTTTTGGTAATTTTATGGGAAGAAAAAAATCTTTTATTTTTCGTCTAGAATACAGGGACATAGAAATACACTGCTGTGTACAGATGTATCTCTACCTGTATTGCCTGTGGGTTAGTACCTGCAATGCAGCTTCAAGTATACAAAATTTTGCCTGCAAACCACTACCCAGCAAAACCTTTCTTTAGGTTTTTCTTGACCTGTGCACATGTTCCATATATGAACTAGCTTTGATGTCATTTCTTACTCGCAATCTCACATGCCTCCTCCCACATAATTTTGGGCAGATTTCTTGCATCACTGTAACAGCTCATGCATGTACTACTATGAGCAACCTGCTGGGCCTAACCATGCTACCATGGTCTTCAGCGTTCCCAGACTTGTCTCTCATTGAAACAGGAACACATGGGCTACTTGCACAGTGAACAAGTCTGTATGATCATGTTCACACACCACCAAGAAACCTGAAGACACAAAAGAGAATAGTAAAACCAAAAACACTCAGTTTGAAAAAATGTTGCAGTAATCCGCAAGTGCTAGTAAAAGATGTAAAAAACAGGGTATTTGGTTGATACGTTTTTTGCAAAAAATGTATACTAAGCTGCTCTACCAATCTTCACGGTATACCCTTATCAGAGCAGTCCTAACTAATGTATGCAATCCCTATCTGATGTATTTAAAAACCTGATCATCTGTATATAACCTGTGTGAACAGGGTTCAGAGAGGAAAAATCCATGTGTGCATACAGGGTAGAACAGCTTTTGTGCAGATAGCCCAAGAGGAGTGGTGGAACTCCCCAGTCTTGTAGACACAAGAGAACAATTATGGAAACAGGAACACATGGGCTACTTGCACAGTGAACAAGTCTGTATGATCATGTTCACACACCACCAAGAAACCTGAAGACACAAAAGAGAATAGTAAAACCAAAAACACTCAGTTTGAAAAAATGTTGCAGTAATCCGCAAGTGCTAGTAAAAGATGTAAAAAACAGGGTATTTGGTTGATACGTTTTTTGCAAAAAATGTATACTAAGCTGCTCTACCAATCTTCACGGTATACCCTTATCAGAGCAGTTCTAACTAATGTATGCAATCCCTATCTGATGTATTTAAAAACCTGATCATCTGTATATAACCTGTGTGAACAGGGTTCAGAGAGGAAAAATCCATTTGTGCATACAGGGTAGAACAGCTTTTGTGCAGATAGCCCAAGGGGAGTGGTGGAACTCCCCAGTCTTGTAGACACAAGAGAACAATTATGGAAACAGGAACACATGGGCTACTTGCACAGTGAACAAGTCTGTATGATCATGTTCACACACCACCAAGAAACCTGAAGACACAAAAGAGAATAGTAAAACCAAAAACACTCAGTTTGAAAAAATGTTGCAGTAATCCGCAAGTGCTAGTAAAAGATGTAAAAAACAGGGTATTTGGTTGATACGTTTTTTGCAAAAAATGTATACTAAGCTGCTCTACCAATCTTCACGGTATACCCTTATCAGAGCAGTCCTAACTAATGTATGCAATCCCTATCTGATGTATTTAAAAACCTGATCATCTGTATATAACCTGTGTGAACAGGGTTCAGAGAGGAAAAATCCATGTGTGCATACAGGGTAGAACAGCTTTTGTGCAGATATCTGCACAGATACAGATACCCTGTTTTTTACATCTTTTACTAGCACTTGCGGATTACTGCAACATTTTTTCAAACTGAGTGTTTTTGGTTTTACTATTCTCTTTTGTGTCTTCAGGTTTCTTGGTGGTGTGTGAACATGATCATACAGACTTGTTCACTGTGCAAGTAGCCCATGTGTTCCTGTTTCCATAATTGTTCTCTTGTGTCTACAAGACTGGGGAGTTCCACCACTCCTCTTGGGCTATCTGCACAAAAGCTGTTCTACCCTGTATGCACACATGGATTTTTCCTCTCTGAACCCTGTTCACACAGGTTATATACAGATGATCAGGTTTTTAAATACATCAGATAGGGATTGCATACATTAGTTAGGACTGCTCTGATAAGGGTATACCGTGAAGATTGGTAGAGCAGCTTAGTATACATTTTTTGCAAAAAAACGTATCAACCAAATACCCTGTTTTTTACATCTTTTACTAGCACTTGCGGATTACTGCAACATTTTTTCAAACTGAGTGTTTTTGGTTTTACTATTCTCTTTTGTGTCTTCAGGTTTCTTGGTGGTGTGTGAACATGATCATACAGACTTGTTCACTGTGCAAGTAGCCCATGTGTTCCTGTTTCCATAATTGTTCTCTTGTGTCTACAAGACTGGGGAGTTCCACCACTCCTCTTGGGCTATCTGCACAAAAGCTGTTCTACCCTGTATGCACACATGGATTTTTCCTCTCTGAACCCTGTTCACACAGGTTATATACAGATGATCAGGTTTTTAAATACATCAGATAGGGATTGCATACATTAGTTAGGACTGCTCTGATAAGGGTATACCGTGAAGATTGGTAGAGCAGCTTAGTATACATTTTTTGCAAAAAACGTATCAACCAAATACCCTGTTTTTTACATCTTTTACTAGCACTTGCGGATTACTGCAACATTTTTTCAAACTGAGTGTTTTTTGTTTTACTATTCTCTTTTGTGTCTTCAGGTTTCTTGGTGGTGTGTGAACATGATCATACAGACTTGTTCACTGTGCAAGTAGCCCATGTGTTCCTGTTTCCATAATTGTTCTCTTGTGTCTACAAGACTGGGGAGTTCCACCACTCCTCTTGGGCTATCTGCACAAAAGCTGTTCTACCCTGTATGCACACATGGATTTTTCCTCTCTGAACCCTGTTCACACAGGTTATATACAGATGATCAGGTTTTTAAATACATCAGATAGGGATTGCATACATTAGTTAGGACTGCTCTGATAAGGGTATACCGTGAAGATTGGTAGAGCAGCTTAGTATACATTTTTTGCAAAAAACGTATCAACCAAATACCCTGTTTTTTACATCTTTTACTAGCACTTGCGGATTACTGCAACATTTTTTCAAACTGAGTGTTTTTGGTTTTACTATTCTCTTTTCTGTCTTCTTGTCTCTCATTGAGCACATCTGGGACGTCATTAGTCAGCAATCGATAAGAGAGCTGCCAGCAGCGGATCTTGATGATTGACCAAAGTGCATTCAGCGTGGCAGAACATTCCTCAGACATATATACCCTTCCCAACATTAAAATTGCAACACCAAGAAGAAAAAGGGTGCCCAGTATATACACTGCTCAAAAAATAAAGGGAACATATAAACAACAATATAACTCCAAGTAAATCAAACTTCTGTGAAATGAAACTGTCCACTTAGGAAGCAACACTATTTGACAATCAATTTCACATGCTTTTGTGCAAATGGAATAGACAACAGATGGAAATTATTGGCAACAATCAAGACACACTCAATAAAGGAGTGGTTCTGCAGGTGGGGACCACAGACCATATCTCAGTACCAATGCTTTCTGGTTTTGGTCACTTTTGAATGTTGGTTGTGCTTTCATACTCATAGTAGCATGAGACAAACTCTACAACCCACACAAGTGGCTCAGGTAGTGCAGCTCATCCAGGATGGCACATCATTGCAAGCTGTGGCAAGAAGGTTTGCTGTGTCTGTCAGCGTAGTGTCCAGAGGCTGGAGGTGCTACCAGGAGACAGGCCAGTACACCAAGAGATGTGGAGGGGGCCGTAGGAGGACAACAACCCAGCAGCAGGATCGCTACCTCAGCCTTTGTGCAAGGAGGAACAGGAGGAGCAAAATGACCTCCAGTAGGCCACAAATGTGCATGTGTCTGCACGAACGGTTAGAAACTAACTCCATGAGGATGGTCTGAGTGCCCGAGGTCCACAGATGGGGGTTGTGCTCACAGCCCAACACCGTGCACGATGATTGGCATTTGCACCAGAACACTAGGATTATCAAATTCGCCACTGATGCCCTGTGCTCGTCACAGATGAAAGCAAGTTCACACTGAGCACATGCGACAGACGTGAAAGAGTCTGAAGACGCCATGGAGAGCAATCTGCTGCCTGCAACATCCTTCAGCATGGCTGGTTTCACAGTGGGTCAGTAATGGTGTGGGGTGGCATTTCTTTGGAGGGCCGCATAGCCCTCCATGTGCTCGCCAGAGGTAGCATGACTGCCATTACGTACCGAGATGAGATCCTCAGAGCCCTTGTGAGACCATATGCTGGTGCGGTTGGCCCTGGGTTCCTCCTAATGCAGGACAATGCCAGACCTCATGTGGTTGGAGTGTATCAGCAGTTCCTGCAAGATGAAGGCATTGAAGCTATGGACTGGCCCGCCCATATACATATATATATACTGTATATGTATATACTCTATATATATATATATATATATATATACAGTTGTGGCCAAAAGTATTGACACCCCTGCAATTCTGTCAGATAATAGTCCGTTTCTCCTTGAAATGATTGCAAACACAAATTCTTTGTTATTATTATCTTCATTTAATTTGTCTTAAATGAAAAAAACACAAAAAAATTTGCCCTAAAGCCAAATTGGATATAATTCCACACCAAACATAAAAAAGGGGTGGACAAAAGTTTTGGCACTGTTCAAAAAATCATGTGATGCTTCTCTAATTTGTGTAATTAACAGCACCTGTAACTTACCTGTGGCACCTAACAGGTGTTGGCAATAACTAAATCACACTTGCAGCCAGTTGACATGGATTAAAGTTGACTCAACCTCTGTCCTGTGTCCTTGTGTGTACCACATTGAGCATGGAGAAAAGAAAGAAGACCAAAGAACTGTCAGAGGACTTGAGAAACCAAATTGTGAGGAAGCATGAGAAATCTCAAGGCTACGAGTCCATCTCCAAAGACCTGAATGTTCCTGTGTCTACAGTGCGCAGTGTCATCAAGAAGTTTAAAGCCCAAGGCGCTGTGGCTAACCTCCTTAGATGTGGACGGAAAAGAAAAATTGACAAGAGATTTCAACTCAAGATTGTGCGGATGTTGGATAAAGAACCTCGACTAACATCCAAACAAGTTCAAGCTGCCCTGCAGTCCGAGGGTACAACAGTGTCAACCCGTACTATCCGTCGGCGTCTGAATGAAAATGGACTGTATAGTAGGAGACCCAGGAAGACCCCACTTCTTACCCCGAGACATAAAAAAGCCAGGCTGGATTTTCCAAAACTTACCTGAAAAAGCCTAAAACGTTTTGGAAGAATATTCTCTGGTCAGATGAGACAAAAGTACAGCTTTTTGGGCAAAGGCATCAACATAGAGTTTACAGGAGAAAAAAAGGCATTCAAAGAAAAGAACACGGTCCCTACAGTCAAACGTGGCGGAGGTTCCCTGATGTTTTGGGGTTGCTTTGCTGCCTCTCGCACTGGACTGCTTTACCGGGTGCATGGCATTATGAAGTCTGAAGAATAGTTATGAATATCTGTGATATCTGCTTGAGTTTTAAGTAGCACTATCCACAGTTTCCTCAATTTGGTCAGGATATTTTGTCTAATTCACTTTGGTGAGCATTAGCAAGGTGTCTAATCATTGATCTCTTCAAATCCTAGCTAGCTTACATGCCACAACCAGTATTAGTTCTGATTTCAGTTCAACTTGCTAAGTGTTATCCACATCAGCCTCTCAGCACTAAATTTACCTACTCCTAGTAACTGTTCTCAGTCCTGTTCACTCTTAGTCATTGCAATCAACATAAAGTATCTGTTCAAGCATTTTTCCAGTTTGCTAATACTTATCTATTACATAGCTGCTATTAACTATTGCTCTGTTGGAAGACACCAAACTGCATTTATTTCTCTGTTGTGTTGCTACTATTAGCCATTACCCTGTTGGGAGATGCCAGACTATATTAATTTCTCTGTTATTCTTGTGTTTCACCATTGCCCTGCTGGAAGATATTAGACTTCATCCCTGTGATTAACTGCTTCCCTGCTAGAAGTTACAGTTACAGTTCCGATGTGTATCTATATGTATTACCTGCTCCACTTGTCTGTCTGCCATCCTCCATAATCATATCTGTGTATATATACTACTGTGCAAGATTTTTAGGCAGGTGTGGAAAAAATACCGAAAAGTAAGAATGCTTTAAAAAATAGAATTGTTAATGGTTTATTTTTTATCAACAGAATGTAAAGTTAATGAGAAATGTAAGTAAATTAATATTTGGAGTGACTACCATTTGCATTCAAAACAGCATCAAATCATTTAGGTACACTTGCACAAAGCTTTTGAAGGAACTCTGCCTTGAATTTATTCTAAATATCTTGGAGAATTAACCACAAATCTTTTATGAATGAAGACTTGTACATCTGTCTCTTCATATAATCCCACAAAGACTTGCTAATGTCAAGATGAGGGCTCTGTGGAAGCCATATCATGACTTCCATGACTCATTGTTCTTCTTGAATCTAAACATAATTTTTAATGACACAGGCCATATTTTGGGGTTGACCTGCTGCAGAATACATTTGGATCCAGTCAGATACCTCCCTGATGGTACTGTATGATGGATAAAGTATCTCTCAAGGGGTTACCGCAACAGAGAGGAGCTAGAAGACCACAGTGTCTGATTGCTCCTACTCCTGCGCCGAAAAGAAGCACTTTACCTTCCTTTTAAATAGTGTTAATTTCTTTTGGCACCGGGGTACAGGGGTTAATCAACCATGTTGGGAGCTCTGGAAGTCTGAGCTCTCAGCTGAGCACGGCTACCCACTCCTATCCTCTATATAATCTGGGACTGAAACACCTCACCAGAGCTAGTTTATGCCGCATGGTTGGGAGAATAGATGTTTGGTGGTTATATGAAAAGGAGTTTGGTGGATTTATCTGTGACTGTTGCTTGGGTTTGTACGTTTGATAATTCCCTTTCCTTCTCCTGCTTTGGTTTTTCCCCATCCTCCACTCCTTGGTGCATTCCTATGTTATATGTGAGTGAATATTTGTATACCTGGTATTTTCATTTGCTCTTGTTTGTGTTGCCTTGTTCGTCTGGTTAGTGTACTACAGTGCACGGCTGCTCCCCTTTTCCCTGGGTGGGGAAGGGTACAGATGGAGGGCGTACACAGGAGATACGGCAAGGTACATGGCTCCGTCATCTTCACCTTCAGAAGTAACCTGGGGAATAGGTCAAGCTAGGGCGCCCCATAGCATTAGGGACAAGTGATGAGCGAATATACTCGTTACCCGAGATTTCTCGAGCATGCTCAGGGGTCCTCCGAGTATTGTTTAGTGCTCGGAGCTTTAGTTTTTCTTGCCGCAGCTGAATGATTTATATCTGATAGCCAGCATAAGTACATGTGGGGGTTACCTGGTTGCTAGGGAATCCCCACATGTACTTAAGCTGGCTAACAGATGTAAATCATTCAGCTGCGGCAAGAAAAACTAAAGCTCCGAGCAGTAAAAATTATCTCAAAAACAGTATCTTCCTACATTGCTCATGAATGAGGACACTAAGAAACGGGCAACGTTGGGAACAATAGACGTTACTGTTATACATGGAAACTAATGGAATCAGCTCAGAACTAGAAGCAACAAATGGGAACCAGCTACACCCATCAAGATTATTTGTGTTCCTGATGATGAGAAATACAGGCAGATATTTATCCATAAAGCAATACCATCTGTAAGGCATCTGATTGGCTCCAAATGTATTCTGCTGCAGGTTAAGGACCTCAAAACAAAATTAAGAACTATCTTTAGCATAAAATAAAATAAGGAGTCTTGTAAGTGATGATATGGTCCTCTCAGAACCCTGATCTCAACATAATTGAGCCTGTCTGGGATTACATGAAGAGATAGAATTATTTGTGGAAGTCTACATCCACAAATCTGTGAGATTGTTTTTTTCATGACATATTGTACTTCATGATAGTGGTAAAATTTCTTCAATTTGAATTGCTTTTATTTGGGAAAAAAATGGATATTTTGTGAAATTTCGTCTGAATACGCCGATACCCATTACAGGGAGAAAACTACTGTTTGGGAATGTCGTAGCTGTTTTTCATTCTGACCCAAATGTCAGCTGACAGATCACCAGTGAGGGCCAAATTGTGGAGTTACGCCCGTCATTTTACAAGCGCGCTTGGAGACAAAAAGACACCTCACACATATCCTGTGAGCAAGTCACTTTTATCTGAAGTAATAGAGCAAGAAGCAATATTTTATACCATTTACACATAATGCATTTCAATGTAACTCATGTAGCCCCCACCATCACCCAGGGTCATACTTTATTTACCATAACCCAGAATATGCTGTACTGACTCTTGAGAACATACATGATAAGAAGTACAGTCTCCTTGAAGAGGAGACCGTCAGACTACTGAGTCAACAGATTCTAGTAATTCTAACACTTAAAGGCAAAAGGCACTTAAAGGCAAGGTAGCTAAAGGCAAACTATTAACCCTTCTATATCAATTTCCCCCTTTTGTAAATGGTATAACCTCTGCTACGGGGTCAGCTGATGTCCACAAAGGAGCTATTGTCTCACGGGTCTAGTACCCACAAGGGGACTTCCTACCTGCTTCGCCCATCCACCCTCAGTGTGGACACTCAACTTCCCCATCAGCAGTGGCCATACGGGGCCTATGATACACTACAGAAGGTTCAGCCTTAGATTTTTCTCTACACCTACATTATTCCATAGCTTAGGTAATATATATATTAGCGCTTTTACGGCTACATAAAAGAATAAGTAAAGCAACAAAATTTGCATACAAGTCTGTAAAACACCAAAAATAATCCATCCCGCTAGGCCGCTAAGCCAATTGGCTGGAAAAAAAGGAGTCTCTATATTGTATTAGTCTTATTAAGAGCCTTAAAGAACCACGAAAATCTGAGTCCAAGTCTCACTGTGCATGCAGTGTGGTGTTAATACCTTCCTTGGGTCCTGGGGTAAGGCTAAGTACAGCATAGTCCTTGCAGATACTGGGCTGTGTGCACAGATCCAACAGTCCAGCAGTTTTTGTCCTTCCGCGTCTTTTATAAGAAAAGCAAGATGTTGAATAAGTTTGTTTATCCAGGGTCTCTGTAAGGTGCAAACATCCTACCACTGCCAGCAAGGTGATTAGGACAACAGTCATTCTGCTGGTGAAAAGATCTTTTTGCAGTGACTGGCAAGGATCCAGGTGGGCTTTCCCTCAAGTTTCCCTGAGGTGAATGTGGTCAGCTGGACTTTAAAACGGGCCGTCAAACCGTGGATCTAGGCTCCTTCTCATGTGTCTGTGTATGACCACCAATCACCTGGATTCAGCTGATGTACATCTGTGTATGACCACCAATCACCTGGATTCAGCTGATGTACGTCTGTGTATGACCACCCAATCACCTGGATTCAGCTGATATACGTCTGCACTGGCATTAGTATCTGGAATGGATGAAAACACATGTTTATGCACCACATTAAGTCTTTTCTGCAAGGCCTGGACATGGGCTGTCATAGCACAGTGTTGCTTTTGTAGCACCTGTGGGAAGTACAGACCAGCCTCTGGCAAACTACTAAACAGGACTTCAAAAGGACACAAGCCTGTCTTTCTATTTGGAGTGTGTGTGACTGAAAAGAGTGCAAGAGACAAACACTCTACCACGCTCTTTCCTTTGTCTGCCATGGCCTTTGGTTTTCCAGTTTTTAGTGTCCCGTTTAGTCTCATCACTTTCCCACTACTTTGTGGTCTATATGGTGCATGATATGCTTGCTGTACTCCCAGGACCTGCATGACTTCCCTCATTATTTTTCCCGTGAAGTGTGTGTCCCTATCGCCGTCTATGGTTTCTAGGACACCATACCTGCAGATCAGTTTTTTTCATCAGTTTGTCTGCAGTTGCTTTAGTATTTGCACATTTTACCAGATAGGCTTCCTGCCAATCAGAGAAGAGATCTACACATACTAGGATATTTTTCACACACTCCTACCTTGGGTAGCTGTATGTAGCCAGTCTGCAGTCTCTGAAACGGGTAGAGAGACCTGGGTGTCGCTTTCTTAGGGATTTTTACTGTTTTACCTGGGTTGTGCTGTGCACAGATGAGGCATGACCGTACGAGCTTTGCGGCTGCGTAACTGAAACCAGGAGCGATCCAGGAGGCATCTTGTGTTGCTTGCGCCATGATTGGGAGCAGGGATCTTGGTATATACGATTTATCCTGATTCTCCCATACTCTTTCTGAGTTCAGCTCAGCTCCCATTCTCCCAGTGTTCCTTCTCTGTTTGGGCAGCTGGAGGGATTTCAGGACATCTAGGCTCAGTGTGGCTGGAATACTCTGACTCCCCGCCACCGTCCACTGCTCCCTAGGCCGCCTTGCTGCTACTTTAACAGCCTCGTCAGTCCTTCTGTTGCCCTTTTCCTCCACAGAGTCACCGTCCGTGTGTGCTTTTACCTTGACGATGCCAACCTGGACTGATAACGTCAATGCCTCCACTAATTATTTCACCAGCTCTGCATTTTTAATGGGCTTACCGGCTGATGTAAGAAACGTTCTGCTTCTCCAGATAGGGCAATAATCATGGGATATTCCCCATGCACAATTCGAATCTGTGTAACTGTTAGCGACTTTACCTGCAGCAGCTCTACACGCCTCAGTGAGTGCCTTCAACTCTGCCTCCTGCACCGACATGTGAGGAGCGAGTGGTTCAGCTCGGATTACCTCATGTGAGGATACTACTGCATATCCAATGTAGAGTCGCCCATTCTGGTGGTATCTGAAGCCATCTACAAAAATAAAAAAAACCTCAAAATATGCATTAGGAACAGGTTTTTTTCTTCCCACGAACATATGTAAAACCCACTGTCTCCTGACTCATCAGTTCCTATGCAGTCATGTTCGTGCGTCATGTCAACGTCATGTCATGTTCTCTTTCCCACCTGCCAATGCTGTCACCAATTCCCCCTTTTCTGAATCCACAGGCAGATGAGTGGCTGGATTCAGAACATTATGTCCTTTGAGGGTGACATATTCAGGGATTAGTATTAGATCACATTCAAGTCTGATCTGTCTGATCTTAGACAGGTGTTTTGGTTGAACTTGTACGAGTCTGGCATTAATGTCACGTGGGGAACAAAATGTCAAAAAGAAAAAGTCAGTGTGATCTCACATGTCTTTCAGTAATACAGCAGCTCTTACAGCATGTACACATGTAGAAGACCCTCTAATCACTGGGTCTAATTGTGCTAAGTAGTAAGCTATCGGTCTCTGTTTCTTTCCATGTTGTAGTGTCAGTACTGCGGTAGCATGTCCACCCTGCTCTGTGCAAAATAAGAAAAATGGCTGATCATAGTTTGGAATGTCTGACACAATGAGCAGCTTGAGAGAGTGGAAGGAGTCAATTGCTTCTTGAGTGAGATTGTAGGGTTCTGATGGCAAACAGTCATAGAGTGGGTGCATCATTTGTGAAGCAGACCTTATCTGAGGCCTACAGTAGGTCACCAAACCTAGAAAAGTGTGTAGATGCTGGTGTGACCTGGGTAAAGGGAGATTTGTATTGCCTGTTTTCTGTCTTCAGTCAGGTGTCTTGTACCTTCAGCAATACAATGTCCTAAAAATGTCACCTTTTGTTTGCAATCACGTGAGACTCTGCAACCCTTTTCTGCCAAAAAAAACACAGCAAGGAAACTGTCTGGTCCGGGCAGCAGAGCAAGAGGTCATCCACGTACTGTAATAGTACAATCTGTGGATGAGGTGGTTGCCACTGCTCAAGAATCCCTGCCATCGCTGTTGAATAGATGGTTGGGGAGTTCTTTTCCCCTTTGTGGGAGGACCGTCCAACAGTATTGTTTACCTTCGTGAGTGAAAGACAAAAGATACTGACAGTCAAAGTGCAGTGGTACAGAGAAGAATGCATTTGCCAAATCAATAACTGTGAAACATTTTGATGTCGCTGGGATTTGTGACCGTACGGTGTGTGTATTAGGGACAGTTGAGGTCACACTCACTGTAACATCATTAATAGCTCGTTAGTCATGAACTATTCTGTAAGTGTCAGGGGAACCCTTGGGTCCTTTTTTTTTCTTAATGGGATTCAAAGGGGTGTTGCAGGGGGAATATCTCTGTACTAGAACCCCTGCCTTAACATACTCTCTAATATTCCTGCTCAGGGCCATTGATTTGACTAGACTTAAGGGGTATTGCCTTAACCAAAGAGGAGTGATTACTTCTCTTGATTTATCATGACAGGGGGAATGGGCAGCCGACCCATATCAGATTTTCCCCTTGCCCAAACGGTGTCTGGTACCTGACTCTTTTCCCTGTCCTCAGACATTCTGGTGTCAGGTGTTACTTTCACTACTCTTGCCATATACACCATTTCTGCAATATTACACAAGTGTTTATATAAGTCACACATTAATGTCCGAATATTTATACCCGTATTTGATTGGGTAGAGTATCCCTTAAAAAAACTAAATTTGATTCACAAAATATTACCAAAAGAAAATTATATATATGAATATATATATATATAATTACGAAAGATACTGAGTCATAAAACGGGGGAGCACAATGCCATAGGCCACAGCAAAGCACAAGCTTATTCTAAGAAAGTAACAGCCCTATATAAATCCATAACTAACAGTTCCAAATACAAAAAGAAGGGATTTGAAAAATACCAAATATCGATATCAGTTGCCTGCGATAAGGTATAAGAACTGGAAAAGACAAATAAACAGTGACTATGGTTTGAGCCAATATAATGAATGGCTAAAAAACTATATATCATATGAAGACAACCTAGAAATACACAGTAACTATACCATCTTTGTGTAAGGAGACTACTAAAACTGGCAAATGAATGGAATTAAGTATAACTACAATAGGGCATGATTTACCTGTGGTATAATGTGCACGTGGAAGACCCTGGCGTCCCTCTGCCCTAAGTGTTTATATGAAAGTGGACTTGTGACTGTAATACCCTCAGGAGAGCACTGTATAGTGGCCTAGACAGCACTCAACTCTGCTCTCAGCAAATTCATAGGGGTATTGTCACTAACAATAAGTTTGTAAGCACCTCTTGGCTGTCTCGTGACTCTAGTCTTTTCTTGTTTAGTCATAGGGGCTTCAGTCGCTTGTCCCCCTACCCTCACGTATTCCACAGTCTCGTCAGTAATCATGTCTGGCAGTATCAAGCCTTTGTGTACTAGTCCCAAATGCCCCAGTGTCGGTCAAGAATTCTGTCTATTTCCCTCCCAGCA
Organism: Ranitomeya imitator; assembly: GCF_032444005.1. Lineage (NCBI taxonomy): Eukaryota > Metazoa > Chordata > Amphibia > Anura > Dendrobatidae > Ranitomeya > Ranitomeya imitator. The sequence continues at coordinate 769,021,323 of NC_091283.1, forward strand.
TTGGTATGGTGGTCATGAAGGCAGGACCAGGTCCGGAGGGGACAAGAACAGGGCACACATTTGTCACTGGGTTTCCTAGTCTGAAGGTGAAGGAGGTGGAAGATTGGTCTGAGTGTCCATTTTCTCCACAATTCCAGCACTTCACTGTTTCTAAGTCCTTAGGTCCCTTACTATGTCTCTACTGTTTTCCTTGTGCTCCAGCATACATGACACGTCGTCTTATTGTCCTAGTTTCTTCAACTCCTGAGCAATCTTCAGGAGGTCTTTGGATCTACATTTCTCCATTTAGGTCTGGCTGTCTGTACTGCGTCTCATAAGCCTTTTGTCATACCGTCAATGAATGTATTTACCAATATTTTAACATCGAGTGGGTTTACTGGAATGAATCCCATGTCTGCCCATTTCAGCTGTAACCGTCCAGAGTACATCTCTACTCTCTCTCCTTTAGTCACATCTGTAAAAGTCTTAATTTGCACCTAGTACGTCACCTGCTTTGGTGCTCACCAACTCTCTAGGTCTGCTCAGGTGCACTTATACGTCCGTCATATTATCTTTGTCTGTAAAATGGGAAAGGTTTGTTCTCAGGGTCTCCCGACTGAGCTTCTTATGTCACTACATGATCTTGTCTGGAGAGGATTCAGTGTAATTCACTTAGGTTGGGTTACATCACAGATCATACAAGTATTTCTCCAGTCTGGGTTTGTCTGACCGCAATGTTTACAAGTCCATCTGTCTTGTCTTGGTCTCTGGTTATACAAAGGTATGACCTTAGCAGTAATGTGTCGGTCATAGTCGGACTTTTAAGCATCAAAACATTCATAATACACCTTACTTCCGTCCTGCTGCACTCTCTCTCAGATGCCATTTATTCACATGCTATTTTCCTCATTTGTCTGTGCCTTTTTGAACATCCAAACATCCATCCACTCACTGGCATTTTTGCCTGTTTCAATATTGGTCTCACATCTTTCACTGCTTCCTTTTTCCAATCTGTACAGCGGTTTTTGGATCCCATTGGAGGCCCTGACTGCACACAGAATAAGTTGCCCATGGCTTCAACTTATCCGCTCAACAACACCGAGCAGGTTCCCTACCTACCACTCGGTGGCACCGAGCAGGTGCATTACCTACCACTCGGTGGACTTAAAGGATTTTACCGAGCAGGTTCACTACCTACCACTCGGTAAATCAGCTGGCTAGCACAGCTCCATGGACGGCAAGGTTACACCACCTAATGCCGTAGACTGACTGTAGCAGGTTACTCCGTACACTACATCAGCCGTGCAGTTGGCTACCTCCTCTGCTGATCCTCAATTCGCTATATCAATTACTCAACTTGAAGCAGGAGAATCTTTTCAATCACTTACAAGTTTTCTCTAAAATAGGCACAATTCTTTCACTTTCAAATTCCAACTTCAATTGTACAACATTCCCTTTTTCTTCAATACCTACAGTACTTATTGCTTTAAACACAATCTCTCAGCGTGTACTAAACCAAAGACAGAGAAACTTTAGAATGCAGTTATGTGGACCCCCTTCCTCTGGCCCACAGCACAAAAGGGAGAAATGTCAAACAAGTCGCGCAGGGGCTCAGCTTACCCCTCCCATCGGCTATTTCGCGCTGATAAGCTTGTTGTCTTACACACACACAAACAGAATGCAGCAGTTTTCAGACTTAATCTCTACAAAACATTAATTCTCTCGGAATTAAAAACAGTTTCTCTATACAGGCAGATCACTGCACAACTTGAATAAGCTGATTCTGACCGCGTCCGGCCAAAACACATATAGAAACCTATCCAATGTCAAACCACACATAACACGGGTTTCACTGAATCTCAGTTGTAAATTAAAAATATCCACAACTCATTCATCCTGGACAATTAACAACAGTTAGATAAGTAATTATACTTATGTGATCACTCATTCATACGTGCTCATTCAGGGATTGTTGTTTCTTTTCCTTTCACTTTCAGTTGATTTTTACAAGAAGAAAATCCCTTATCTCAATCACTCCACCTAATTCAGCTCAAACTGCGCTGAATAATGTCTTCTGTCACATACAGAGGACCACACCTAACGGAACCCCTCATCAATCAGGGATTTATGTTTATTCTTTATACCATACCTCCCAACCGTCCCGGATCCAGCGGGACTGTCCTGATTTTGACAGTCAGCCCCGCGATCCCGGGCGGGACATTAATTGTCCCGCACTGGTTGGGAGGTATGTGAATCACCCGGTCGGTCAGCTGAGAGCTTCCTGCACCCGGCCAGCACAGCAGCACATGATGGCTGCTCTGTGCACAGGACCTGTGATGAGGTCACAGGATGGGAGGAGTCAGGGGTCACATGATCGGATTCGGGAGGAGGACCTCCGTGTACAGGACTTTGCTGGTTGCCATGGCGCCGGAGGAGGGTAAGGCAGCGTATGTGTGAGGTCAGGAGGTGTTTACAGGGTGGATGTAGCAGAGCCGTGTGTGTACGAGGTGTATGGAGCTGAGCCGTGTGTGTAAGGGGTGTACGGAGCCGTGTGCATGAGGTGTACGGAGCGCAGCCGAGTGTGTACGAGGTGTACGGAGCCGTGTGCATGAGGTGTACGGAGCGCAGCCGCGTGTGTACGAGGTGTACGGAGCCGTGTGTATGAGGTGTACGGAGCGCAGCCGCGTGTGTACGAGGTGTACGGAGCCGTGTGCATGAGGTGTACGGAGCGCAGCCGCGTGTGTACGAGGTGTACGGAGCCGTGTGCATGAGGTGTACGGAGCGCAGCCGCGTGTGTACGAGGTGTACGGAGCACAGCCGCATGTGTACAAGGTGTACGGAGCGGAACAGCATGTAAAAGGTGTACGGAGCGGAGTCGTGTGTAAGAGGTGTATGGAGCACAGCCGCGTGTGTTACGAGGTGTACGGAGCACAGCCGCGTGTGTACGAGGTGTACGGAGCACAGCCGCGTGTGTGCGAGGTGTGCGGAGCGGAGCAGCGTGTGAAAGGTGTACGGAGCGGAGTCGTGTGTAAGAGGTGTACGGAGCCATGTGTACGAGGTGTACGGAGCACAGCCGCGTGTGTACAAGGTGTACGGAGCGGAGCAGCATGTGAAAGGTGTACGGAGCGGAGTCGTGTGTACGAGGTGTACGGAGCACAGCCGCGTGTGTACGAGGTGTACGGAGCGGAGTCGTGTAAGAGGTGTTCGGATGAGAGCAGAGTGTGAAAGGTGTATGGAGTGGAGCCACGTGTGTACGAGGTGTACAGAGCAGAGCCACGTGTGTACGAGGTGTGCGGAGCAGAGCCATGTGTGTGCAAGGCATACGGAGCGGAGCAGTGTGTGCAATGTGTATAGAGCGGAGCCGTGTGTGTACGAGGTGTACGGAGTAGTGCCGTGTGTGTACGAGATGTATGGAGAGGAGCCGTATGTGTATGAGGTGTACGCAGCGGAGCCGTGTGTGCAAGGTATACGGAGCGGAGTAGCTTCTGCAATGTGTATGGAGCGGAGCGGTGTGTGTATGAGGTGTACGTAGTGCCGTGTGTACGAGATGTATGGAGCGGAGCCGTGTGTGTATGAGGTGTATGGAGCGGAGCTGAATGTGTACGAGGTGAACGGAACGGAGCCATGTGTGTTTGAGATGTATGGAGTGGAGCCGTGTGTATGGAGCGGAGCCGTGTATGCAAAGTGTACGGAGCGCAGCCGCGTGTGTAGGAGTAGCTATGTGTGGCCATTATACGGTACGAAGTATCATGTGCGGCCAATATACAGTATGGAGCATCATGTGCGGCTGTTATACAGTATTGAGCATCATGTGTGGCCATTATACAGTATTGAGCATCATGTGGGGCCATTATACAGTATGGAGCATCATGTGGGGCCATTATACAGTATGGAGCATCATGTGTGGCCGTTATACAGTATGTAGCATCATGTGTGGCCGTTATACAGTATGGAGCATCATGTGTGGCCATTATACAGTATGGAGCATCATGTGTGGCCGTTATACAGTATGGAGCATCATGTGTGGCCGTTATACAGTATGTAGCATCATGTGTGGCCGTTATACAGTATGGAGCATCATGTGTGGCTATTATACAGTATGGAGCATCATGTGTGGCCATTATACAGTATGTAGCATCATGTGTGGCCGTTATACAGTATGTAGCATCATGTGTGGCTGTTATACAGTATGGAGCATCATGTGGGGCCGTTATATAGTATTGAGCATCATGTGGGGTCATTATACAGTATTGAGCATCATGTGCGGCCATTATACAGTATGGAGCATTATGTGTGGCCGGTATACAGTATTGAGCATTATGTGTGGCCGTTATACAGTATTGAGCATCATGTGGGGTCGTTATACAGTATTGAGCATCATGTGCGGCCATTATACAGTATGGAGCATCATGTGTGGCCAATATACAGTATTGAGCATCATGTGCGGCCATTTTACAGTATGGAGCATCATGTGTGGCCATTATACAGTATTGAGCATCATTTGTTGCCATTATACAGTATGGAGCATCATGTGCAGTCGTTATACAGTATGGAGCACTGTGTGGCCATTATACAGTATGGAGCATCATGTGCGGCCATTATACAGTATGGAGCACTGTGTGGCCATTATACAGTATGGAGCATCATGTGTGGCCATTATACAGTATGGAGCATCATGTGCGGCCATTATACAGTATGGAGCACTGTGTGGCCATTATACAGTATTGAGCATCATGTGTGGCCATTATACAGTATTGAGCATCATGTGTGGCCGTTATACAGTATGGAGCACTGTGTGGCCATTATACAGTATTGAGCATCATGTGTGGCCATTATACAGTATGGAGCACTGTGTGGCCATTATAAAGTATGGAGCATCATGTGTGGCCATTATACAGTATGGAGCATCATGTGCGGCCATTATACAGTATGGAGCACTGTGTGGCCGTTATACAGTATTGAGCATCATGTGTGGCCATTATACAGTATGGAGCACTGTGTGGCCATTATAATATAATAATAATAATAATCTTTATTTTTATAAAGTATGGAGCATCATGTGTGGCCATTATACAGTATGGAGCATCATGTGCGGCCATTATACAGTATGGAGCACTGTGTGGCCGTTATACAGTATTGAGCATCATGTGTGGCCATTATACAGTATTGAGCATCATGTGTGGCCGTTATACAGTATGGAGCACTGTGTGGCCATTATACAGTATTGAGCATCATGTGTGGCCATTATACAGTATGGAGCACTGTGTGGCCATATTTTTTTGTTTATAATTATTCTTTATGAACAGTGTGATCAGCAGTGCTAAATGGGTGTGGTTGAGACGTGGATATGGGTGTGACTAGTGAATGGGTGTGGTCAGAGGCGTGGCCTAAAATTTGCCGCGGCGCGCGTTGCGTGCCGCTAACTTTGTCCCTCTTTCCCAGCTTCAAAAGTTGGGAGCTATGGTACAGGTAATATGTGAGCACGGCCCCCGCCTCACACGCTCCCATAGTGAGTGACGCTGTGGAGTATAGTACAGGTAATATGTGAGCACAGCCCCCGCCTCACACGCTCCCATTGTGAGTGACGCTGTGGAGTATGGTACAGGTAATATGTGAGCACGGCCCCCGCCTCACACGCTCCCATAGTGAGTGACGCTCTGGAGTATAGTACAGGTAATATGTGAGCCATACCTCCCAACCGTCCCGGATCCAGCGGGACTGTCCTGATTTTGACAGTCAGCCCCGCGATCCCGGGCGGGACATTAATTGTCCCGCACTGGTTGGGAGGTATGTGAATCACCCGGTCGGTCAGCTGAGAGCTCCCTGCACCCGGCCAGCACAGCAGCACATAATGGCTGCTCTGTGCACAGGACCTGTGATGAGGTCACAGGATGGGAGGAGTCAGGGGTCACATGATCGGATTCGGGAGGAGGACCTCCGTGTACAGGACTTTGCTGGTTGCCATGGCGCCGGAGGAGGGTAAGGCAGCGTATGTGTGAGGTCAGGAGGTGTTTACAGGGTGGATGTAGCAGAGCCGTGTGTGTACGAGGTGTATGGAGCTGAGCCGTGTGTCTAAGGGGTGTACGGAGCCGTGTGCATGAGGTGTACGGAGCGCAGCCGAGTGTGTACGAGGTGTATGGAGCCGTGTGCATGAGGTGTACGGAGCGCAGCCGCGTGTGTACGAGATGTACGGAGCCGTGTGTATGAGGTGTACGGAGCGCAGCCGCGTGTGTACGAGGTGTACGGAGCCGTGTGCATGAGGTGTACGGAGCGCAGCCGCGTGTGTACGAGGTGTACGGAGCCGTGTGCATGAGGTGTACGGAGCGCAGCCGCGTGTGTACGAGGTGTACGGAGCAGAGCAGCATGTGAAAGGTGTACGGAGCGGAGCCGTGTGTGTAAGGGGTGTACAAAGCACAGCCGCGTGTGTACGAGGTGTACGGAGCACAGTCGTGTGTGTACGAGGTGTACGGAGCACAGCCGCGTGTGTACGAGGTGTACGGAGCACAGCCACGTGTGTACAAGGTGTACGGAGCGGAGCAGCATGTGAAAGGTGTACGGAGCGGAGTCTTGTGTAAGAGGTGTATGGAACACAGCCGCGTGTGTTACGAGGTGTACAGAGCACAGCGCGTGTGTACGAGGTGTACGGAGCACAGCCGCGTGTGTACGAGGTGTGCGGAGCGGAGCAGCATGTTAAAGGTGTACGGAGCGGAGTCGTGTGTAAGAGGTGTACGGAGCCATGTGTACGAGGTGTACGGAGCACAGCCGCGTGTGTACAAGGTGTACGGAGCGGAGCAGCATGTGAAAGGTGTACGGAGCGGAGTCGTGTGTACGAGGTGTACGGAGCACAGCCGCGTGTGTACGAGGTGTACGGAGCGGAGTCGTGTAAGAGGTGTTCGGATGAGAGCAGAGTGTGAAAGATGTATGGAGTGGAGCCACGTGTGTACGAGGTGTACAGAGCAGAGCCACGTGTGTACGAGGTGTGCGGAGCAGAGCCATGTGTGTGCAAGGTAGTATACGGAGCGGAGCAGTGTGTGCAATGTGTATAGAGCGGAGCCGTGTGTGTACGAGGTGTACGGAGTAGTGCCGTGTGTGTACGAGATGTATGGAGAGGAGCCGTATGTGTATGAGGTGTACGCAGCGGAGCCGTGTGTGTGCAAGGTATACGGAGCGGAGTAGCTTCTGCAATGTGTATGGAGCGGAGCGGTGTGTGTATGAGGTGTACGTAGTGTCGTGTGTACGAGATGTATGGAGCGGAGCCGTGTGTGTATGAGGTGTATGGAGCGGAGCTGAATGTGTACGAGGTGAACGGAACGGAGCCGTGTGTGTTTGAGATGTATGGAGTGGAGCCGTGTGTATGGAGCGGAGCCGTGTATGCAAAGTGTACGGAGCGCAGCCGCGTGTGTAGGAGTAGCTATGTGTGGCCATTATACGGTACGAAGTATCATGTGCGGCCAATATACAGTATGGAGCATCATGTGCGGCTGTTATACAGTATTGAGCATCATGTGTGGCCATTATACAGTATTGAGCATCATGTGGGGCCATTATACAGTATGGAGCATCATGTGGGGCCATTATACAGTATGGAGCATCATGTGTGGCCGTTATACAGTATGTAGCATCATGTGCGGCCGTTATACAGTATGGAGCATCATGTGTGGCCATTATACAGTATGGAGCATCATGTGTGGCCGTTATACAGTATGTAGCATCATGTGTGGCCGTTATACAGTATGTAGCATCATGTGTGGCTGTTATACAGTATGGAGCATCATGTGGGGCCGTTATACAGTATTGAGCATCATGTGGGGTCATTATACAGTATTGAGCATCATGTGCGGCAATTATACAGTATGGAGCATTATGTGTGGCCGTTATACAGTATTGAGCATTATGTGTGGCCGTTATACAGTATTGAGCATCATGTGGGGTCGCTATACAGTATTGAGCATCATGTGCGGCCATTATACAGTATGGAGCATCATGTGCGGCCAATATACAGTATTGAACATCATGTGCGGCCATTTTACAGTATGGAGCATCATGTGTGGCCATTATACAGTATTGAGCATCATTTGTGGCCATTATACAGTATGGAGCATCATGTGCAGTCATTATACAGTATGGAGCACTGTGTGGCCATTATACAGTATGGAGCATCATGTGCGGCCATTATACAGTATGGAGCACTGTGTGGCCATTATACAGTATGGAGCATCATGTGTGGCCATTATACAGTATGGAGCATCATGTGCGGCCATTATACAGTATGGAGCACTGTGTGGCCGTTATACAGTATTGAGCATCATGTGTGGCCATTATACAGTATTGAGCATCATGTGTGGCCGTTATACAGTATGGAGCACTGTGTGGCCATTATACAGTATTGAGCATCATGTGTGGCCATTATACAGTATGGAGCACTGTGTGGCCATTATAAAGTATGGAGCATCATGTGTGGCCATTATACAGTATGGAGCATCATGTGCGGCCATTATACAGTATGGAGCACTGTGTGGCCGTTATACAGTATTGAGCATCATGTGCGGCCATTATACAGTATGGAGCACTGTGTGGCCATTATAATATAATAATAATAATAATCTTTATTTTTATAAAGTATGGAGCATCATGTGTGGCCATTATACAGTATGGAGCATCATGTGCGGCCATTTTACAGTATGGAGCACTGTGTGGCCGTTATACAGTATTGAGCATCATGTGTGGCCATTATACAGTATTGAGCATCATGTGTGGCCGTTATACAGTATGGAGCACTGTGTGGCCATTATACAGTATTGAGCATCATGTGTGGCCATTATACAGTATGGAGCACTGTGTGGCCATATTTTTTTGTTTATAATTATTCTTTATGAACAGTGTGATCAGCAGTGCTAAATGGGTGTGGTTGAGACGTGGATATGGGTGTGACTAGTGAATGGGTGTGGTCAGAGGCGTGGCCTAAAATTTGCCGCGGCGCGCGTTGCGTGCCGCTAACTTTGTCCCTCTTTCCCAGCTTCAAAAGTTGGGAGGTATGCTTATACTCATTTACTCACCTGTCATCTCATTCAGAGTTCTCATAGACATACAAGGCTCACACAGCCTGCCTATTTTGCACTTTGGAATTAACACAACTCTATATAACAAAAACTGCAGCAGTGTCCACTGACACTCTGAAAGCACTTTAAGGCCAAACAACAAAAACCACGGCCTTATACAAAATACAGCTTCATATAATGTACTGCCAATCCAAAATGACCAAAATAACAACACTGCACAGAGTCTATCCCAGCTCTGTATTACACACTACGCAAATACACAACCAATTAGGATACTGACAAATGATACAGATAACAATTATCATCTTATAACTCTATTATTCAACTCTCATACGGACATAAATAGACAAAACACAAAACTCACTGGTGATGTAGATTCTTTGAACCATGTTCGCAGCCTTTTACCCAGAGGTATGGAGAGATCCAGATGAGAGATTACAAGTGCAAAACAGGTTTGTAAGAATAATATTTCTCACCTTGCTGCAGCTGGTGTTTTGCATGTCCAATCTCCCAGAAACTCCCCCATACGGATTCCGAATAGGCTGGATACACGGCCCCGGTCGGGCGCCAAAACTGTCGTAGCTGTTTTTCATTCTGACCCAAATGTCAGCTGACAGATCACCAGTGAGGGCCAAATTGTGGAGTTACGCCCGTCATTTTACAAGCGCGCTTGGAGACAAAAAGACACCTCACACATATCCTGTGAGCAAGTCACTTTTATCTGAAGTAATAGAGCAAGAAGCAATATTTTATACCATTTACACATAATGCATTTCAATGTAACTCATGTAGCCCCCACCATCACCCAGGGTCATACTTTATTTACCATAACCCAGAATATGCTGTACTGACTCTTGAGAACATACATGATAAGAAGTACAGTCTCCTTGAAGAGGAGACCGTCAGACTACTGAGTCAACAGATTCTAGTAATTCTAACACTTAAAGGCAAAAGGCACTTATAGGCAAGGTAGCTAAAGGCAAACTATTAACCCTTCTATATCAGGAACATGGCAGGGCTCGGAAGGGAAGGAGAGCCATTTGACTTTTTGAATGTAAAATTTCCTGTAATCATTAGTGGACATCATGTCCCGTTTGGAGAGCCCCTGATTGCCTAAACCAGGGGCGGGGAACCTTTTTTCTGCCAAGGGCCATTTGGAATTTTATAATAGTATTCAGGGGCCGTATACAATTATTAACCTAAACATTATTCAACTACATTTATTCAAACATTTAAATAATTCCCACCTAATGTATAACTCTGTATGTAACCCCCTTCTCATGTACAGCACCATGGAATTAATGGTGCTATATAAATAAATAAATAATAATAATATGATGGCTGGAATGACTTCTCTTTAGTGAGGCGTGCGATGTTGGGAGGTATTGATGATGTTACTATTCGCAACTAGTTTTCTAAGTTTGCATCAGTCAGTCTTAAGCGAAGTCGACACTTTGCGATGGAAAGTTTTGAAAAGAACTGCTCACAGCAATAAGTTGTTCCGAACACAGATGCACATTTCAATGCATGTCTCCTCACAGCGGGAAAATCATAATTGTTCACATAACGTTTATAAAACTGAAGCAATGGAAGATTATTGTACCTAGGTTTCAGCTCATCATTGTTTTGCAGCTGAGTCATTTCGTGTTGTAGGTCATCAGGCTCATCAGCTGGTTCCATATTGAATGGTGTAGCAAGGATATTTAATTTCATTTCTTTACTTTTGACATCCTTGAATCTTTCATCAAATGCTTCAATTAGTTTTGCACATTCAAGTATTGTGGAAGGATTTTGTGTTTCCAGCACATGGGGAGTATATGTGGCCTGAGGTATATAGCACATAGGGAGCACACGGGACCTGAGGTATACAGCACATGGGGAGTACACGCAGGGTTGGCATTAAGGGCATGCAGACCAGGCAGCTGCCTAGGGCCCCTGCTCCTCCAGTGGCCCCCAGCCAACTGGCATGGCGCTAATAGCGGCACACCACTCGGCCGCTATAGGGCCCGGGAGTAAGAGGGGCCCGGGGCCGCTCTCTATTGCATTCAACTTATCGGCATCATGCATTCTAATATAGTTGAGAGCAGTGATGGATGAGAAAGCATCATGTGACACTCCCTCTCCCATCATTCCCTCCTCTGCCTCTGACTCAACGTGTGCCAACAGGGGAGCTGAGACGCTCTGCAAAAGTCAAGCCAGAGCAGGAGGGAATGAGGAGAAGAGGTAAGCATTAAGTGTGTGTACATATATGCATTATAGTGTGTGTGTGTGTGGGTCTGCACTATACTGTGTATGTGGGGGGCTGCATTATACTTTGTGTGGGGGGACTGCACTATACTATGTATGTGGAGGGCTGCACTATACTGTGTGTGTGGGGGGACTGCACTATACTGTGTGTGGGGGCTGCATTATACTGTGAGTGGAGGGGGCTGTAGTATACTGTGTGTGAGAAGAGGCTGCACTATACTGTGTGTGGGGGCTGCATTATACTGTGTGTGGGGGCTGCATTATACTGTGTGTGGGGGTTGCACTATACTGTGTGGGGGACTGCACTATACTGTGTGTGGGGGGCTGCATTATACTGTGAGTGGAAGGGGATGCATTATACTGTGTGTGGGTGGGAGCTGCATTATACTGTGTGGGGGCTGCACTATACTGTGTGTTTGTGGGGGGCTTAATTATACTGTGTGTGTTTATGGGAGGGCTGAATTGTACTGTTTGTGTGTGTGAGGGGCTGCATTATGCTATGGGTGTGGGACTGCTTTATACAGTGTGTGTGAGTGGGTGCATTATACTCTGAGGGGGCTGCATTATACTCTGGGGGGTTGCATTATACTCTGAGGGGTCTACATTATACTCTGAAGGAGCTGCATTATACTGAGTGTATGGGGGCTGCACACTACTCTGAGGGGGCTGCATTATATTCTATGAGGGGACTACATTACAATCTATGAGGGAACTACATTATACTCTATAAGGGAGCTGCATTATACTCTGAGGGGACTACATAATACTCTATGAGGTGGCTGCATTATACTCTGAGGGGACTGCATTATACTCTGATGGGGCTGTGTTATACTCTGAGGGAGTCTGTATTATGCTCTGAGGGGACTACATTATATTCTGAGGGGGTGCAGTATACTCTGAGGGGGTCTGCATTATACTGTGTGTGGGGGGATACATTATACTCTGAGAGAACTGCATTATACTCTATGAGGGGACTACATTATACTCTATGAGAGGACTACATTATACTATATAAGGGGGCTGCATTATACTCTGAGGGGACTACATTATACTCTATGAGGGGGCTGCATTATACTCTGAGGGGGCTGCATTATACTCTGAGGGGGGCTGCATTATACTCTGAGGGGGGCTGCATTATGCTCTGAGGGGACTACATTATTCTCTTAGGGGCTGCAGTATACTCTGAGGGGGCTGCAGTATACTCTGAGGGGTCTGCATTATACTCTGTGAAGGGACTGAATTATACTAAGAGGAGTGCTGCATTATACTCTGAGGGGGCTGCATTATGCTCTGAGGAGACTACATTATACTCTGAGGGGGCTGCATTATATTCTGCAAGGGGGCTGTAGTATACTCTGAGGGGGGCTGCATTATACTTTGTGAGGGGGGCTGCATTATACTTTGAGGGGGTGCATTATACTGTATCGAGAACTATCTATTCCCAGCATTCTTCCTCAGCCAGAGTAAAGAGGCCAGGAAACAAGCATCAAATGACTTCAATATTGTTGTTCGCGTTCATTTAGCGGCCTGAAGTCAGCGCATGTAAATACAACACAAATGTTTCTGTGTGATTGTGCAATATAGGAGCATTTGTGGCCCCACTTTAAACTTTTGCCCAGGGCCCCACTTTATCTAAAACCGGCCCTGAGTGCATGGGACCTGAGGAGGTATACAACACATGGGGAGTACATGGGACCTGAGGTATACAGCACATGAGTGGTACACGGTGCCTGAGGTACACAGCACATGGGGAGTACATGGGCCTGAGGTATACAGCACATGGGTGGTACATGGAATCTGAGGTATACAGCACATGGGGAGTACACGGGACCTGAGGTATACAGCACATTGGGGGTACACGGGACCTGAGGTATATACAGCACATGGGTAGTTGTATTGCCAACATTTAACACTTTTTAAGGTTTGGATATGGCTTTAAAGAAGGCTACTACTTGCGATATAATGCAATTTTATTTTAACGAACAAGATTGAAGTAATAGTATGACTGCATACACTTTTGTATATTTTAACATACAAAGGTTAAGTACATATACAGATGAAATACATATAATGATTAAGTACATATGAAGGTTAAGTACATATACTCACATCATCAATAAGGAGATTTTAAACATCATCTGTTTGGAATATCAAAGGAGCAACACCAAGACAGAGAACCCCTGGGAAATTCAAAACACTGCACGGGCGTCCCCACTTATGCAGGCATCACAACATTGTACACATATACAGTAAGTACAGGTTTCTGCTTCTATCTTAGTCATGTTTCTCTGGCCTTATATAGTGATTTGCACTATGCAGTATCTCTGGTTTCACCTTGCCCCTCCAGTGGCCAGCTTTCAAGATAAGATGAAACAGAGATACCATTCAAACATCAAACTATGGGCCATCAACCCTTCGAATATAAAAGTCACAAGGATTAGATAAAACCAACACAGGCAGTGGTTAAATAAACCTTCATGTTTAACTGTTTGTGAGTTAAAAGCTTTCAGACAATAAGGAAAGAGTTCTCAAGATTATGTCACTATGCTGTAAATGTATGACCAGCAATGCTGCTCTCTCATGGTGTGCATGCATTCTGTATGTTTCAATTTGGACTCAAAATATCAATTTTTATATTCACACTACAATGGCACACGGGGCCTGAGGTATACAGCACATGTGGAGTACACGGGGCCTGACGTATGCAGCACATGTGTGGTACACGGAACCTGAAGTATACAGCACATGGGGAGTACATGGGACCTGAGGTATACAGCACATGGGGAGTACACGGGATCTGAGGTATACAGCATGTGGGGAGTCCCTATGGGGCCTGAGGCATACAGCACATGGGTGGTACACGGAGTCTGAGGTATACAACATATGGGTGGTGGGTGGTATACGAGGCCTGAGCAAAAACTAGATGCATCCAGCAACACCTCCAAGGGAAGGCAGATAAAATCAATATGGTCATATATGATTCAACATGGTTTGCTTTTATAGATTTTTATCTCCCTCCCTTAGATGCGTTGCTGGATCTCCTTTTTGCTGCCGACAGAGACCCGATTCCTGCACCTTAGTAATTCAGTAGAGAACAAATATAGCTTTATTTTTTCTTTTTTTTTACTCACACAAATACTGAGGTGGTGGAAGGTATTGTGACCGCAGGAACTGATTAGGCGCTTCAGTGGCTTGAGGGGAGCTAGAGAACGCGGCGCAGCAACTTCTCCCACACAGAATTCTCAGGCCCTGGCACTTACAGCACGTCGGACACAATACCACATGCACCTCTAAAGAATTAAAGGGTCCACGGCCAAAAAACGGGCAAAGTGGCTGCGGGCCGCACCAGATGATATTGCGAGCCGTATACAGCCCGCGGGCTGGATGTCCACCACCCCTGGCCTAAACAGTGGAAACCTCCCACAAGTGACCCTATTTTGAAAACTAGACCCCTCAAGGATTGTATTTAGATATGTGGTGAGCATCTTGAACCCTCAGGTGCCTCAAAGAAGTTTATAACGTTGAGCCGTGAAAATAATAAAATTACATTTTCCCCATAAACATTTATTTTAGCCCCAAATTTTGCTTTTTCATAGGGGTAACAGGAGAAATTGCACTGTACAATTTCATGTGCAATTTCTCCTGAGTACGCTGATACCCCATATGTGGGGGAATACTACTTTTGAGGCACAGTGCAAAGCTCAGAAGGGAAGATGCGCCATATTAAAGTTCAGATTTTTCTGGAATGGTTTGAGGGTGCCATTTCACATTGGCAGAGCCACTAAGGTGCCAGAACAACAGAAATCTCCCATATGTGAACTTATTTTACAACCCACACTCCCCAATTAAGTCATCTAGGGGTGCAGTGATATTAAGGTTCACACTTGCGTTGTGCAGTCCGTTCAACAAATCCGTTAAACGGACTGCACTAACACAAGTGCCGACTTTGGCACTGCGCTAGCGCAGATGGAGCATCAGCTAGCTCCATCTGCGCTAGCAGTGCGCTAGCAGTGACGGACCCGGAAACGCTGCAGCCCGCGTCTCGGGTCTGTCACTCAATGACAGCACATCGCTAGCGATGCGTTCGCCATTGCAAGTAATGGCGGCGTTAACGGACTACGTTACACCGCGTTATGCCGCGGTGTAACGTTGTCCGTTAAATGGGTTCACACAATGCAGTGTGAACCCAGCCTAACACCACATGTGCCACAAAGCCATTGAGCGGTGAAGAAAAAATAATTGCATTTCTTCCACTATAAATGTTGTTTTAGTCCCACATTTTTAATTTTTCTAAGGGCTAATAAGAATTTTTTTACAACAAACTGAGGTCCATTTTTTCCTGAGTGCTCCAATACCCTACATGTAATCTGGAAATATTTTTCAATCACAGTGCAAAGTTCAGAAGGCAAGGAGCGCCAGATTTTACTGTTATGGTTTGCAGGTGCCGTGACCCATGGGTATTTTACAGAAGCAAGCGGCAATGAATGTTGCCAAATGAAAATTGAAAACTGCCGTTATAATGACCAGTATGTTGTAATGACCATTACGTGCTTCTGGAGACATGCACCCGTAAGTTAGGCAGGCTCTCATCGCTTCAGAAATTCCAAATGTGTGGATGCTGTATGTAGTTTAGGTACACTGTGGGGCTCAGAAGGGAAGGGGGTATTTGGATTTGAGAGCAGAGAATTTGCTCAATTTCTTTTGGAGGGTGAGGAGCCATTTTGCTTTTCCAGAGCTTTTGTACTACCAGTAACATGGAAGCCCCCTATATTTCCATTAACAGATAACAGACTTGAGTGAGGACTTGTTTTTTTCGTGGATTGAGTTGAAGCTTTTATTGGGAACATTTTACATAACGTTTGGGATCACATTTATCCGGTGCTCTATGCTGAGCACTTACTTTGGGGTTTCCATCTAAATCTCTGTGTGACGTATTTCAGATGAAACTCCCAAGGGATCCATTCACTATAATGAGGCAACAGAGTTACTCTGGACTTCGTTTAGCCTCTGTTCAGCAGTGTCCTTCTTTTCAGAAATGCACTAAACTGTTGCCGACGGCACTTTTATGCAATCCTAAAAAGACGGACACAGCTGGACCACAGGTCAGATGGCATCCACGGTGCCTCCGTCTGCCTCATTATAGGGAATATTCCATTGAGGATTCCGTCTGAATCACGTATTTCAGAAATTTACACGGAAACCCCCGTGTATGTGCTCAGTGCAGTGCGCAGGATAAATGTGTGCAGAGCCTTACTGCGATCTTTGGGAGGCAGAATTAAAACAACAACAGCAGCAGCTGAAGAATTGGTTTTATTTATTTTTTACGCTGTTCCTCGTGTGATATAAGTGATTAGGTGACTTTACTCTTCGGGTCAGTGCGATTACAGCGATACCAGATTTATATCAGGTTTTTATTTTTGGCTGCTGTCACACACAAAAAGATGCTAGTTTTTTGCATCCCCATAATTTGAGAGCTAGAATTTTTCCATATTTCAGCTGACAGAGTCATTTGATGGCTTGCTTTATGTGGGACGAGTTGACGTTTTTATTGGTATTATTTTCAGACACATGACATTTTTTGATTGCTTTCAAATCTGATTTTTGGGAGTTGGATTTTACAAAAATCAGCAATTGAGAATTTTTTTTTGGGGGGGGAGAGTTATGTCATTACACGTGTGGTAAAATTGATAAGGCAGTGTTATTCTTTGTGTCAGTCTGATTACAGCGATACCTCATTTATATAGTTTTTTAATGTTTTGGAGCTTTTACACTATAAAAACTATTTTATAGAAAAAATAATTATTTCTGCATCGCTTTATTCTGGGAGCTATAACTTTTTTATTTTTCGCTGATGGAAATGTATGGCAGCTTTTTTCTTTTGCAGGACAAGATGACATTTTCAGTGGTACCATTTTATTTAACTAAGTTTTTCCCAATCTCCAGTTCTCATGGACCCCACAGGTCATGTTTTCAGGATTTCCATAGTGTTGCGTAGGTGAGAGAATTCCTGAGGGCTTGATGAAACTTCCACCACCCGTGTAATACTAAGGAAATCCTGAGAACATGGCCTGTGGGGTCCGTGAGGACTGGAGTTTGGGAAATACTGATTTAAATCCTTCTTTTTGATCGCATTTTATTCCACTTTTTGTTGAATGAAAATGGTATGATGAAAAAGCATTGTTTTCAATTGTTATTTATTTATCTTATGGTGTTAGCAAAAAGGGGTCAACTAGTGGAACAGTTTTATAGGTCAGGTCGTTCCGGACACGGTGCTACCAAATTTGTGTACTTTTTTTTTGCTTTTTGGTTTTTTTTTTCCATACAAATATTTATTTATGGGTATAATATCTTTTGATTTTTTATTATTATTTTTAGATTTTTAAAAAATATATTTTTATAATTATTTAAAAAAAAGTTTTTACTTTTTTTTTTTAACGTTCTTTAACTTTGTCCCACTATGGGACTATCATTTTTTGCAGCCTGATTGCTTGCATAGCATGGGGATGCAGCAGCATCACCATGCTTTTCAAACTGTCAGCTCAGAACTGACAGTGAAAGTTGCTGATTATGCACTGTGGCAGGGGTGTCAAACTGCATTCCTCGAGGGCCGCAAACCATGTGTGTTTTCAAGATTTCCTTAGCATTACACAAGGTGCTGCAATCATTATGTGTGTAGGTGATTAAATTATCACCTGTGCAGTACAAGGAAATCCTGAAAACATGACCTGGTTGCAGCCCTCGAGGAATGCAGTTTGACACCCCTGCACTGTGGGGTCTCCGATCCAAGGGTAGAGGGGCTGTTATCCCTCTGCCGGCTCCCAGAATGCTGCGATCTGTTCCATCTCAGCATTTAGGGGGTTAAAGTTTCGGTTGAAGAGGTTGTTAACCTCTTCAGCAACAACGGAAATAAAATCCATTTAATATGAAACACAAACACACAGGCTAAATGGAAGATCTGCGATTCACAATACATAGTGATTTTCTAACACTAGATCTCGAAGGTGGACATGACCTACTCATGACAACAACTGATTAAATTTCTTAATATGTATTCTTAAAGCAAATCTATCTATCTTTCTGTCTATCTGTATCTATTTATCTGTCGTCAATCCATCATTTTCATACTGCTTCCAAAAATATTGCCTAGAAATATTTGTTTTTTATCAGGACTTTCTAGTTTGAATCTATGCAAAATGAAGACGCAAAATAACAGAATTTATAGAATTGGCAGCATCAGGAAGTCAGTATTGTCACAGGTTTGAAGGAGACAGCAGGAGGATTGTCAAACTGCCAGGGTTTACAGCAAAGTACACTGAATACAACATCAGTACTTATTATGGCTTTACATTATTTTTCTCTCTAATCCTGATAATTTTATAAGTATACACTTTAGGCTGTGTCTACTAAGAGATACTGTATCTTGGCATGCTGGGAGTAATTACTGTAGGAAAATTAATTTACATTCTAGCAAAGCAAACCTGTTAATCCCCATAATGTGTCCCCTCTGAGATCACAGTAAACAGAATAGGATTGTAGCGAGTTTTGTTAATTCTGGGCACTGACTATTACGATTTGTTCATTTCTGAGTAATCAGAATGATAATTTCCAAGTACATTTACAAAAAGATTAAGTATAAATTATATAAGTGTTTATTGTTCATCAAAATTGATTGCGCTTACATCAAAATTTTATTATTACCAGTAGCAACATGTATAAATGTGTCAAAGGCAGCAGCATTGTATTTACAGTTCTTTCATTCTGTTAGGAAATGTTTGCATATGAGCTGTTTGTTCTTTCACTGCATTTGACCATATATGTGTTGTGATTGCAGCTTATAGTCCATCAATATTATAATTTTGCAAATTTTTACATTGTGATTTTTTTAAATGATTCATTTTCAGTTGTATTAGCAGAATATGGTAGAATTGTCATGTGTCTGTGCACTACTTTATATCACTGTAAACTGAAATTTGCACACAGGGTCGGACTGGCCTGGCGGGATGTCGGGGAAATCCCCGATGGGCCCTTGCAGTGGACCAGATAGACCAGATAGATAGTGGTGGGAAGAAGATGAGAAAAAGTGTTTTTTAGGGGCACAGGCCCTTTAAAAGCGCAGGCAGAGTATGTGCAGGGGCACGCGCACGCAGCGTTCATTACCTGAACAGCCGCGTTGCACGTCCCGATGAGCACTGATGAGTGTGTGCCTGTCATCACCGGTGTATGATGTCAGTGTCATGCGCCACATGCGACAGGCACACAAGCATTCACTTAGCATAGGCCGGCAGCCATTTTAATATGAGCGTGCTGGATCTGTAGAAGAGGGAGCACAGGCAGGTGAGAGGAATCTATTTTTTCTCTCTCTGTGCATGCGGCCAAGCCAAGGGACCAGGATTGATATCTGGGGGGTAGGATGCATATATATCGGGGACCAGGATGGATCTATGGGAGGCCAGGATACATATATATGGGGGGCCAGGATGGATATATGGGGGGCCAGGATGGATATATGGGGGGCCAGGATAGATATATGGGGGGGCAGGACAAGAGACCAGGATGGATATCTGGGGGGCCAGGATGCATATATATTGGGAGCCAGGATGGATATATGGAGGGGGCCAGGATGGATATATGGGGGGCAGGAAAAGGGACCAGGATGGATATATGGAGGCCCAGGATGCATATATATGGGGGAGCTCCTGTTTTTAATGTCACTAGTGATCACTGTATTACCTGTACACTATACGCTATATACAAAGCTCCTGTGCATAATGTCACCGGTGATCACTGTATTATCTGTACACAATACTCTATGTACAGAGCTCCTGTGTATAATGTCACTGGTAATCACTGTATTATCTATACACTGACACTATATACAGATCTCTTGTGTATAATGTCACTGGTGATCACTATATTACCTGTACACTATATACTATATACAGAACTCCTGTGTATAACATCACTGGTGATCACTGTATTACCTGTATACTATATACACAGCTCCTGTATATAATGTCACTGGTGATCACTGTATTACCTGTACAGTACACACTATATACAGAGCTCCTGGGAATAATGTCACTAGTGATCACTGTATTACCTGTACACTTACATTATACACTGTATACTATGTACAGAGCTCCAGCGTGTAATATCACTGGTGGTAATAACAGTGTTGTTAGTATTGTGGTTTGTATTCATGATCAGTATTGTATTTTGGCACTATGTGGTGGTATTTTGTTGTCTGGTCATGGTGTGGCGGTATTTATCCTGTTGTGAATTCTGTTGTTAAGCTCCCTCCTGTGGTCATGAATGGTACTTCGGCTGGTTCTGTCCATGGGCTTCCTCTGGTGGTTGTGAGTGGGGCTGGGGCTTCTGAGGTTCCTTCCACAGGTGACGAGGTTAATTCGTTAGCTGGCTGCTCTATTTAACTCCACCTAGATCATTGCTCCATGCCACCTGTCAATGTTCCAGTATTGGTCTAGTTCGCTCCTGGATCGTTCTTGTGACCTGTCTTCCCAGCAGAAGCTAAGTTCCTGCTTGTTTTTCTCTGTTTGCTATTTTTTCTGTCCAGCTTGCTATTTTGATTTTTTTCTTGCTTGCTGGAAGCTCTGGGACGCAGAGGGAGCGCCTCCGCACCGTGAGTCGGTGCGGAGGGTCTTTTTGCGCCCTCTGCGTGGTCTTTTTGTAGTTTTTTGTGCTGACCGCAAAGTTACCTTTCCTATCCTCTGTCTGTTTAGTAAGTCGGGCCTCACATTGCTAAATATATTTCATCTCTGTGTTTGTAATTTTCATCTTTACTCACAGTCATTATATGTGGGGGGCTGCCTGTTCCTTTGGGGAATTTCTCTGGGGCAAGGTAGGCTTTATTTTTCTATCTTTAGGGCTAGCTAGTTCCTTAGGCTGTGACGAGGCGCCTAGGGAGCGTCAGTAGCGCTCCACGGCTATTTCTAGTGTGTGTGATAGGATTAGGGATTGCGGTCAGCAGAGTTCCCACGTCTCAGAGCTTGTCCTGTATTATTAGTAACTATCAGGTCATTCCGTGTGCTCTTAACCACCAGGTCCATTATTGTCCTCACCACCAGGTCATAACAGTACAGGTGGCCCAAAGTATTAATGCATCTCAATAGAGGGATAAGAGAAGTTCTGAGACCATTTTTTTTTTCTTTGCAGTGTGTTTTGTCTCTCTTTTCCCCTTTACCTCTGGGTGGTTCAGGATACAGGTGTAGATATGGACATTCAAGGTCTGTCCTCTTGTATGGATAATCTCACTGCAAGGGTACAAAACATTCAAGATTTTGTGGTTCAGAATCCGATGTTAAAGCCTAGGATTCCAATTCCTGATTTGTTTTTTGGGGATAGATCTAAGTTTCTGAATTTCAAAAATAATTGTAAATTGTTTCTTGCTTTGAAACCTCGCTCCTCAGGTGACCCTGTTCAACAAGTGAAAATCGTTATTTCTTTGTTACGTGGCGACCCTCAAGACTGGGCATTTTCCCTTGCGCCAGGAGATCCGGCATTGCGTGATGTTGATGCGTTTTTTCTGGCGCTTGGATTGCTTTATGATGAACCAAATTCGGTGGATCAGGCAGAGAAAATCTTGCTGGCTCTGTGTCAGGGTCAGGATGAGGTAGAGATATATTGTCAGAAGTTTAGGAAGTGGTCTGTACTCACTCAGTGAAATGAATGTGCGCTGGCAGCAATTTTCAGAAAGGGTCTCTTGTTGTGAATTCTGTGGCTGAGTTCACTTCTGTGGTCACAAGTGGTATTGCAGTCTCTGGGCTTCCTCCCTCAGGTGTTTTGGTGAGCTCGTTGGCTGCCTTGCTATTTAGCTCCACCTGAGTCTGTCTTCCTTGCTCCTTGTCAATGTTCCAGTGTTGGATCTGAGCTACTGCATCTTTCCTTGGGCCTGCTGCTCTGCTAGATAAGTGCTTCTAGTTTGTTTTCTGTTTTTTCTGTCCAGCTTGCTATTAACTTTTGCTGGAAGCTCTGAGAAGCAAAGGGGTGCACCGCCGTGCTGTTAGTTCGGCACGGTGGGTCTTTTTGCCCCTTTGCGTGGTTTTCGTTTTAGGGTTTTTTGTAGACTGCATAGTTCTCTTTGCTATCCTCGCTCTGTCTAGAATATCGGGCCTCACTTTGCTGAATCTATTTCATTCCTACGTTTGTCTTTTCATCTTGCTAACAGTCATTATATGTGGGGGGCTGCCTATTCCTTTGGGGTATTTCTCTGAGGTAAGTCAGGCTTGTATTTCTATCTTCAGGCTAGTCAGCTCCTCAGGCAGTGCCGAGTTGCATAGGTAGTGATAGGCGCAATCCACTGCTGCTTATAGTTGTGTGAGGATAGATCAGGTACTGCAGTCTACAGAGATTCCACGTCTCAGAGCTCGTCCTATTGTTTTTGGTTATTGCCAGATCTCTGTATGTGCGCTGATTACTGCACGCTGTGTTGCCTGATTGCCAGCCATAACAGTCTCTCTGAAGCCCTTAAGGATGTCATGGTGAGATTTCCCATGCCTGCTGGTCTGAATGAGTCTATGTCTTTGGCCATTCAGATCGATCGACGCTTGCGTGAGCATAAAGTTGTGCACCATTTGGCGTTGGATGATATTTTGGTCTTCTCGGATGATTGGGAGTCTCACGTGAAGCAGGTCAGAATGGTGTTCCAGGTCCTTCGTGCTAATTCTTTGTTTGTGAAAGGGTCTAAGTGTCTCTTTGGAGTTCAGAAAGTTTCATTTTTGGGTTTCATTTTTTCCCCTTCTACTATCGAGATGGACCCTGTTAAAGTCCAGGCCATTTATGATTGGACTCAGCCGACATCTGTGAAGAGTCTGCAAAAGTTCCTGGGCTTTGCTAATTTTTATCGTCGCTTCATCAGTAATTTTTCTAGTGTTGCTAAACTGTTGACTGATTTGACCAAGAAGGGTGCTGATGTGGTCAATTGGTCTTCTGCGGCTGTGGAAGCTTTTCAGGAGTTGAAGCGTCGTTTTTCTTCTGCCCCTGTGTTGTGCCAGCCAGATGTTTCGCTCCCGTTTCAGGTCGAGGTTGATGCTTCTGAGATTGGAGCAGGAGCTGTTTTGTCGCAGAGAAGTTCTGATGGCTCGGTGATGAAACCATGTGCCTTCTTTTCTAGAAAGTTTTCACCTGCTGAGCGCAATTATGATGTTGGCAATCGAGAGTTGTTGGCCATGAAGTGGGCAATCGAGGAGTGGCGTCATTGGCTTGAAGGAGCCAAGCATCGCGTGGTGGTCTTGACGGATCACAAGAATTTGACTTATCGCGAGTCTGCCAGACGGTTGAATCCGAGACAGGCTCGTTGGTCACTATTTTTCTCCCGTTTTGATTTTGTGGTTTCGTACCTTCCGGGCTCTAAGAATGTGAAGGCTGATGCCCTGTCAAGGAGTTTTGTGCCCGACTCTCCGGGTGTTCCTGAGCCGGCGGGTATTCTCAAAGAGGGGGTAATTTTGTCTGCCATCTCCCCTGATTTGCGGCGGGTGCTGCAAAAATTTCAGGCTGATAGACCTGACCGTTGCCCAGCGGAGAAACTGTTTGTCCCTGATAAATGGACTAGTAGAGTTATCTCTGAGGTTCATTGTTCGGTGTTGGCTGGTCATCCTGGAATCTTTGGTACCAGAGATTTGGTGGCTAGATCCTTTTGGTGGCCGTCTTTGTCGCGGGATGTGCGTTCTTTTGTGCAGTCCTGTGGGGCTTGTGCTCGGGCTAAGCCCTGCTGTTCTCGTGCCAGTGGGTTGCTTTTGCCCTTGCCGGTCCCGAAGAGGTCCTGGACGCATATTTCTATGGATTTTATTTCGGATCTCCCTGTCTCTCAAAAGATGTCGGTCATTTGGGTGGTTTGTGATCGCTTCTCTAAGATGGTCCATTTGGTACCCTTGTCTAAATTGCCTTCCTCCTCTGATTTGGTGCCGTTGTTTTTCCAGCATGTGGTTCGTTTACATGGCATTCCGGAGAACATCGTTTCGGACAGAGGTTCACAGTTTGTTTCGAGGTTTTGGCGATCCTTTTGTGCTAGGATGGGCATTGATTTGTCTTTTTCCTCGGCTTTCCATCCTCAGACAAATGGCCAAACCGAACGTACTAATCAGACTTTGGAAACATATCTGAGATGCTTTGTTTCTGCTGATCAGGATGATTGGGTGTCCTTTTTGCCTTTGGCTGAGTTCGCCCTTAATAATCGGGCCAGCTCAGCTACTTTGGTTTCGCCGTTTTTCTGCAATTCTGGTTTCCATCCTCATTTCTCTTCAGGGCAGGTTGAGTCTTCGGACTGTCCTGGTGTAGATACTAAGAGAACACCACTAATATAAATCAGTGTACAAATGTCTAGAGACTGGCACCAAAATAAATGCAAAAGTTTATTAATCATATAAAAAAGACAGCACACATGGTAAAGGATAAACGGACACTCCCACAGACAAAACCGGCGGAGAAGGAGCATGCGAACCAACCCAAAGAGACAACAAATGATTATGGAGAGTAGTAAACATTACCCATATTGCACAGTGGCCATGTCTCAAATAACATACCAAGTGATGTGGCAGGTTCACACGCGTATTCCCGCCCTCCCCGACGCGCGTTTCGGAAGTTTAGAAACTTCCTTCCTCAGGGGGCATGGGACCGGACAGAAAGCCGCCACCAGATAAAGGCACAAACCGGAAATGAGCGCCGGCCGGCATAGGAAGCGCCGCCCACTCGCAGGCACCGCAACTCACCGCCGACGCTGGGCCACCTGGGAACCCACGTGATCAAAGCGTCATGCGGTGGGCGGAACCATCAGGCGGAGCCAAGCAACATCCAGCCGCACAAGCGCACACCACACACCGGCGGCCATATTGGTGGAGGGCAACAGCCCATAGTGCAAAGTGCACAGCACAGTATCATTGCGAACAAGCAGAAACATCACAGGGTAAGTGCATATAACAATAAGGGCATAAAGGCTGCATATGAGCAGTGACCGAGGGGTGCACATCACGCACACGCGGGCACCAATAACCGCCGCAGACATGAGGACACATGGGGCCCCATGTGACCATCGCGTCCAACGGCGGGCGGGGCCAGCGCACACGGGAGGCATCTACCCACGGACAGCGCCCAGCCGCAGCAACATTAACAAGGACATCAAAGGAAAATACAAATATAAACGATATAGATATCGTGCAAGGACAGATATCACATAATATATACAAAAGAGCAGAAAATCAAATAATGCAACATAACTAGACAATATAATCTACAGATAGCACTGCATAGCATCATATAAATACCAAATATGCCCAAATATTCAAAACAATGCAAACAAAGCATGTAGACAAACAAGCATCAGAGTAAAAGTACAAAATGGATGCTATAAAAGCATACAACATATGATGTTCAAGACATATAACTTCAATGTCGAGTCCACATCGGTACCGGATCCAGCGCAGAGGCATATATACATGACGTAGTTTTGGCCATTCCTGTCCCGTAATATATGGAACATATCAACAGATATAGATATCACTAGATAAATAAGAAAAAAATAGAATTAAAACCACATAAAACCAATGTATGCGGAAGAATCCGCACCCATCGATACACATCACCCGGGGGACTCCAGAAATGGGGCAAAAGACAGGCACTCATTAAGACAAAACGGGTGGACCGTATTGAGGGTCCATATCCACCTTGTCTCCAGCCTCGCCAGGCGCCCAGATAGCCCACCGCCCCTGATATTAATTTTCAGAGCGTCGATACCACGTACCCTTAGTAGGGTGCTATCACAATTATGTAAATTTTTAAAATGTCGTGGTATCGTCTTGAGGGTGGATGCGTCCGCCTGGTGGGCCGCCGCCTGAATCCCCAACACGTGCTCCCTCGTGCGGACCTTAAGTTGGCGCGTTGTTAATCCAACATAAATAAGGCCGCACGGGCACGTGGCATAGTAGATCACGTACCTCGTGGTACACGTGATGCGTTGACGAATCTCATAAGATCTTGTACCATCAGAATTAAAAAATCTACTACACCGATCAATATTGGGGCAGGCGACGCACCCACCACACGGAACACATCCACCACTCATCTTAAATCTGTCTAGAAAGGTGGGTAGTGGACGCTCCGGGTAGTGGCTGGAGACAAGGTGGTCCCTCAAATTTTTAGCCCGCCTAAATGACATAGAGGGTCTAGGTGGTACAATTTTTTTCAAAATAGGGTCCACCCGGAGAATTGGCCAGGCCCGCTCCAGAATAGCACGGACCCTATTGGACTGCGAGCTGAACGTAGTAACAAATCTTATTTGGTCATCTGTCCTGGATTTACCGCTAGAATTTTGTTTATAAAGCAGATCGTTTCTCGAGGCATGTTTAGCTCGATGATAGGCAGTTTTAATTACCCTACGGCTATATCCACGTGCCACAAAACGCTGTCTCAATTCATCTGCCCTAACCTCAAAATCCGCATCAGAGGAACAGATCCGCCGTAACCGGAGGAACTGGCCCACCAGCACGGAACGGATGATGTGCCTCGGATGTCCAGAGGAAGCGAACAACAAGGTGTTAGTTGATGTCTCTTTCCTGTAGATGTCAGTCTGCAGAACCCCAAATTGGTCACGCCTAATAGTGACATCTAGGAAGTCCAACGAGACATCACTCTGACAAAACGTCAAATGTATGTTCAGGTCATTGTTGTTCAAAGTACAGATGAGTTGCCCAAGGTCGACGGGTGTGCCCTGCCAGATGAAGAAAATGTCGTCGATGTACCTCGTCCAAAAAGGGACGCGGTCCATCAACCCCTGTTCATCCGACAGGAAGAGGTCCCTCTCCCACAGCCCCAGGAAAAGACCGGCGTAGGCCGGCGCAAAGGCCGCCCCCATGGCGGTCCCCCGGAGCTGTAGGTAGAAGGACCCCTTAAATACAAAAAAATTGTGCGTGAGGGTGAACTCCAATAGCTCCAGCAGAAGGTCCCTCATATCCATAGATAGGGAAGATGTCCCCAGAAAAAAACGTACGGCAGCAATGCCATCAAGATGTTTAATGTTAGTGTAGAGGGACTCAATGTCTGCTGAAACTAAAAGAGTATCACCCCCCAAACACAACCCGTCGATCCTGCGCAACAAATCACCAGTATCCTTCAAGAAAGATGGGAGGCCTGAAACGAGTGGTTGAAGGTGGAAATCAATCCATTTATTAACGTGTTCCAGGAAGTTCCCCCTACCAGAAATAATTGGCCTGCCAGGTGGAGAGGAGATGTTCTTGTGTATCTTTGGAAGGAGATACAAGGTTGGGATAGTCGGCTCGGGGACCGCCAGTGCCAGTGCCAGTTGTTTGGTGATAATGCCGTCCTGGAGGGCCCTGTCCAAAATATCATCCAGCTGAGAGCAATACGCCGCCAGCGGATTATATGTTAGTCTTTTGTAGCAGGACGCATCACCCAACTGGCGAAACGCAAGTATATAAACTCCCGGCCACAGAGGGTAAGCCGACCCCAGACGAAGGATTACTCCGAAACGCGCGTCGGGTACGCGCTGACACAGAAGCAGAGCCCTTCCCTCCCCAGGTATATGTGTTATTTAGATTTCTGGCCGCACAGCTGCATAATACATTATGCTAATGCTAATCTAGGCGGACGCTATTACCTTGTCCCTATGGTAGTTACTTGCAAGGGTGGATTCTACTTACTTGAAGCAGGATTTTGGCACATTATCACTTTTTCACTGCACCTTGTATTTGGCACTTTATGTAAATTATTTTGAATATATAACGGGGATACTATACCCCCTTTCCTATTTTTTACACAATTTGATTCTGGTTTGGAGATTGTCCTATGTGCAATAATATATTTTTACACTTTTCGTGTGCCCTGCATATGTGCTGAATAGTATTGATTTTGCACAGCACTTTTTTTGAAGCAGAATTTGCACATTATTTAATTATATATATACTTTCTTCCCATTTTTTCTATAATTTTTCCTTATTTTTTACTTTTTTTAACCCCCTTCCCCCTCCGTCTTTGTGCAATATATAGTTCTTGTACGGCCTTAGTATTTGTATCCTGGTGAATTGGAGGTTAGAGAGCTGGTGAATATTTACAGCAATATAATCCTGTTGTCATGCGGAAGTGTTTGTTTTTAAATATAATTTTGATTATGTAACATTTGGCATTTCCTTTAATAAAGCCATATTTTAATATTCCCGTGCCTTGTATATATTTTCTGGTTTTGGGTCCGTGTGGTATTGCTTTGCCTTTTGCATCATTTATGTAGTGGTTCCTCTACAATCGGGCACAGCGCACCCTGGTGGTTTACAATATATATATTTTTTTATTCTATTAGTCTATATATCTCCTAATTAAAGGGATAGGAAAATCATTTTAAAACTACTGTGGGTATACTGTGTTATTTTTATTAATGGTTAGTACCTAGTAGCACCCCCTTTTGCAAGTATCACAACTTGAAAATGCTTTTTGCAGCTAGCCAAGAGTATTTAATTCTTTTTTTAGGAATTTTCATCTAAACTTCTTGGAAAATTCTTCCATTCTGTGAGATTCCTGAGTCGTCTTGTATGCACTGTTAATTTAAGGTCTAGTCACAGATTTTCAATGGAGTTCAGAACAGGGGGCTGTAAGAGCCATTGTAGAACCATCATCTTACTCCTTTTATAACCCCTTAGTGACCGAGCCAAATTTTTGAAATCTGACCAGTGTCACTTTATGTGGTAATAACTCTGCAACGCTTCAACAAATCCCAGTGATTTTGAGATTGTTTTTTCGTGACACATTATACTTTATGATAATGGTAAATTTAGTTCAACATTTTTTGTGTTTATTTATAAAAAATATCAAAAATTTGAGAAAAATGTTAAAAAATTAGCAATTTTCTAAATTTGAATGATTATCCCTTTAATCCAGATAGTCATACAACAGTAAACCATTAATAAATAACATTTCTCACATGTCTGCTTTACATCAGGACCATTTGTAAAATGTTATTTTATTTTGTTAGCATTTTAGGAGGTTTAAAAATGTAGCAGCAATTTTTCATTTTTTCAAAGAAATTTACAAAATTTATTTTTTTTAGGGACTTATCCATGTTTGAAGTGACTTTAGGGGTCCCATATATTGGGAAACCCACAAACGTGATACCATTTTAAAAACAGCACCCCTAAACATATTGAAAACTGCTGTCAGGTAGTTTATTAACCCTTCAGGTGCTTTACAGGAATTAATGCAAAGTGGTATGACAGAAATGAAAATGTGTATTTTTACCACCTAAATGTTGCTAACTTCTAAACAGATTACTACAGCCGTCAGACTCTAAGGCCACTATTTGGTCATGAATTGCCATGGCAAACATCAGGACAACAAAATCATGATCTGAGGGCACCAATTGGGACAAAGAAGAAGCCCCCACACTCTGTTAACCATTTATAATGATGTAGTCACTATTGACACCAGCATCTAAGGGGTTAAACAGATATGGATGGTGCAAATACTGATTGTGGCTGGTACAGCAAGTTGTCCGCTATAGTGTACAACCGACCGATGCTGGATTGTCATCTGTATGGGGATACTATTCTCTTATATCTCAGGTCAGTAAAAAGACGTATTGGCGGTCATTAAGGGGATAAAATAAAATAATTTTTAAAAGCCATGCTCTTTTCAACTTCAGCTTTTTTACAGATGGTGTTATGTTTCCATCAAGACTTTGTTGAAATTTCATTGAATCCACATTTCCCTCTACAAGATTGATCCCCCCCCCATGCTTAATGATTGTCGAGATGTTCTTTTCCTGAAATTATGTGCCCTTTTTTCTCCACACATACCTTTGATCATTGTGGCCAAAGAGTAGAAGAGGTTTTCTTCTGATGACTCTTCCATGAAGGCTATATTTGTGCAGGAGAACAACGTACTACAACTCCAGAGTTTGCTACATCCTTCAGAAGGTCTTTTACAGTCAAGCAGGGATTCTGATTTGCCACTGTAGCCATCCTACGAGGAGCTCTCACTGGAAATTTGGTTGGTCTTCCAGACCGTAGCTTGACCTCCACTGTTTCTGCTATCTGCCATTTCTTAATTTTATTTTCATAGTTCATGGCAGCTGATTAGAAGAACCCATGGCTGTAGTTCTTTGGTAAAAGGTTAGAGGAGGCTGGGTTTTTATAAAGATGGGAGATTTGCATCACCCTGCCTTTCCTAATGATGATCGTGAACAAGCCATAACCCTAACAGGCTTATTAAGGTCTGAAACCTTGGTCAAGTTATCTTAGCACACAAATTTCCAAGGGTGCCCAAACTTTTGCATCAGCCCATTTTCCTTTTTGAAATTTTTAAAGTTTAAAAAATGACAATTTTTTTTGGCCTAAAATCAGTCTATCTATCTACCTATCTATCTATTATCTATTTATCTATCTATCTATCTATCTATCTATCATCTATCTATATTATCTATCAAATTCAAAGTAGCTTTAATGACAAGACTAAATGCACTTTAGTTTTTTCAAAGAAAGTGTACATCAGGGAACACATGGGGTGCATCCAGAGTAGGGGCTAAGGAAGTCCATGGCATATCATAGTTGTCTTTCTCGCAGCCTATGGCATACACTCGCATACTGTGCTGCTAACTCCATCGTGCTCTCTTCTTTCCCAGAAGGACATTTGTTTTCTCTTCCTCCTTCATGGAGCTTAAATCCAGGAAGAGAGATCAGAGAGTCTCCTGAAGTGAATGTCCCTCACTGCTGAGTATTTGGTGCAGTGTAGCAGGAAGTGGATTTCATCCTCCAGGGCCTCCAGGCTATAGTGTGAGCATAGTTGGTCCTCTCGGATTTGATGGTCAGATTGTCTATACCGGCTCAGGATCTGGCGGTCTCTGGGATCCGGGAATTTTTCCTGCTATTGGGCCAGTCTGTAATCTCTCTGAAGACTCTGGTATACGGTCAGTTTCTGTGAGGTGGTGATATCATTCATCTATCTATCTATCTATCTATCTATCTATCTATCTATCTATCTATCTATCTATCTATCTATCTATCTATCTATTTTGTATCCATCTATTTACAGTATCCATCTCTCTTTAGTATCTACAGTATCTTTCTAAATAACAAATCTATTAATATTGATCTCTCTTATTTATCTATCTATCGTATCTATATATCTACCTCGGTAAATCATCCACAAATGGATGGACTATCGAAGGGCCATATGTATGTCATCTTCAGCATTCGGCACAGCCCCTTCATTACCTTTTGACATGAAGTATGTGCCTTGATCTGTAAGGATTTCATTCAGAAGTCCCATCCGAGAGAACATAAATAATAACTCACGGGAGATACTTTTGGACTTGGTATTTCTTAGGAGAACCAATTCACTAAGCCGCTGACTACCAATGACCTCTACTAGGAGGTGCCAGCATTCTCCACCAAATTGTAATATGTTATGGGCACTTTAAGGGGCATGGCCGTGACATAGACAGAAACAGTCCATATAAAGGAAACATGGGGCTTTTATTTTCAATCAAAATGCAGCAAACAATAGTTCAACTGAAAAACACCAAATACTTGCCCAGCTAGGCACTAACTAATTTACCATACCTCTGACTCACACTACCAGGGATGGGGGCAGGGATTGACTCTCCAGCAACTCAGCTTTTAACGCGTTTAACACGTTTACCCACCCTGCTTAGAAATACACCATAACTGTCTGGAGGCTGTGTCTCTCTGAAGCTTTTCCTGCAGCCGTTTCTGGGTCTGTAATGGCACCTGTACTGGAGTGGGAGTGATGAGTTCAACTGCCAAATCCTACTCATTACTCCAATAAAAACCGGCCCGGAACTACCGTGAATAAAACAGTTCAGCACCTAAGCTGCTTGCACCAACGAGTACTAATCGACTTTTAATATCTTTCCAAGCTTAACATTCTGGGAGAGGTATACACTTCATCCAGTTTACTTCCTGTTAGCCACCTACATAGTAATTTTGACCAGGGATGCCCAAACGTTCACATTCCACTGTATCAATCTATTTATCAATATCTATCTATCTATCTATCAATCATCTATCTATCTATCTATCTATCTATCTATCTATCTATCTTCTATCTCTATCAATTATCTATT
The DNA here is from genome assembly GCF_032444005.1 of Ranitomeya imitator. NCBI lineage: Eukaryota > Metazoa > Chordata > Amphibia > Anura > Dendrobatidae > Ranitomeya > Ranitomeya imitator. The sequence goes on from NC_091283.1 coordinate 769,053,705, forward strand.
ATCTATCTATCAATCTATTATCTATCTATCAATTTTCTATTATTTATCTATTATCTATCTATCTATCATATTTGATCTATTGGTAATATAAAAGTCACTTAAGATAAAAAAAACAAACACCTACTGGCTATGAAGAAGTTAATCACGGCAACCATAGGTTGAGCAGAGGAGAACAGAGTAAGTGCCCTACAGAAGAGGACCGGGAATCTATTTTTAACCCAAACCAATAGAGAGGATTTCAGCAGCAATGAGTATTTGTGCTGGATAATCACAATGAGCAGTGATGCAGCTCTGGCTCTCTGAGTCCCAGCACACATGATTCTCCTCTTTTAGCTCCTAGCTGGGAGATAACTGCGCTCAGAATTTTAGGAGATCGGGATTAGACTGACACAACAGGATTCTTGGGTTTCAATGAAGACACAGAATGGTCATTTGTCCTTCCTCCGCTCATGGATTTTATCATTCATTGCTCTTGGATCATGGCTGGATTTCTTTTATGGATAAAAGCACATCTTAAAATATGAAGAGGTAGCTACTTTATTGGTTTTCTGCACGTTGTGGTCATGTTTCAGATGCACAAACCAGAGGCTGCAAATGACTCTGGCTGATCATCTTATAATTCTGTGTATGTTTCCTGTCCTTTCAACTTTTACTGACTTTAAATGTCTGAAATTTTTCGAAATGAGATAAAAGCATTCTAGAGTGGAAGCTGCACCTGTAAATAAACAGAGTGGACATCACCTGGTGTCCACCCCATGGAAAACCTCTCCTTTTACAATGTCACAATCAATGTATTAAGTGCAGAACTAGATGTTGCCAGCAAGGACTTGAGCCTCCGAGCAGTTACTGGCTTGTTATTGTCCTTACTCATACTTTCCACTCTTTTAGGGAACACTTTGGTTTGTTTGGCTGTCATCAAGTTCAGACACCTTAGGTCCAAGGTGACCAACTTCTTTGTCATCTCTTTGGCTGTGTCAGATCTCTTTGTTGCCCTTCTGGTGATGCCATGGAAGGCAGTGACTGAGGTAGCTGGTTACTGGATCTTTGGAAACTTTTGTGACACATGGATTGCATTTGACATAATGTGCTCCACTGCTTCTATCTTGAACCTGTGCATCATTAGCTTAGACAGATATTGGGCAATTGCAAGTCCTTTCAGATATGAGAGAAAAATGACTCAGAGGGTGGCTTTCATCATGATTGGTGTAGCATGGACTTTATCAATCTTGATATCATTCATTCCAGTGCAGCTCAGCTGGCATAAATCTCAAGGGACTATTGGAGACCTCAATGCTACAAACCAGACAGAGAACTGTGACTCCAGCCTTAATAGGACATATGCCATATCTTCTTCTCTCATTAGCTTCTACATACCTGTGGTCATCATGATTGGGACATATACAAGAATATATCGGATAGCTCAAACTCAAATCAGGAGGATTTCGTCTCTTGAAAGAGCTGTAGAGCATGCTCAAAGTTGTCATTCTGATTGTCCCCATGAAAACTCACTAAAAACTTCCTTCAGGAAGGAGACCAAGGTCCTGAAAACGTTGTCCATTATTATGGGGGTATTTGTGTTTTGTTGGCTGCCATTTTTTGTTCTAAACTGCATGGTTCCCTTTTGTCACCTTGGTCTTCCAGGACACAGTGATCCAGAACTTCCCTGTGTTAGTGAGACCACATTCAGTATATTTGTATGGTTTGGGTGGGCAAACTCATCTCTCAACCCTGTTATTTATGCATTTAATGCAGATTTTAGAAAAGCGTTTACTACAATACTTGGATGCAACAGATTCTGTTCTAGTACCAACGTTGAAGCCGTTAACTTCAGCAATGAGTTAGTGTCCTACCATCATGACACCACTTTTCAGAAAGACATCCCGGTCACTTTCAATACTCCCCAGCTCCCCAATGTTGTGACTGAAGACCCAGAGGATTTGGGAGGACATTGTTTTGACAAAGTGTCTGTGATATCGAATTCTCATGGAACCAGGAGTCAGAAAACCTTGTTATTACCTGTTAGTGTTCAATTTGAATGTGAAGCAGAAATATCATTGGACACAATCACCCCATTTACTTCTGCAGGACCCCTAGAATGTCATCCACATACAGTAACTGATGAAGACAGTCAATTTACTACGAAACTATACTAGATATGTAACAGTAATTATCTCTATCCAACCATCACCTTCAATAACCCAATTGATCTTATATCAAATATGGTGAGTACTGTCATTTAGTTAAAGGGAAGGCATACCCCTAGTCAATGCTATATTTTTCTGCTTGTTCAACATCTTCTGTGTCGGTAAATCTCAGGGACTATTCTTAGTATTCTGCCATCTTGCTCTCTATTGTGGTAATTTAGATTTGAGTAACTTCAAAGAGGACAGCATTTGATACGACATTGGTAATCCTCACTTTAGTCTTCGGAACAATGTTGACCTTAGGTGGCAATATACAGAACAATTTTCTTATGAGCATGCTTTTACAGTCGTCATTTTTTGGAGAAGCTTTTTTTGCAGTTTTTGAAGTCACTGTCAGGAGTGGATTGTATGATAAGAAAAATGATAGAAGAAAGACTGTCCTTCTTGATTCTCTCCTATTTTTTGGCATCAGATTGGTACATATGAAATCCAAAATTGCATTAACTGTATAACTAAAATAGCACAAATCAAGCAGACATGAAAACTTCTAACAACCTGTTGGTAAATCATTTCATGAAGATAGTCAACTTTCAATCAAAAATATTCACCAGTGTTGACCATCAGACCAATTTTGACTAAACAGTTGTTGTTTATAGTATCCAGTCTATATCTGATGTAAAAGTGTCCTGATCTATTCTCAGCTGGTATACATCTAACTAGTACTTCTCTTCATTAAAGACATTTATAAATGCAGTGTTTTGTCTTTTTCTTCCATAACAATGCATGTAAAGATTGTAATATTTCTATCCTCTTAACCAATTTTAACTATTGAGGTATCGCTGCAGTCCCGATGATCACATTCAGCTTTATACAAATCGTGTTAAAATTAGAAAACACTTAAAAACACTTACCCGAAAAAGTCAGTATGTTTCCCCAAGCTAAATGAAAATTCTAAACATGTTGAAAAAATTAAAGATGGAGCCAAAATGATTTCTGTCCATGCAGAACTGTATCACATTTTAATTTTTAATTTCCTAAATCAGTAGTAAAAGTGAAAATAAAAAAAAATGTAATATATCTTATCAGAGAAATCTGCTTCTTTCTCCTCCTGGACTGATCAGTCATTTACAAAATTCTCAATTCATAGGTAAAATCTATATTCAGTGAAGACAGATTATTACCTATCAGCTACTACTGATAGGGTTCTACATAGACGGGAGGGAGAGGAAAAGGAAGGGAGTGAGAAGGAGGAAGGTCTCTGTCTCTGTCTCCTCCATCCTCCCCTCTACATAGAATCTTATCAGCACCAACTGCGTTCTCCTATCTCAGTAATGTAAAAGTCGGTCTTCACTGAACACAGATTTTACCTGTGAATTGAGAATTATGAGAATGAATAATTAGTCCAGGAGGAGAAAGAAGCAGATTTCTCTGATAAGATACATTCAAAATGAAGGAGTGACATTTTGGTATGCATTCTTTGATGGAATGGTCTGCGGGTGTCATGATGCATTTGGGGAGCCCCTGATGTGCCTAAACAATGGAAACTCCCCACAATTAACCCCATTTTGTAAACTAGACCCCTAGAAGGAATTTATCTAGATGTGTGTTGAACACCTTGAACCCACAGGTGTTTCACAGAATTTTGCAACGATGATCTGTGAAAATGAAAAAATATATATTTTTCCCACAAAATGTTGCTTTAGACCCAAATGTTTTAATTTTTACAAATATAGCAGTAGAAAATGGACCCTAAAATTTGTTGTGCAATTTCACCTGAGTACATCGATAGCCCATCTGTGGTTGAAATCTTCTTTTGAGGCACAGTGCAAAGCTCAGAATGGAAGAAGCCCCCCCCTAATTAATTCATCTAGGGTTGTAGTGATCATATTGACACTACAGGTATGTCACAGAATTTTATACTATTGGGCATTAAAGAAAAAATCATTACATTACATTTTTACCACTAAAATGTTGTTTTAGCCCAGATTTTACATTTTCACATTGGGAAATGGGTAAAAATGTCACCAAGATTTGTCCCACAATTTCTGCAGAATGTGGAAATACACGACATGTGGCTGTACAGTACTGCTTAGGCTAGGTTCACATTACGTTAACGCATGTGTTGAACGGGCTGCTGTTAACGCAAGTGCCGACATGACATCGCGCTAGCGCAGATAGAGCTAGCAGATGCTCTATCTGCACTAGCAGTGATGGACTCGGAAACGCTGCAGCCCCCGTCCCAGGGTCCGTCACTCACTGACGGCACATTGCTAGCACACGCCCATTGTGGGCATGCGCTAGCAATGCGTCCGACATTGGACTTAATGGCGGTGTTAACGGGCCGCGTTACACCGCGTTATGCCGCGGTATAACGTAATCCGTCTAACGGACGCCTAAAATGCAGTATGAACCCAGCCTTAGCCATACGGAAAGACTCCGGAGGAACGGAGCACTATTTGCCTACTCTAGCACAGATTTTCCTAGAATAGTTTGCGGACTCCATGTACAGAGCCCCTAAGTGCTAAAAGAGCAGAATCCCCTCAAGTCACCCCATTTTGGAAATTATACAGATGTGGTGACGATTTAGACTTCAAGGGTGTTTTCTAGAAACAAGCAGCAGTGGATGTTGCTTAGTAAAAATTGAAAACTGCTATTGTAGTACCCAGTACGTTGTTGTGCCCATCTCATGCTTTTGGAGACATGCAAGCTCTCATCAGTACGGGAATGTCAAACATGTGGATGCTAAATGTAGCTTAGGCACATTTGAGCTCAGAAGGAGGGGGGGGGGCATTTGCATTTGGGAGCGCAGAATTTGCTGAATTTCTTTTGAGGGCGAGGAGCCATTTCAATTTTCCTGAGCCTTTGTGTTACCAGTAATGTGGAAGCCTCCAATATTTGCATTAACAGATGACGGACCTAAGTGGGGACTTGCTTTTTGGATCCCATTTATCCTGCACTCTATGCTGCCACTTACTTTGTGATTTCTATTTAAATCCCTGAGTGACATCATTCAGATGAAACTCCACAGGGAACCATTCATTATAATGATGCGCCAGAGCTACTATGGACTTTGGCCTCTGTTCAGCATTGTTCTCTGTTTACACAGAAATCCCAGTGTAAGCGCTCAGTGTAGAGCGCAGGATAAATGTGAGCCGAGCCAGACTGGCAGGCAGAATGAACAAATCAACAACAGGTGAAGAATTGTTTTTATTTATTTTTTATGCCGCTCCTCATGCATTATAAGTGATTAGAGAACTTTATTCTTCGGGTCGGGGCGAATACAGTGATACCAGTATTATATATTTTTTTATGTTTGTCTGTTGTCACACACTGAAGTCCCCTTCACATGTCTATTTTTTTGTGTTCTTATGCATTCCTTCTTGTAAGGACCACAAATACGGACACACGCACACTTATTGTATTCAATGGTGGTACATGCATGTATGGATTTCACACAGACCGTGTGTCCATGTGAAAAATTCGCAGACATGTCAGTTTTTCACGCGCATCACCAACAAAAAGCGTGCTGCATATGTACACACTGATGACACATGGATGACATCGCCTGGGAAAAAGCCGTACAGCTTGCAATGTTCCCAGGCATCGGGTGCTGAAGACCGCTCTTATCATTGTCGCCTGGTCTCCCTTTTCCTCTGATGGTTCAAAAAAATTATGCAGGAGCCCAAGCCATTTTTTAAAATTATTTATTTTATGCACAATGTACACAGTGGGTGGTGAATCGAGATTAGCGAATTTGTTCGGGTTCCCTCTTATTCAGCAAGCTATAGCACTTGCCGAATAAGATGCAGAGGGAACCCATCTTCTTGGATCACGCTGGTGGATCAGCTGATCAGCGCCGCAGCTGCATGTGTCGTGGCTGTGTCACAGTCACGACACATGCATGGAGAGTCTGTTTGTTAGGCTCTCCATGCATGTGTCGTGACTGTCACACAGCTGCGACACATGCAGCTGCGGCGCCAATCAGCTAATTGGCCGGCGGGATCCAGGAAGCCGGGTTTCCTTTGCAGCTTACTCGACAAGCACTATAGCTTGCCAAAAAAGAGGGAACCTGAGCAAACTCGCTCATCTGTAGTGCTGAATGCAACTCCCATCATTGTTGCTTGGTTGTGCTGATCTCAGAAAGACCAGGCGACAATGATGAGAGCTGTCTTCAGCACGCGGCACCTGCCAACATCGCGTGCTGTGCTGCTTTTTCTTAGGTGCCGGTACATGTCACGGATGTGGCCCACGGACAGGAAACCGATACAAGGATGTCACATATGTACATATGGATGGCACACAGACCTCGGATCTCACCAGTACTGTTTTTTTCCAGTGCAGGAATCACCAAGACGTGTGAAGGGGGCCTAAAAGATGCTTTTTATTGGAAAAACAAGATTTTGCTAAAATTGTTCTATATTTCGGCCAACAGAGTAATGTGAGGGCTTGCTTTTTGTGGGAAGAGTTGATTTTTTTTATTGGTATCAATTTCAGCAACTTGACATTTTTTGATCGTTTTCTATGACGATATTTGGGAGGCACAATGAACAATAACCATCAATTTAGGAGTTGTGTTTTATTTTTTATTACTCTGTTCCGCGTGTGGTAAAATTGATAAGGCAGCGTTATTCTTTGGATCAGTTCAATTACAACGATATCACAGTTATATATTTTTTTTTTACACAGTAAAAACAGCTTTTACACAATAAAAACTATTCTATGGAAATAAATATTTTTACATTTCTTTATTCTGAGAGCAATAATTTTTTTTTGCTTCTGCTGGTGGAACTGTATGGATTGTTACTTGTGGGTCAAAATAACATTTCCAGAGATACCATTTTTATTTACATCTTTCTTTTTTTTTAATCACATTTTTATCCACTTTTCGTTCGGCAGTATGCTAATAAAGCACGGTGTTCATTGAAGGGGTTAACTATATATAGGTCGGGTCATTCCAGACGGAGTGATATTAAATATGTGTACTTTTTTTGTTTATTTTTTGCATAAAAATATTTATTTGTGGGTACAATATATTTCTATTTTTTTTTTTAATTATTTTGTGATTCTTCTTTTATATTTTTACATTTTGTTTTGGCATACGGAAGCCATACAATGTGCTAAATTAAATTTATCGGAGATGTGTGGCATTTTTTTCCCAAAAAAATATTTGTATATACGTCCTCTACTCACGAAGTGTATAGCATCCCTAGATAGTTGCACGCTTCAAACATGCAAAATAACATTATCTCTTGTCTAGCCTCCCACATGAGTTATGGCTTTCCAGCTGTTATGTAGGTTTTTTTTTGTTTTTTTTTAAAAAGCAAAAGCTGTAGAGCTGCAGATTTCTACTTCAGCTCAATGTTTTGCCAAATGTATTACATTTATTAAATCTGCATGGCTTTTGCAGAAAATAAGAATATATGTGCCAAAGCTATAAGATGCCAAATAAGTGGAAAGTTTTATCTTGTGATCAATTCCTATTTAGATAATGCTAGCAGGGTTGCCATCAGAGCATTACTGCCCTTACTGCTGTATGGGTCCCAGTAAGCAGCGGTACAGATGGAGGCCCTGCCTCTTGTGCTTCTGCTCACTGGGCCCCATCGTGCATTAAAGTGCTGTGCACTGCGGTGCACCTAGATGGCTGTGCAGCTCCTTCTCCTTTCCCCAGACTTCTGGTAAGGTGACGGCTTGTATGCAATGATGTACGTACGCCCGACATGTACGAGGACACCAGAAGCAGAGATGCGCCTGCTGGGGATAGTCTGTGAGGTAAGTATGAAAAAGGTTTTTTTCTTTATAAAATGAATTAAATGGGTGTGAGGGGCTGCAAATGATGAAGGTGGGGCAGCAAATCATGAAGTGGGTGAAAATGATGGAGAGGGCTACAAATGATGGAGGGAGCGAAAATGATGGAAGGGGGCTGCATATGATGAACGGGGGTGCTGAAAATGATGAAAGGGGGCTGCAAATGATGGAGGAGGCACTGCAAATGATGTAGGAGGGCTGCAAATGATGAAGGGGCTGCAACTGATGAAGTGAGGGAGGGGATGGAGGACTGTACATGATGAAGTGGGGAGAGGGGGACTGCAAATGATGAAGTGATGGGGAGGAGGACAGCAAACAATGAGGTGAGGGGGACTGCAAATGATGAAGTGAGGGGTGGATAGAGGACTGCAAATGATGAAGTGGGGGATGGGCTGCAAATGATGAATTGAGGGTGAGGGAGGGGGGACAGCATTTGAATTGAAGGTAGGGGATGGGGAGAGCAAACGAGGACCTGGGGAGAGCAAATAATGATGAATTTTGAGGGTGGTATGGAGTAAATGATGTACTGAATGTGGGGGGAGAGTAGTTGATAATGAATAGAGAGTGGGGGTGAGAGAGAGAAGACATGACAATGAATTGGGATGGAAGGGGTATGTAAATATAATTAATCTGAGGAGCAGGAGGTACAGAGTGAGGGGCATTGAGGATGCAGTGACTGGTAATGAATTGGGGGAAAGAGTATAGGGGCTAATTAATTTATATATGGCTAAAAAAATGGCTATTTATAGTTGGTGGGGGCAAAATGGTGTGTGTAAAGGGGTCTACTGTGCTGTAGTATCTCTTACAGCACCCCCCGTGTTTCAGAAGGTCCACTCTGCATTTGCTGGATTCTGAATGAAGGACGCTGGCTAGAATTTCTTGATTATATGGGAGCAAATAAAAGCTGACTGCTACTCCAGGTATTTCCAATCTAAAAGAACACACTTTATTTACAACACACAGAATATATAACACAGATACACAGGGCAGGCCAATAGAAAAAACAGGCCAGACATACATTACAATAGCCGCAGGGGGCCGGAGCCTGCTGGTATTTACTGTGGGAATTACAAAGGTGGGGGAGGTCAGAAAGAGAATATCTTGTCCAGGGGCGCAGCCTGTGGACTGATGCATTTCACATGGAAACTATTATACATACATAAACTGCATAACATATTCTTGGTGCTGGGGGGTTCTGTAACAGTGGGTTATAATTTATATTTGGAATGGTGGGTTCCATAATAACCAATTATATATTAATGGTGGGTGCACGTCTGTGTTCAGATGTGTAGTGTACAAGAGAGGCAAAAAGAGTGTTATTTTATGCAGAGACAAGTCCTGGCTGGAAGAAGTGATGGCGATCTGCGCTGCATGAAAAAGAAAAGCGAAGATGAAGGACTTCAGCTAGAGGAGTCACTGGTATATCAGTGTGTTACCTGTACACTGACACTATACACTGATGATATATACAGAGCTCCTGGGTATAATGTCACCGGTGATCACTGAATTACCTGTAAACTGACACTGTCTACTATGTACAGAGCTCTATATACAGAGCTCCTGTGTATAATGTCACTGGTGATTACTGTATTACCTGTACACTGACAGTAAATGCAGAGTTCCTGTGTATAATGGCACTTAATATTGTGTTTTATTTTTTTATTAATGACAAGTATTGTAGTATTCAGTCACTATGTGGTGGTAATATGTGGTTTGGTCTTGGTGTGGAGGTATTTCTTCCTTGTATTTGGTATTATTCAATCTCTATATGGTGGTAATATGTGGTCTGGTCATGGTGGGGCATTTTTTTCCTTGTATATGGTATTATTTGGTTACTATGCCATGGTAATATATAATCTGGTCATGGTGTGGCTGTATTTTTACCTTTTATGTGATTGTATTCGGTCACTATGTGGTCTGGTTATGGTGTGGTGGTATTTCTCCCTTGTATGTGGTAGCATTCGGTCACTATGTGGTTGTAATATATGGTCTGGTCATGGTGTGATGGTATTTGTCCCTTTTACGTGGTATTAATGGTCATTCTAAAAAATGTATGTCTCATTCCCTTAAAAAAAAATATATATATATATATATATACCTAAAAAGAGTATTGGATACTTTAAGAAATGTTTAATAGATAAGAGTAGAGTAGGACCCTGCCAAAAGAGTCTGCCTTTTCTCTGCTTAAAAAATCTTTTGACCAAAACAAAATCTGCTGGCTATGTATGTGATATGGTGTTTGCTGGGAACTGTTAATATCTAATTGGTGGATGTGGTGCAGAAGTTGAGTTTTTTCAACAGTGGGTGGTGAGACTGTGGAAGGTTCGAGGTGTGGAGGAGCATCTGGGGTGGAGCCTGGGCGGAGTCTCAAGGGGGCTTGAAAATTTTGCCAGTATGGGGTCCTGACATTCCTAGTGGCAGCCCTGGACGCTAGAACAATATTGGTAACTTGGTCCTGATGATAAAGCAAGCCATCTGGACATATATTGTGCTCTGTCATTTGAGCCAAAGCATTTAGAACCACCTTCAATATTTTTACACCTTTCTGTTGGAAAATGGTGATCTGTTTAGTACTGAAGGTCATCTGAAAATGAGAACATTACTGATTGTGAATATCTCCAGCTTTACAAAAAAGTACAATGGTAAACAGCTGCCTCATAAATCTTATACAGGCATACATTACTGTCAATAACTGATCTGAAGAAACCACGGAACACCGTGTCAAATATACAGTGGTTCCAAGTATGTAAAATAAATGCATCATTACACAGGTGCTGGGAAATAACATTCATTCACATTTTAGGTCAGCAGAATATGTTGCTTACAGTGAGCTTTTATTCATACAACGTAAACATTCAGCTTGTGCACTTACTTTTGTCTGTTACAACCATGAAAAAAATAATCTTCATTTTGCAACGGCTCATAGCACCAGGAGTGGCTGCATTATGGTGTTATGAAACAGCTAGTTATTTATGTAAAGCTATAAATGGTCATTGTACTTTCAGACAAATCAATCTCATTTAATCTGACAAAAATCAGAATTATTATGCAAATTGAATTTAAGTATGATAAAGATGTATATTTTGTTTTTCAAATAAACCCACATATGGTATTGTGTCTCAAAGCTTTTTCGATCGCTGAAATCAATCTCAAACACCTGTGATAATTAGCTTGCCTGGCGAGCGCAATTAAGTAAAACTACTTAAGAACATTCCCCATTATTAAGCAGGCCACAAGTTTCAAGCAGTATGGGAAAGAAAAAGGATTTCTTTGCTGCTGAAACCCTTCAAATAGTTAAATGCCTTGGACAGAGTATGAAAACATTAGATATTTCCCAAAAACTTAATTGTGATCTTCGTACCATGAAGAGATTTGTGGCTGATACAGTGCACAGATGGGTTTGTGCAGATAAAGGCATGATGAGGAAGTTTTCTGTAGGACATATTCACCAGATTAAGAGAGCAGCTGCTAAAATACCATTACAAATGAGCAAGCAGGTATTTGATGCTGCTGTTGCCTCTGGAGTCCCGTGAGCCTTAAGAGTGTAGAATCCTCCTTGGGCTTGCAGTTGTGGATAAACAAACTATTAGTCCACCCCTAAACAGTACTGGGAGGCTATGGTTGGTGCTGCCCAAAAAGTTGATCTCAACAAATTAATAAACTGACAGACTCCATGTATAAATGGAAGATTTATGACTGTTATTGAAAGGAACGCTGGCTATACTGATCACTGATATTTTTTTTTAAATGTCAGAAATTTTTCTACATTTTAAGTTGTTTGGTTATGATTCTCACATTAACAGATGAAAATAAACAAATGAGATAAGAAAGTTTATGTTTTTCATTTAGTTGCACAATAATTCTGTACACATAGACAAAACCTCACTTTTACTTTTTTAAATATTCAGGTTTCAGGTTAATTAAAGGGAACCTGTCACCCCAAAAATCGCGGGTGAGGTAAGCCCACCGGCATCAGGGGCTTATCTACAGCATTCTGTAATGCTGTAGATAAGCCCCCGATGTTACCTGAAAGAGGAGAAAAAGACGTTATATTATAATCACCCAGGGGCGGTCCCGCTGCTGGTCAGGTCAGATGGGCGTCTCTGGTCCGCTGCGGTGCCTCCCATCTTCATTACAAGATGTCCTCTTCTGATCTTCAGCCACAGCTCCGGCGTAGGCGTACTTTGCTCTGCCCTGTTGAGGGCAGACAAAGTGCTGCAGTGCGCAGGCGCCGGGCCTCTGACCTTTCCGGCGCCTGCGCACTGCAGTACTATCCTCTGCCCTCAAGAGGGCAGAGCAAAGTACGCCTGCGCCGGAGCCGTGGCTGAAGATCAGAAGAGGACGTCTTGTAATGAAGATGGGAGGCGCCGCAGCGGACCAGAGACACCCATCCGACCTGACCAGCAGCGGGACCGCCCCTGGGTGAGTATAATATAACGTCTTTTTCTCCTCTTTCAGGTAACATCGGGGTGACAGGTTCCCTTTAATATTATTTATTAACTGACAGCAGTGTAGCTGTTCAATAACAAAATTACTCATTAAGGCTATGTGCCCACGTTCAGGATTGTTTGCAGAATTTACCTGAACAAAACCAGACTCCTTTCGCAGGAAATCTGCACGCATTTTAATCGCTTTTTTGCTTTTTTGCTAGTATTTCTCTCGGATTTCACACGTTTTTTTCCGGAGCTTCCCAATGCAATAATATAGTGGCAAATCTGCAGATTTTCCGCACTTTTTTCCGCAATGCATTTTTTGGCGGAAAAATATGCAGCATGGGCAATAAAAATTGCGGAATGCATTAAAATAATGGGATTCTTAATGTAAGCATTTTTTAAGCGGTTTTGCACCGAAAAAACGTTAAAAAAACGCAAAAAAACCTGAATGTGGGCACATAGCCTAACAATACAAATTGCTAATAATTGTGCACACAGTATAGTTGTGGAACAATAGGCAGATAAGTGAAGGAAAGTATTAATGAAATTCTAAGGGAATATGCATGAAAATCTCTGATTGTATTTGGATTATATAATCATCGCTTTATGCTGAAAATTTGAAATAAATGTTCCTCAACCACAACTGAATGGATTAAGTACTGGAATTATTCAGATCTTCAATTCTTTTCTTGTCTGATTAAAATCAAATCTGTCTCTAATACTTCTCTTTTATATACACAATATACTTTTTTAGAAGAGAGGTGATACTGCCTATGTGGTGCAACACATACTTTAAGGGGTTGTCCACCCTTTTATCATCAAAATGTTTGGCCCCAAAACATAATAAAGCTTATACTCACCTCATGTGCCGATGCCGTTCCAGCGGTGTTGGCACTCACTCTTCTGGCGCTCCCGTGTGGTGTTGTGACACGTGATGCCAGCGCCCAATCAGCGCTGGTGCTACTGTCTCCGCCTTTGGACAAAACGAACATGAAGAGGAAGTCAGGGCTGCAGCTGATCCCTGACCTCCTTTTCATGCACAATTTGACAGGAGGCGGGAACAGTGAAACTAGTGCTGATTGGGCGCTGGCATCACGTCACAACAACCGCACGGGAGCCTAGGGAGAACGAGCGCCGACACCACGGGAATGAGTATAAGCGTTATTATTTTATGGGGACCAAGTTAGGGGTATGACAAGTAGTTGTCCAAATAGTGGACAATGAATTGAAAGTGAACTATGTCACATGTAATTTTGTTATGACTTGATAATTTTAAATTAATTCAAATAAAAGGTATATTTTAGAATCTGTACCCCTCTACACTTATATTATCCTGCATGGTAGCCACAATCAGAGACACTATACTGTATGTGGGTGACAATAAGGGATATTATTACTGTATGGGGGGCACAGTAGGGATAGTATGATTGTATGGAGACAACAATGGGGACATTTCTACTGTTAAGGGGTCACTAAGGTGGAGATCACTATTGTACTGTTCAGTGCAGGCAGGACAATACTTTCCTTAGGCCACTGGGCATACTCTGATTGGTCGTACACACTGGAACTCCTGCTGTGCATGAGAACCTTACCTGTTATGATCTGGTGGCCTTGGAGCCAGGAGTGGATTAAGGGTAGCCAGGGCCCCGGGCTGTTCAGACACTGTGGGCCCCCCCGGTCATGTGACGGGGGTCATGTGACAGGGGTCATGATATACCTGAACCAGATTATTCCAGAAAAATGGCCGGGCCCTACTCTACTGTAACCTATTAAATATTTGTTAAAATATGCAATACAATTTAGGTATATTTTGATTTATTTTTCAATTTTCAAAGTGACCAATATCACATACAAGGAACAAATACCACCGCACCATGACCAGACCACAAATTACAACCACTGGTGACCAAATAGCACATACAAGGGACAAATACCACAACACCATTTCCAGACCACATATTACCACCACATAGTGACTGAATACTACAATACTGATCAGTAATAAAGAAAAACAAAACACAATACTATCACCATAAGTGCCAGTATTCACAGGAGATCTGTACTTAATATGCAGTGTCTTTGCAGAGGTAATGAAAAAGATCGTCAGATCGAAACGCGTTGCCGTATAGCCCCTCATGTGCAGGGGCACCCACCCGGAGGGAGTTTGGTTATTCCATGTCTGTGGATTTTATCGTTTTTGGAATCTAATAAAAATTACCGAATTTTAGGAGCTGGATCTCAATCCCTTTTTTTTTTTCTTTGCAGAGGTAATACAGAGATCACTGGTGGTATTATACACAGGAGTTCTGTATATAATGTATAGGTAATACAGTGATCACTGGTGACATTGTACATAGGACCTCTGTATATAGTATATAGTGTATAGTGTCAGTGTATAGGTAACACTGACTCACCAGTGACGTCTCTAGGTGAAGTCCTTCATCTTTCATCCAGCACAGACCGCCATCATTTCTTTCAGCCAGGACTCGTTTCTGCAGGAAATAACACAGTTATCTCAAGCTCCGCTTGCAGAACACATTACTTAATTTTTCACAACTTCTACATTACACCACATGAAGATAAAAAGGCGATATAGTGTCACTCTACACAGTAACAGGACCGCCCACCCATTTAAAACAGTATACTCAAAAAATAAAATAAATACATCACTGCAGTAATAATATCCCTTAATTAGCCCCTATAGTAATAATATTCCCCATTCTGGCTCCGTTTATCTCATTCCTGGCACCAGCCATATGTTCTCTCATCCTGCCCTCATGAGTATCCATTCTACCACATATGATCTCCCCATCCTGCCCCATTGGTCTCAATCGTATCCATCCTGCTCTATAATCCAATCCTGCCCCATGTCTTTCATTCTGCCCCGTGTCTCCAATCATGCCCCGTATTTACATTCTGCCCATGCCTCCAGTCTTGCCCCCAGTGTGTCTAGCAATCTGCCCCAGTGTGTCCAGAATATTACCCCCAGTGTGTCCACTCCAGCAATCTGCCCCAATATGTCCAGCATATTGCCCCAGTGTCCAGCAATCTGCCCCAGTGTGTCCAGCATTGCCCCAGACAGTGTGTCCAGCAATCTGCCCCAGTGTGTCCAGCATTGCCCCCAGTGTGTCCAGCAATCTGCCCCAGTGTGTCCAGCATTGCTTCCAGACAGTGTGTCCAGCAATCTGCCCCAGTGTGTCCAGCATTGCCCCCAGACAGTGTGTTCAGCAATCTGCCCCAGTGTGTCCAGAATTGCCCCCAGACAGTGTGTCCAGCAATCTGCCCCAGTGTCTCCAGCATTGCCCCCAAACAGTGTGTCCACCAGCAATCTGCCCCAGTGTGTCCAGCATTGCTCCAGTGTGTCCAGCAATCTGCCCCAGTATGTCCAGCATTGCCCCCAGACAGTGTGTCCAGCAATCTGCCCCAGTGTGTCCAGCATATTATCCCCAGTGTGTCCAGCATTGCCCCCAGACAGTGTGTCCAGCAATCTGCCCCAGTGTGTCCAGCATTGCCCCCAGTGTGTCCAGCAATCTGCCCCAGTGTGTCCAGCATATTACCCCCAGTGTGTCCAGCATATTACCCCCCAGTGTGTCCAGCAATCTGCCCCACTATGTCCAGCATATTGCCGCAGTGTCCAGCATATTACCCCCAGTGTGTCCAGCAATCTGCCCCAGTGTGTCTAGCATATTACCCCCAGTGTGTCCAGCAATTTGCCCCAGTGTGTCCAGTATTGCCCCCAGTGTGTCCAGCAATCTGCCCCAGTGTGTCCAGCATTGCCCCAGACAGTGTGTCCAGCAATCTGCCCCAGTGTGTCCAGCATTGCCCCAGTGTGTCCAGCAATCTGCCCCAGTGTGTCCAGAATATTACCCCCAGTGTGTCCAGCATATTACCCCCAGTGTGTCCAGCAATCTGACCCAGTGTGTCCAGCATATTGCCCCAGTGTCCAGCAATCTGCCCCAGTGTGTCCAACATATTACCCCCAGTGTGTCCAGCAATCTGCCCCAGTATGTCCAGCATTGCCCCCAGACTGTGTGTTCAGCAATCTGCCCCAGTGTGTCCAGCATATTATCCCCAGTGTGTCCAGCATTGCCCCCAGACAGTGTGTCCAGCAATCTGCCCCAGTGTGTCCAGCATTGCCCCAGTGTGTCCAGCAATCTGCCCCAGTGTGTCCAGCATATTACCCCCAGTGTGTCCAGCATATTACCCCCCAGTGTGTCCAGCAATCTGCCCCAGTATGTCCAGCATATTGCCCCAGTGTCCAGCATATTACCCCCAGTGTGTCCAGCAATCTGCCCTAGTGTGTCTAGCATATTACCCCCAGTGTCTCCAGCAATTTGCCCCAGTGTGTCGAGCATTGCCCCCAGTGTGTCCAGCAATCTGCCCCAGTGTGTCCAGCATTGCCCCCAGTGTGTCCAGCAATCTGCCCCAGTGTGTCCAGAATATTACCCCCAGTGTGTCCAGCATATTACCCCCAGTGTGTCCAGCAATCTGACCCAGTGTGTCCAGCATATTGCCCCAGTGTCCAGCAATCTGCCCCAGTGTGTCCAACATATTACCCCCAGTGTGTCCAGCAATCTGCCCCAGTATGTCCAGCATTGCCCCCAGACTGTGTGTCCAGCAATCTGCCCCAGTGTGTCCAGCATTGCCCCCAGTGTGTCCACTGTTATGAAAGGTAATTCAGTACCACAATGGACATAGAGGTCAGCGCACATACAGTGACCTGGCAATAACCCAAAAAACAAGAACGAGCTCTGAAACGCGGGAACTCTGTTGACCGCAATCCCTAATCCTCTCCAACCACACTAAAGGCAGCCGTGGATTGCGCCTAACGCTCCCTATGCAACTCGGCACGGCCTGAGAAACTAGCTAGCCTGAAGATAGAAAATAAGCCTACCTTGCCTCAGAGAAATACCCCAAAGGAAAAGGCAGCCCCCAGATATAATGACTGTGAGTTAAGATGAAAAGACAAACGTAGAGATGAAATAGATTTAGCAAAGTGAGGCCCAACTTTCTGAACAGAGCGAGGATAGGAAAGGTAACTTTGCGGTCAACACAAAACCCTACAAAAATCACGCAAAGGGGGCAAAAAGACCCTCCGTACCGAACTAACGGCACGGAGGTACACCCTCTGCGTCCCAGAGCTTCCAGCAAGCAGAAAAACAAATTGACAAGCTGGACAGAAAAAAACAGCAAACAAATAGCAAAGAGGAACTTAGCTATGCAGAGCAGCAGGCCACAGGAACGATCCAGGAGGAAACAGGTCCAATACTAGAACATTGACTGGAGGCCAGGATCAAAGCACTAGGTGGAGTTAAATAGAGCAGCACCTAACGACTTCACCACATTACCTGAGGAAGGAAACTCAGAAGCCGCAGTACCACTTTCCTCCACCAACGGAAGCTCACAGAGAGAACCAGCCGAAGTACCACTTGTGACCACAGGAGGGAGCTCTGCCACAGAATTCACAACAGTCCACCAGCAATCTGCCCCAGTGTGTCCAGCATATTGCCCACAGACAGTGTCCAGCATTCTGGCCCGCCCGGGCCCCCCGGATTGCTGTTAGCAAAAAAGATTAAAAAAACCCGAGTTCTCCTCACCTGACCTGTGCGCTCCAGCGGCGAGCTCACTCCAGCAGCGCGCACTCGCCAGCGATTGACAATGACATCACGTCAATAGGTGAAACTGCCGCAGCGCCGGTAGGGGCCCGGTGAGCAGATGAGACGGGGCCCGATGCGGGCCCCCTCTGCCCACCAGGCCCATATGCCAGTCAGGGCAGTAATGCCCTGATGGCGGCGGGAAATCTGAGCGGTAGCCCAGGGCCCCCGCACACCATTGGGCCCTGCGCTACCGCCCAGATTGACCCTATTATAATCCACCCCTGCTTGGAGCAGCATGAGACGTACTCTGGAGAAGGTGGTCCCTGTACTGACCGCAAACCCTGAACCTAGCAGCGCAACTAAAAGCAGCCGTGGGGGGTACCTAACACTCCCTAGACCCCTCGGCACAGCCTAAGATCTAACTACTCCTAAAGACAGAAACAGGAAACCTATCTTGCCTCAGAGAAAATCCCCAAAGGATAGATAGCCCCCCACAAATATTGACTGTGAGAGGAGAGGGAAATAACATACGCAGATATGAAATCAGATTTTAGCATAGGAGGCCATACTAGCTAAAAAGAAAGGATAGAACAGAGTACTATGCGGTCAGTATAAAAACACTAGAAAATATCCACCGCAGAAAATACATATCACCACATCTGACTAAAGACATGGGGGGCATATCTGCATCTCCAGAGAAATAGCTAGGCTGCAAAAAATCCTTCACAGACCAAGCTGGACAAGACAAAAACATGAAAATGCACAGAACTATAAGGTCCACTGCAGGTGGACAGCAAAAACAAAGCCAGGACTTATCTTTGTAGAAAAACACAGCAAACTGGAAAGACCAGCAGGGAAGTGAATCCTTCAAGAACAATGGCCAACTGGCACTGACTAAAGGATCCTGCAAAGCTATATACCCCAGTCAGTCCTGCAATTAGTAGATACACATGTCCACTCCTGCAATCCAGGCACAACTGCATTACCCTCTACAACCACCGGAGGGAGCCCAAAAGCTGAATTCACAACACTTACCTTTAAAGTGCTATGCTTCTATTGTTGTCATCGCCCACCATAGAGGAGCATTCAGTTTGCCACTACATTAGTAATGACATCCGGATTAGTCATCATGGGATCATAGGCACTGATCAGAGTCGCGTGTTTCTTGTTTGTAAGTGGGAGCTGAAATGTCATCAGACGGTTGCTGATGCCCTCCGGAAGCCAGGTAAGTTTACGAGCAAATCCCACGCCTGCTTCTCGTTTTTCAGTGCTGCCTTGACCACTCCAGAAGAATGTATATCCACCACTATGCTCTGTCAATTGACCCTTGTCTGCCAGGCGTGTTTCGCTGAGAGCTGCTATATCAACCTTGTAACGAGCTAGCTCCCGAGCAACCAATGCCATTCTTCTCTCTGGTCTGTCTGCCTTGGTATTATCCAGCAGAGTTCTCACATTCCATGTGCCAAGGTTGAGTACCATCATTTTCTTTTTCTTTATTGTGTGTCGAATGCTGTATAGTAAACCCGCCAGCTGCGGTAGGCTGGCCAGGTGAAATGAAGCAGACTATGTTTGAGGCACCTTTTCTAGCCCCTTCCTCGATTGAGGTGAACAGAGTGATCCTGAACAGGACTGCTCAGACACCCAAGAGGCTGCCAAACTCCACTGCTGCTTCGGTCCAGTAAAGAACGACCATATGGCCTGGGCCGCCTGCGTGCAGGTTTGTGACTACAGCTTCCAGTGACTCCACACCTGCTGCTTTGCCACTCTCCCATCGCCACAGGACTTTTGATACGCAGTGGTTGAAGTCATGACTTGCGTTTGACTTGGATTAAAGTGAGGAGTTGCGCAGTCGTCAACCTCACTCTCTCGCCCGTACCTATCGAGCCCCAGTGGCAAGAACTAGGCGAGACAACTGGAGATAGGTCAGGGTGCAGTGGATGGCCAGCAGTGTCCTATATGTGCCTCGCTGCGCCCTCTCAGCGCTCCACAACACTGTACTGGAAATCGCTTGTCTGTCCGTTGACTCTTGGTTTCTTCCGCACAGTCTGCCATATCCAGTCTTCACATGCAAGGGTAGGCAAACCCTTAAAAATCACTGTAGGTCTCAAAGAAACCCAACAGCTACCCTCACCTGGTTTGGCCCGCCTGCCAAGGCGGTGTTCCGGGGTGTACCCACTGCCGCATGCTAGCAGCTACTTGGAGGTACAGGTGAGAGTTGAGCATCAGATGAGGACCAAAGATGGAAGAGCTGTCCACAAAGGACACGGCAAGCACTCCACCAGAGGTGCTACCTCTATCTAGATACCCCATAAACCCCATTAAAGACATTAAAGATAAGTTCTATGATGAACTTGACACACTTATTTCAGCAATCCCACAGGCAGACAAGCTCATTATACTTGGAGACTTGAATGCCAGAGTGGGAACAGACCATCAAAACTGGGAAGGGGTCATTGGGAGACACGGCACTGGCAAGTGTAACAGTAATGGCCTGCTGCTCCTCAAGATGTGTGCCACACATGACCTTGTCATCACCAACACTTTATTCTGCTTACCCACACGCACAAAGACATAATGGATGCACCCACGCTCGAGGCATTGGCATCTCATTGATTACATCATTTCCAGGAAAAGGGATGAGATGGACTTTAGAGTGACGAAGGCCATGTGCGGTGCAGACTGCTGGACTGACCATCGCCTCATTGTGTCTAAGTGCAGGCTCCGCATCCTGCCTGCAAGGAGACCCCAAGGGCAGAAAACGACAAAGAGGCTGAATATCTATAAGCTGCAAAATAAAAGAATTGCAAGGGAATTTGCCAATGACCTTGATGGCAGACTGTTAAATATACTACAGGCAGAGGATATTGGCGTTGAGGAACAGTGGACAATTCTGAGAGATGCTGTTTATAATACCGCTTTGGAGCATCTTGGATCAGCAACCAGAAATAATCAAGACTGGTTCGATGAAAACGACGAGGAAATAAAGACACTCCTAGAAGAGAAACATTAGCGGTATAAGGTGTACCAAAATGACCCAACGTCGTTAGCTAAGAAAGGTGCCTTTACCAACATAAAAAGAAAGGTACAAATCAAGCTACGCGAGATGCAGGATATCTGGTTTAGCAAGAAGGCCGACGAAATTCAGCGCTATGCAGATACCTCAAAGCTGTATATGGACCCCAGTCATCAAGCTCTTCATCTCTGCTTAACGCAGATGGAACTAAGCTGCTGACAGAAAGGAAACAAATTCTGGAACGGTGGGCTGAGCACTTTAATAATATTCTTAATCGCCCTGCCAATATCAATGATGAGGCTATTGCTCGCCTGCCCCAGATAGAAATCAACAAGGAGCTTGATGTTCTTCCAAGTGGAGATGAAGTCAGGAAAGCAGTAAAACAACTTTCTTGTGGAAAAGCACCCGGAAATGATGCTATACCTGCTGAGGTATAAAAAGCTGGCGGTCCTGTTCTGATGCAAACGGTGACCAAACTATTCCAATATATGTGGACAAAGGAACAGGTTGCACAACAGATGAAAGATGCCAGCATAATCCACATATACAAGAGAAAAGGTAATCGCCAATCTTGTGACAACTATCGAGGCATCTCCCTTCTGTCCACTGCAGGCAAGATATTGGCTCGTGTCTTGCTCAACCGCCTTTTACATCACCTTGAGCAAGGACTATTACCCGAAAGCCAGTGTGGTTTCCATGCTAAACGTGGAACAGATATGGTCTTTTCAGCACGTCAACTTCAGGAAAAGTGCCAGGAGCAACACTGTGACCTTTATGTAACTTTTGTTGATTTGACCAAGGCTTTTGACACAGTCAGTAGGGACGGCCTGTGGAAAATCATGGCAAAATTTGGCTGCCCGAGCAAGTTCATCCCAGTCATCCGGCAGTTCCATGATGGCATGATGGTGAAGGTTCTGAAAGATGGAGACGTATCTGAGGCTTTCCCAATAACAAACGGTGTAAAACAAGGCTCTGTGCTTGCTCCAACCCTGTTCAGTATGCTGTTCTCTGCAATGTTAAGTGATGCTTTTAACAACTGTGAAGATGGAATCCAGGTTAGGTACAGGACTGATGGCAAGCTATTCAACCCAAAACGCCTGAAGGCGGTTACAAAAGTGCATGAGACTGTTATCTGTAAATTATTATTTGCTGATGACTGTGCACTTAACGCTAGCACGGAACAGCAGATGCAGCATGAAATGGACTGTTTTTTGCAAGCCTGCGACAGTTTTGGTCTCGAGATCAACATTAGGAAAACCGAAGTCATGTATCAACCGGTTCCAGGAAAACTGTACAAGGAGCCACGTATCACGGTGAAGGAGCAAAACCTCAAAGCAGTCGATAACTTCACCTACTTAGGCAGCACACTTTCCCGTGAAGTAACCATAGACGCTGAGGTTAATAACAGAATCGCCAAAGCCAGTGCCGCCTTCGGGAGACTGCGTAAGAACGTCTGGGAAAGAAGGGGACTCAGCCTTACCACCAAGCTGAAGGTCTACTGCACGGTGGTCCTCACCATACTTCTCTATGCTAGCGAGACCTGGACAGTGTACAGCCGGCATGCTAAACAGCTTAATCATTTCCACATGAGTTGCTTCCGCAGACTCCTCCACATCAGGTGGCAAAACAAGGTCCCGGACACAGTAATTCTGGAACAAACTGGGCTCTGCAGCGTTTACACTCTCCTGCTAAAAGTCCAAGCCAGGAGGGCTGGACATGTGGTCCGAATGCCTGACAGCCGACTACCGAAACAACTGCTGTACGGAGAACTGTGCCAAGGAAAGCGAGCAGTTGGGGGGCAGAAGAAGCGCTATAAAGACTGCCTTAAGGTGTCTCTCAAAAACCTGGAAGTCAACACCAATGAATGGGAAGAGCTTGCCCTGGATCGTCCAGGTTGGCGGGGCAGGATTACCTCAGGAGCACATGCAGCTGAAAATAGGAAAATCTGTGACGCAAAAAGAAAGCGTGCTGTACGCAAGACACAAGTAGAATCTGGTGTACTGACCACATCTGCTTTCGTATGTCAAGTATGTGGGCGAACCTTCAGGGCCTGGATTGGACTCATTAGCCACCTCCGGACCCATAACTATTAATTCTCTTCAAACCCTGAAGTCATGGTCATCTTCGAAAACGAAGGACGAGCATAACATTAGAAAGCAGTTAACTTAAAATATTATATAATTTAAGCCCATAATTACCGTCTAATACAGGTGGGGACTTATTTTAAGCCCCAGACATTTATATAATAGGCCCCCACCAACCCTTTTCCCAGACCGTAATTATAGCATGAGCTGCATTTGTAAATCTCTTAACATCAGACAACTGTCTGGAGGAGAACTAACATCATGTGATGATGATGTACGCTTATTTACTGCATATCATGTTTATTATCTTTCTGCGTCCTCTCCCTACAGGCAATAACTATGATATGCAGTAAATAATCATACATCACAGTCTCTTTACTAGGCTAGGCTAAGAACAGATCTACTCTAGCCAAGGTTATGTGACCGCCTACTGGCTAAATGCATTCATTCAATAGAGTGTCTAGAACGTCCCGAAGAAATATGCACATAAAACGATCAGTAGTAGATTGTTCTATGCACACACAGCCATTGTTTACAAAGGACGATGTGCTGCCGAGAATCAAGATTTTTAAGCCAGCCTAAAAAATTTTTTTTTTCCCAATGAATGAGCATTTTACTTATTCATCTTTCATTCATTCATTTTGTAGCCTGTTTACACTGGATGATTATCGGGAAATGATAATTGTGCAGTGTAAATCCATCATAAGAGCATGTGATGGATAATTCCTGTGCGTCATCATAGTTACTGTCTGTGACAAAAAACAGTAGAGGACATTAGAGATAGCAAAGGACATATGATGGATCATAACTGCAAATTATTGCTACAATATTAATAAACTTGGGTGGGTGTATAGCTGATTACTGCAATGATTACAGTGATTCGAACCTGGAGGGAGGATGATCCTTGATTACTGCACTTTTCTGGGCTTTTGCATGTGGTATACAAAAAATACCATTCCCGGTGACTACCTCTCTAAGCTCATCAAGAGAATGCCAAGAGTGTGCAAAGCAGTCATTAAAGCAAAAGGTGGCTACTTTGAAGAACCTAGAATATAAGACGTAATTTCAGTTGTTTCACACTTTTTTGTTAAGTATATAATTCCACATATGTTAATTCCTAGTTTTGATGCCTTCAGTGTGAATGTACAATTTTCATAGTCATGAAAATACAGAAAAAAATCTTTAAATGAGAAGGTGTGTCCAAACTTTTGGTCTGTACTGTATATCTATATCTATCTATCTATCTATCTATCTATCTATCTATCTATCTATCTATCTATATATATGTTGTAAGGCAATTACAGGTGTTATATGTGAAGGTCGCTATGTGTACCCCAGGATGTGCATAGAGGTGAATTGAGGCTGCTGGAGTGCATTGCAGTCACAGGCATAGCTGTGATTGCAGTGCAAAGTAAAAGTAAGTTTGGTCATGGGCAAGCTATTTGCCCAAGGTAGATTTAGGAAAACCCGGCATGGGCTGTTATTTTTGGAGTGAACTACAGGATGGTAGTGGGACAACTCGCTCCCTCCAGGCCGGGTCTTACAAATGGCCCATGGCCACAGATTTCAGTTGAAAACCCTGCAGCAAAGAGTTGGGTGTGTCAGTCTTGTTTTGCAAACCTGCAGAGCAGGTGAAGTAACACAGAGCTAAGTGAAGCCAAAGGGCATGGCACCCCTCAGCGTAGCATGGTGGTGCAGTCTCCCACGGCAACCGGTCTCGGATACAGACTGTCTTGATTCCCGGCTGTGATCCAGAGGATACAATTTATTTTCCATTTGTG
This sequence comes from Ranitomeya imitator, assembly GCF_032444005.1. NCBI lineage: Eukaryota > Metazoa > Chordata > Amphibia > Anura > Dendrobatidae > Ranitomeya > Ranitomeya imitator. Next base: position 769,078,562 of record NC_091283.1, read on the forward strand.
AGTACGTTGGACATTAAAGAGACTTTGTTTTGAACTTTGCTGTGGTCGCTGCCTGTCTGTCACACTGCATCAACCCTGCTGCACTACAATATATGCGTGTGTGTGTGTGTGTGTGTGTGTGTGTAAGGTTCATTCATTGCTTGATGCAAAAAAAAGGTGATAAACATGGTATAATAAAATACCTATACCATGATAAGAAAATGTCGAAATCCCTTTGATAGCTTAAAAAATATAATATACATGCAAACATCTAAATAATTGTATTGGTTATTAAGGCCATGAATGCTCCCAGGGGGAAGGGGATAACATTCTAATATTCACTCTAACATTTAGTCCAAATTTTGGGCATTGCACCTGTAGGTTCTATATGTATAGGTTGTTTTTGAACTGGAATACACCAATTCTCGAGAAACAAGCAGATTGAATCCTAGATTATGATGTTTCCCTTCATTTTCCCATCATAAAAACAAACCATAAACTGAAATAGTTGCTCCACTTCAGTTCTATGACATGTATTTCTCCTTTTATTATTATTATTAATTATTATTATTATTATTTATTTATATAGCACCATTAATTCCATGGTGCAGTACATGAGAAAGGGGTTACATACAGAGTTATAGATATTGTCGGGGTCGTCACGACAATACCCTTCATCCACGAGTGATTCCAAATCAGATTAAGAGCATGTTGGTACCGGAGTGAAGGATGAGTAAGACAAAATGCTGGTTCAAACTCATTGCATGCTCGTACTTCCACACGTAGTGGGAACGTCACAGCAACTGAACTCTTTATTTCATATACACAACATTATATGGTCCATTGGGGGAAGGTGTGCAGAGGGCGGGGTTTAAGCAATGTATCTAGTATTCAGTCCTTCTGGTTGGTCTGACGTCATATGATGGATCCTCCTTCCTCCACGTCACTTTAAGTTTCCATTTCTCCAGAAATGATACTTTAGCTTCAGAAACGAAAGTAGATTCTTGGCAAGAATAAAAACTAAGGCAAAGGTGAATACTGGCAGCCATCTTAAGTACAATTACATATGCACTAGCAAGCATGAAGGAAAAACTTATTGTTTCACAGCATAAGAATATATAAAAGTACAAAAGTGTATAAAGACATATATTTTCACCTTGACAATCCCCCCTAAACACTAAGTTTTTCCCTAAAAAGAAAGATCCTTCGAGACTGTCCATGTGATGGGGAAAGGGGAGGTGGATTTCTTCATCCAGACACCTCAGAAGCTCTCCCCTTGTGAGAGGCCTCCAGGCAGCTGAACCCTTCACTAGCTTCACATGGAGTTCTCCCGCTGTCCCTAAACTAAATCTCTTAGCATCATCTGAGAGTAAGGGGTTTTGTCTATCTTCTTGAGGGGGACATACTTAGGGATCTCCCCTGGATCAGTGCCATCGTACTCTGGTGAATCTACTTCTTGGTTAAGGAAGGTGCCAGTCGGAGTTGCCTCAATGATAACCTTTTTATACAGGGGAATAACACAACAGAGAATTATCGATCCAACTACAAGGAGAGCAATCAGTACTAGACAATCTCGTTGAAAGAATCCTTTGAGCCCACCCAACCAACCGGAAAAGAAAGATATGTCTACTCCAGCATTAGATTTTAATTCTGCTGCTAACCCATTTATCTTTTTAAGGGCTATCATGGTCTTTCCATTTACCCCAGAGTTTTGAGGGATATAGGTACAACATTCCTCTCCCACCATCCCACAGACTCCTCTTTTTTCAGCTAAGATCATATCAAGGGCTAGTCAGTTTTGGAGGGTCATTCTAGTGTTAGGGCCTAACTCCTCAACTATACCTTGGAAAGCATCACAGATAAAATTGACAAACCTTTGTTCACTGTAATATATATAATTGATCCAATCAACATTTTTATTAATCTGCACCTGTGGGATTATGGAAGCAAAGCTAACATAGATCTGGTTCTGGGCTTTAAATTGGTCAGGCACCCCCCTTGGCACTCCAATGCCATCGACATATACTAATGGATCTTCTTCATAACTCATGTTGAGCTGATCGAGACTTCTCCTCTTTCTGGTATATTCATCAGGTATCTCTGGATCCCAAGGTAAAATCTTGAACTGCATAGCTAGTTTAACAAGGGTGCATTGACCTATCCAGGCATTAGGCAACCTAGGACGGAGCTTACCATCTCCACATAACCAATAAATGTCGTACATGTACTGTGTATGATTAGCTAGCAAATCAGTATCTAGGGAACTGTTCTCTTTGCAGAAACCTGTCTCGAAGACCCCTACTGGTGTACCTGTAGTGTCGTGGGAATTATAGCAGGTATAATTATCAGCTAATACGGTTATTCCCCCTGGGACCTTTAGTTTAGGTTCTTCATGAATTAGTGGAACATAATCTGAGCAATCAGTGGGCTTTAAATCCTTCAACAGATTCATAACACAGGCAGTAGTATTAAGTATATCCAATATATCCCAAATTTGATCATCTGGACAATCTGTGGCCTAACCAATTTATCCCACATTTGTATAACTGACAATTTTATTGGCTATACCCATCTGTACTACTAATCTTTTATGATATTGTACAAACTTATTATTCAAGAATATTGGGGAATTTAGACTGTCCCATGCGGTTACCAATATTATTATATGGAAATACGAAAAACCAAAACATCATGTCCCCTTATTTGCCACTAGTCTGTTTGACCAGCTTGCAGTGCGATACGTTGATTCACGTCGGCCTTCCTTCCAGCTTTACTGACATAGGAGTAATGAGGACTTGGTAGGGACCGTCATACAAGGGTTCTAGTCCGTGTCTTCTGACATAGCTTTTCACGACCATAAAACCACCAGGCTTCAAATTGTGACCAATATTGGTTTCTGCTGAATCTGGAAGGGAAGAAGAAACTAAAACATGGGTGTTAGCAACATTTTTACTAAGCTGAATAACATATTGAACAGCACAGTCAGTTTCTTCTGACAACTACTGAGACTGAAAATTTGCAACTGAGAACCTAGCACCAAACAATATCTCATATGGTAACAGGCCATGTTTTGCCTTAGGGGTAGTACGAACGTGTAAGAGCCCTGGCCATGGAGCCGTAGTCTCCTGCATCAATTTGGTCAATTGTCCCTTCAGTGTGCCGTTCAGCCTCTTAACTTTCCCACTAGATTGTGGATGGTACGGAGTATGGAGGGCTACAGTGGATCCAAGCATTGTCAGAACCTCCTGATACACATGAAAAGGAAAGACCGGGCCTTGGTCACTTTCAACAACTTCTGGAACACCATATCTGCATATAACTTCCATCACCAGTTTCTTTGCTGTGATCTTTGCAGTCACGTTGGTAACGGGGAATGCTTCTGGCCAACTGGAGAACATATCGACAACCACCAGACAATATTCATACCTTCCAGAGTTAGGCAACGTGATGTGGTCCACCTGGAGCCTTTGGAAAGGATAGTCGGGCTTAGCAAGGTGCTTCGGGGGTACACGTTGAAGATGACCGGGATTGCAGGTCTGACAGATACCTCGATGTGTGGGCCCATGCGCCCATGTGGCAATAGCAGGGTACATCTGCTTAGGGAGACACACAAGTTGGTCCTTTTTCCAGAGACCATTGTCCATACATGCTCCATCAGCCTTCCACTGCTTCACTTCTTCCTTTGGAGACATTCTCTGCATCGTCATTAAGCGGTCTCGGGGGGTCCGGCAGAAAACCTCAGTCTGTCGTAGATCATCAGGTTCCTGTAGAGTCAGTGTTTCTTGTAACTGTTTACGCTGAGAGCGTGTGGTCACCATAGCAGGTATGGTCTGTTCAACGGGCAGAAGAGCAGCGGCTTTTGCTTGCATATCCGCAAAGGCGTTACCAACAGTCTGTGGTCTGTTCCATAGTACCGTGCTCCTTAACTTTGATAATGGCCACCTGAGTAGGTAATTCGATTGAGTCCATAAGGGTTTTAACAGCTTCAACATTCTTCACTGAGTCCCGGCGGTAGTAACAAACCCTCGATTGGCCCATAGGGCTCCGAAATCATGAGCAATACCAAATGCATACTGTGAGTCCGTGTATTTATTAGCCCGTCTGTCTTTGGCCAGAACACATGCAGTAGACAGATCCTGACGTTCTGCTTCTTGTGCTGACAGGGAGGGAGGGAGTGCAGCTGCGTGCACTACGGTGTCTTCCGTAGTAACAGCGTATCCAGTGTGGAATCTGCCAAAATCATCACCATATCTTGAACAGTCTTTCAGGGCATTGTATAGAGGTAGCATTATGCGGGACGTGTCCGGTATCCACTGACAACAATAAGTACATAGTCCAAGAAAACGTTGGAGTTCAGTCTCATCCTTTTGTAGCTGACGGCTATTTTTCTTTCTTCTGTGAGGTGTCTGGCACCCTGAAGGAGACAGTGACCCAAAAATATCACTTGACCAAGGCAGAACCGAAGTTTCGAGGCCGAAACCCGACAGTTCAGATCTGCCAGATACTTGCGAAAACTAACAGTGGCAACAATGGCTTCCTGCTCTGTCTGTGTACACAACAAAAAAAAAATTACCCACATACTGAAGCAGCGTGACATAAGGATATTCTAACTGACAGGGTTAAACACACTATCCCCCCTATTTTTTTTTTTTTTCAAACTGATTGGGAAAGGGCGTGCAAGATACACATCTCATTATATTCATCTGCATAGGGGTTATATAACATAAATACCATCTGACCATCATCTTGGCTCATCAACTCTCTAGGTCTGCTCAGGTGCACTTATACGTCCATCATATTGTCTTTGTCTGTAAAATGGGAAAGGTTTGTTCTCAGGGTCAGCTAATTATTTTAGCGTAGCTAGCTAGTCAGAGGGCTTCCAGGGATAATACTCCTGTATCTGTCTTACACTACCTGATGTGGTTGGTTCTCTGGTGGTGGGGGTGACTAGATGACCGGTTGGGGGTGACATGACATGCTGGTCTACAGCTCCTTCCCAAAAGGATTACTGTCAGCCTACTCCCAAAAGTTAATGTCCCCACTACCTACTAACCACAATCCTGTGTCAGCTTCTTATATCACTACATGTGATCTTATCTGGACAGGATTCAGCGTAATTCACTTAGGTTGGGTTGCAGCACAGATTATACAAGTATTTCTCCAGTCTGGGTTTGTCTGACCGCAATGTTTACAAATCCATCTATCTTGTCTTGGTCTGAGAATTAACATGGCGAGAGAGATTTCCAGACACAGGGTTAAAATGGATATTGGAGTATGAGACTGCATTTGTGTAGGGGAGGGGGGCTGGAGCTGGAGTCTTCTGCTTGGGCCACTGATAAGGAATGGAGCTGTGAGCTGTGTCCTTGCAGCTGGGGGGGGGCTGAGAGCGGTGGGGGCTACAGAGCAAGCAGAGATCGCTGCAGCTGCTGATACAGAATGGGTTAAGCTTTTCTGAAAACTTTGTACTACTTTTAATGCATCGTCCGGAGTGGAATTCTCGATGTCAGGTCTAACTGACATTATTGCCTCTTTCAATTCAGATTTAAAACTCGGACATCAAAGCTACCACAAAAACGTGTGAATGGGCTTTATTATACAGTGAAAACCCCAGATATTTAAACACTACCATAAGACGCCCATAGAACTTCTCCGCAGTCTAGGATATATTGGTGCCTTGGGGTTAAGGGGCACAGAGCTTACAGTCAGGAAAAGAGACTTAATTTCCTGGGGAGGGACCATATTACCTAACAGGGAGCCCCCCTGTACCAAATTTCTTATTGTTTGCTTTCCCAATACATTAATCTCAGTCACTTTCTCAGTTCCTTCTTGCACCACAAAACATCCAGTTTTTGTCATAGCAATAGACAATTTTTCCTTTTTCAACGTAACAATCTAAAACAAAACACCATATTTTACTTTAAACTTACAATAATTCTTACTACACAAGGAGAGGAGGCAGCGACTCGACCCCCTCCATACCAGAAACACGGAACAGATAAGAACATGACAGCATTCCTCAACACAAAGAAGAAAGGCACAGCGCAGCTGTTTGACCCCTCCCATCGGGTGTCTCGGAAAACCACAGAGTAACGGAATACAGCAGTTCTCAGACTTAATTCATTTCTACAAAACCTTCACACAACTCATAAGCCAGAACACCCTAGAAAAACTAATGATTGAGGTATTTTATAACCAAACACGGGCTCTGCATCCTTTCATCTTTCCTCTCCATCAACCTCTCAACATTCTTGACTGCCTTCTTGCCCTCCCGTGACTCTACTATTGTCTTGACTTCCACAGCATCCTCACTTAACTCGTGGGGCACGGACTTCTTCTGCTATAAGAGACGCAACATGACTCACAGAATACTACGCCCTACTGCAGCAGGCCGCTGACAGCGACAGCAACACTTGTGTCCTAAGCACGGAGCCTCACGTTCGACGTGCTATGAATAAAGAGCCTCGCGCTCAGTATTTTTCCCTAACCTGAACACCAGTGATTACAGTCTGCCCTGTCACGATATTCTAAACATTGGGAGGCGGTCTCCTAGTGAGACCCCTCCACTGAGATTCTGGTGGTCCCCCCACTTGGGACGTCTTAATTACCAATGTGATTCTGGTGGTCCCCCCACTTGGGACGTCTTAATTACCAATGTGATTCTGGTGGTCCCCCCACTTGGGACGTCTTAATTACCAATGTGATTCTGGTGGTCCCCCCACTTGGGACGTCTTAATTACCAATGTGTACAATATCACAGAGGCTGCGTCTCCTATCCCTTTCTCTCAGCCGCCCCCAATCCACAACTTCTTCAATCTTTCACTCTATCACTACTAGACAATAGTCACGGGTAGGGTGGTTGAATGGAGTACAATGACCGGTGGAGGAGGTGTGGTGTACACGAGGATGCGCAGAATGCAACGTCTCTCAGTTGCTGGTTCGAAGCGTGGCACGGGATCGCGCTCGGTCTCACCACTCGACCGGTCACTCCCCAGACCCAAGGAGACCACAGACTAACCAATAACGGCTGAAACACTAGCAAGTGTGACACATACATAGTATGTGTTCTCCACTTACCGTGTTTAGAGGGTGATCAGTCCTCGAGGTCAGCCACTACGGGTGTCGTCCACGGATATCCAGGCATGGGTCCAGGGGGTCTCGGATCGCGGGCCACGCCCCACGTTGGTTGCGCCAAATTGTTGGGGTCGTCACGACAATACCCTTCATCCACCAGTCATTCCAAATCAGATTAAGAGCATGTTGGTACCGGAGTGAAGGATGAGTCAGACAAAATGCTGGTTCAAACTCATTGCATGCTCGTACTTCCACACGTAGTGGGAACGTCACAGCAACTGAACTCTTTATTTCATATACACAACATTATATGGTCCATTGGGGGAAGGTGTGCAGAGGGCGGGGTTAGGCGGGGTTTAAGCAATGTATCTAGTATTCAGTCCTTCTGGTTGGTCTGACGTCATATGATGGATCCTCCTTCCTCCACGTCACTTTAAGTTTCCATTTCTCCAGAAACGATACTTTAGCTTCAGAAACGAAAGTAGATTCTTGGCAAGAATAAAAACTAAGGCAAAGGTGAATACTGGCAGCCATCTTAAGTACAATTACATATGCATTAGCAAGCATGAAGGAAAAACTTATTGTTTCACAGCATAAGAATATATAAAAGTACAAAAGTGTATAAAGACATATATTTTCACCTTGACAATATCGTTTACAGTAAACAAGTTTACAATGACAGACTGGTACAGAGGGGAGAGGACCCTGTCCTTGCGGACTTACATTCTATGGGATAGTGGGGAAGAGGCAGAAGGTAGGGGTGAGGCGGTGGCTCTGGCGATGGCGAGGCAGTAGAATGGTTATTGCAGGCTGTAGGCTTTCTTGAAGAAATGGGTTTTCAGGTTCCGTCTGAAGGAGCCGAGGGTGGTGGATAGTCGGACGTGTTGAGGCATGGAATTCCAGAGGATGGGGGATATTCGGGAGAAATATTGGAGGCGGTTGTGTGAGGAACGAATAAGTGTGGAGGAGAGTAGGAGGTCTTGGGAGGATCGGAGATTACATGAGGGAAGATATTTGGAGATTAGTTCAGAGATATAGGGAGGGGACAGGTTGTGGATGGCTTTGTAGATCAGTGTTAGTAGTTTGAACTGGATTCGTTGGGGAATTGGGAGCCAGTGGAGGGATTTGCAGAGGGGAGAAGCAGGGGAGTAGCGAGGAGAGGGGTGGATTAGCCGGGCAGCAGAGTTGAGGACATACTGGAGTGGTGCAAGAGAGTTAGCGGGGAGGCCACAGAGGAAGGTGTTGCAGTAATCGAGGCGGGAGATGATGACGGCATGCACAAGAGTTTTAGTAGATTGTGGGCTGAGGAAGGGATGGATTTTGGCAATATTTTTGAGTTGGAGGAGACAGGAGGTGGCAAGAGTTTGGATGTGCGGCTTGAAGGACAGGGCAGAGTCGAGAGTTACCCCGAGGCAGCGGATTTCAGGTGCAGGAGAGAGCGTGATGCAGTTTACCATAATAGATAGATCAGGTAGGGGGGATACGCGAGATGGGGGAAAGCTGATGAGTTCGGTTTTGTCTACATTGAGTTTTAGGAAGCGAGAGTTGAAGAAGGAGGATATGGCTGATAGACACTCCGGGATTCTGGACAACAGAGTCGAGGTGGGAGATGATAAGGGCATGCACAAGAGTTCTGGTAGATTGTGGGCTGAGGAAGGAACGGATTCTGGCAATATTTTTAAGTTGGAGGTGACAGGAGGTGGCAAGAGTTTGAACGTGCGGTTTGAATGACCGTGCAGAATCAACAGTTACCCCGAGGCAGCGGATTTCAGGTGCGGGAGAGAGCGTGATGCCGTTTACCATAATAGATAGGTCAGATAGTGGGGATATGTGAGATGGGGGAAAGATGATGAGTTCGGTTTTGTCTACATTGAGTTTTAGGAAGCGAGAGGTGAAGAAGGAGGATATGGCTGACAGACACTTCGGGATTCTGGACAGCAGAGAGGTGACATCTGGGCCAGAGAGGTAGATCTGAGTGTCGTCCGCATACAGGTGGTACTGGAAGCCATGGGACTTTATGAGTTGTCCTAGGCCAAGAGTATGGATGGCAAAAAGTAGGGGCCCTAGGACAGAGCGTTGAGGGACTCCAACAGAGAGAGGGCGGGCATGAGGAGGTGGTGTGGGAGTGAGAAACACTAAATGTGCGGTCGGAAAGGTATGAGGCAATCCAGGACAGGGCAAGGTCTTTGATGCCAAGGGAAGAAAGAATCTGTAGCAGTAGGCAGTGATCGACTGTGTCAAAAGCAGAGGACAGGTCAAGAAGGAGGAGGAAGGAGAACTGTCTGTTAGCTTTGGCTGTGAGTAAGTCATTAGTAATTTTTGTCAGGGCAGTTTCGGTGGAGTGGTGAGGGCGGAAGCCAGATTGGAGGTTGTCAAGGAGAGAGTTAGATGAGAGGTGGGAGGAAATTTGAGCATGGACATGCTGCTCAAGGAGTTTTGAAGCAAACGGGAGCACTGATATGGGGCGGTAGCTGGGCATAGCAGTTGGGTCAAGGTTAGTTTTTTTGAGGATGGGTGTGATGGTGGCATGTTTGAAGGCCGAGGGGAAGGTACCAGAAGATAGCGATAGGTTTAAGAGATGGGTTAGGGCTGGAATGAGGATGTTAGTGAGGTTGGGGAGCAGGTGGGAGGGGATGGGGTCAAGTGCACAGGTGGTGAGGTGCGATTTGGAAAAGAGGCGAGTAAGCTCTCCTTCAGTGATGTTGGAGAGGAAGGTTATTAGGGAAGGGCAGAGGTCTGGTATATGGAGTGGTTGGGGTCATGGAACAGTTAGGGTTTGCCTTGTTTGGTCGATCTGGTTTTTGAAGTAGGTGGCAAAGTCCTTTGAAGAGATGAGGGGAGTTGGAGGTGGCAGTGGTGGGCGAAGGAGGGAGGTAAACGTGCTGAATAGTTGTTTTGGGTTGTAGGATAGTGAAGATACAAGGTTCGTGAAATAGGTCTGTTTAGCGGAGGTGAGGGCTAATTTGAAGTCAAATGTAGCTTGTTTGAAAGCAGTTAAGTCGTCTGGCAGGCATGTTTTCTTCCAACGCCGCTCCGCCACCCTGGATGCTTGTAGAAGTTTTTTGTGAGATTGTTATGCCAAGGTTGCCTATTGGTTCGTCGCACTGTGCAATGCATGAGAGGGGCGACTGAGTCTATGGCTGATGTGAGGGTGGAGTTATAGAAAACGGTGGCGCTGTCCGTGTCGTGTAGTGAAGATATGGAGGACAGCGGTAGGAGAGAGTCTGAGAGTCTGTGAATGTCTAGATGTGCGAGGTTTCTGCGAGGATGTGGTAATGGCTGGACATGGGGAGCAGGTGAGGGGAACAAGGATGAGAAGGTGAGTAGATGGTGGTCAGATAGGGGGAAGGGAGAGGTTGCGAGATTAGATAAGGAACAGAGGCGGGTGAAGATGAGGTCTAGTGTATGTCCGTCTGTGTGGGTGGCTGTGGAGGACCACTGAGTGAGTCCAAACAATGAAGTAAGGGCCAGTAGCTTGAAGGCTGCTGGCTGGCGGGTGTCAGTAGGGATATTAAAGCTACCCATAATGATGGTGGGGATGTCAGTAGAGAGAAAGTGAAGGAGCCAGGTGGAGAATTGGTCGATGAAGGCAGTGGCTGAGCCCGGTGGTAGATATATGATAGCCATTTGGAGATTGGAGGGAGCATAGATACGGACAGAGTGAATCTCGAAAGAAGGGAGGATAAGGGAGGGTGGGGGTTGGATAGGGTTGAAGGAACAGTTCTTAGAAAGAAGGATACCCACTCCTCCACCATGTCTGTTGCCAGAGCGAGGAGTGCTGCCAGCGAGGCCATGTCAGGGGGCGTCAGCCAGGTCTCACTGAGGTCCAGGAAGGAAAGGTTGCGGGAAGTGAAGAGATCATGGACCATGTGGAGCTTGTTGCAGACAGAGCGGGCAATCCAAAGTGCCCAGAGAGCGGAAGCAGGGGGGTGGGGGTCAGTGGCACAGGTTTTTAAGTGTGAGGGGTTGTGATAGTTTCTCATAGTGTGAGAAGGTTAGGGGTGAGGATTAGTGATGAATGAGGCGGGGGGGGGGGGCAGGATTGGGGGATGTGTCACCAGCCATGAGAATAAGCAGATAAAGAAGCAGGTGGGTGAAGGAGAGTGATTGGCTTATATTATATTTTGGTGGTAGAGGTCTGAGGTTAGAGAGCAGGTCTGCAGATGAAGCGAGGTGGGGGTAAGAGAGAGGGGGAGATAGTTATGTGGTTTGAGGGTGCAAGGGTATGGGGTTAGTGGAGGAGAGTGAGGATTAGTGGAGAAAAAACAGCGGGGGAAATGTGAGCATGGTTAAAGAGCAGGCGAGAAAAAGAAAGGCAAGTAAACTTAGAAGACAGTGTTTAGTCTTACCGTCTGGCCGATTTCTGGACTATTTCTGGTATATTTCAGATGATACACTTAAAATATGTCGCTTGAAATTATGTCACATATGACTGAAGTCAGATCTGACCGGCTCCCTGCAACTTATACCAGTCAAATGACCAAGAAATGAAGCCAGGTGAGAGAGGGAGGGGGGAAGGAGGTGGAGAATAGTCCACAGCAGGGGATAATTAGCAGATTCCAGTTAATACAACATTTGACTACCAAGGATGAAGACAGAGGCAGGATAAGATCAAAAGATGAGGCTAGGTGTGATGAGCACAGACATGTCAATATGCAGTCAGAAAAATTTTCAGAATTATACAGGAATTGAAGTCAGGGGAAAAGAAGCAGCGCTTCCCCTTTATAATGATTAAGCCTATTATTCCATTCATGCCCCTCCACTGACTTTTTGTTCCATCTTTCTTCATTTGTATTTAGTTGAGATCTCTATTTGTATTAGAAAGTTTATTTTCATAGTAATTAATTTCAATTATCAGCCATTTTGCATATTATAAACAAGCATCGAAACCTCAAACCCCTCAGGAATCTGTTCTGTCATAATTAATTGAGAACACATTCAGCTCCACTAAAAATCCATACAGAATCTCTATCTATTTTAAAGTCTGTGCTCCGCTAATAATATATATTGATTCCCTCCCTGCATTCTACATTTATTTGACAGGTGTAAAGTAAATAGTCAGGTCTCGCTCTGTGTGCGCTAGTGGTAAAAAAACCTCATTAATCTCAGATAGGAGAGCCTATTTATTAATATGGGAATGGATGAAAATATTAATGTTGCACTAAACAATGCTTGATTAATTTAGGAGATGTTGTTTTTATATCATTATTGTGCCATTCGGACTTTACAAACATAATGCTCATTTAGAGCTCACGTCACGTCCTCACTTGCGTCTTCTACGGTATAGCATTTTCTTAGACAGCTGAATATTATCAGTCTACATATATTTATATCGATGGGATGCAAAAGTGTATGCCTTGGGTATAACGTAGATGAGCTCTTTTATGGCTATATATAACAACAAACTAAACAATACTAGTTATATACATGTTTGTATGTTCCCTGGAGAGCCACCCGCTTAGACCCTTGAATCAATTGGCTGGATTCAGGAAAGAAAATGTTTCTCCCCAGTGTGAGTCTTTGTGTGCTCGTTTGTAATGATTGTAAAATGCATGCAATGAAATCTTTGGTGATTTCCAAAGAAAGAACAGAACCTGGCGAGCAGAGAAAGTGACCAGCTTTGTTACTTTCAGGGGCGTGGCTGGCCTTTTTCGCTGGTTATCTCCTTACAATATGCGGCACTGACAGTGAGCTTGATACTGACACATGCTCAGTACAGCAGAGATTAGCACAACCCCTGAAACAGATGGATTAAGGATGCTTTGTTTCAGTGTGGGGACAGAGGCTGTGCTAGTGGCTGCAGCGTTTGCCCCCTGATGATGCCCCATTTCAATATCCCAGCATGCCTTGGGGTTTTCAAACAAAGTGTCATCAAAATGAAAATAAAATTAAAGCACTTAGATTAGAGACAAAGGGTAGGCCTAGTCTATTTAATTAAACGATATTAGAAAAACTTTAATATTATTAAAATAAATAGAGAGACATATAGGATGAAAATTGATTTTAGTTTTGGACCAACCACTTAGCGGGGTTTTGTGTATAATGGTAAAAAACAGGAATATATTAGTCTATACTCCTAATTGGAGATATATATGGGTCATACCAGTAACCTCAATTGATACTCCTAACTGTAATGATCAAACCAGTTAAATTCCTTGTTGGAGTAGAATCATTTAAAAATGGGTAAAATCTCTCTAAAACTCCTAATTGGAGATGTATGAGGGTGAAACCAGTACAATTCTAATTGTGCTCATTGATGGAGGTGTAAGATGGTTAAATACTACTTAGATAAAGCAGAACAGAGGTCATATAGTGGGAATGGAAAGTACTCATACTCCTTTAAATTTTACACTATTTGTTTCATAGCAGCTACAGTTAGGGCCAGAAATATTTGGACAGTGACACAAGTTTTGTTATTTTAGCTGTTTACAAAAACATGTTCAGAAATACAATTATATATATAATATGGGCTGAAAGTGCACACTCCCAGCTGCAATATGATAGTTTCCACATCCAAATCGGAGAAAGGGTTTAGGAATCATAGCTCTGTAATGCATAGCGTCCTCTTTTTCAAGGGACCAAAAGTAATTGGACAATGGACTCTAAGGGCTGCAATTAACTCTGAAGGCGTCTCCCTCGTTAACCTGTAATCAATGAAGTAGTTAAAAGGTCAGGGGTGGATTCCAGGTGTGTGGTTTTGCATTTGGAAGCTGTTGCTGTGAGCAGACAACATGCGGTCAAAGGAACTCTCAATTGAGGTGAAGCAGAACATCCTGAGGCTGAAAAAAAGGAAAAAATCCATCAGAGAGATAGCAGACATGCTTGGAGTAGCAAAATCAACAGTTGGGTACATTCTGAGAAAAAAGGAATTGACTGGTGAGCTTGGGAACTCAAAAAGGCCTGGGCGTCCATGGATGACAACAGTGGTGGATGATCGCCGCATACTTAATTTGGTGAAGAAGAACCCGTTCACAACATCAACTGAAGTCCAGAACACTCTCAGTGAAGTAGGTGTATCTGTCTCTAAGTCAACAGTAAAGAGAAGACTCCATGACAGTAAATACAAAGGGTTCACATCTAGATGCAAACCATTCATCAATACCAAAAACAGACAGGCCAGAGTTAAATTTGCAGAAAAACACCTCAAGAAGCCAGCTCAGTTCTGGAAAAGTATTCTATGGACAGATGAGACAAAGATCAACCTGTACCAGAATGATGGGAAGAAAAAAGTTTGGAGAAGAAAGGGAACGGCACATGATCCAAGGCACACCACATCCTCTGTAAAACATGGTGGAGGCAACGTGATGGCATGGGCATGCATGGCTTTCAATGGCACTGGGTCACTTGTGTTTATTGATGACATAAGATTTACCCAAAAACATAGACCAATAAATACATGTGGGGTACCACCAGAAAAATATCATATAACCAAAAAAGGGGGAAGTACCAGCCAAATATAAAACGAAGATTATTTTATTGATAACAAAATTTTAAAATACATACAATATAAGAAAAGAAAAAATGATGAACAGATGGGGACAAGGCAGAGTAGCCCCAAAGCAATCCATATATAGGTTTAAACAATCACATGTAGGTACAAAAAAAGTTCATGCATCAGCAGGCGCAGGATGGGTAGTAGATATAAACACAATGAGGTAGTACAAATCTATGTGCAAGTGTTTATATAGCTCCTAAAGATAAAGTATATAGGTGGCTAGTCCTGTAAAAAATGTGGTTTGTAGAAAATTGATATGTATGCTGAAAAAACAGCTATACAAAATGGCTAGTAAAGTGACAGTGCAGAGGACGGCTAAACAAACCATATAGTAATGGGGTATAATTAAAGTGTGTAGTGCACAATGGCATAGGACCACATAAATGTGCGGACCAGAAAAATAGCAATTCAGAACAGCTAAAGAAGTAATAAACACACTAATACGGGAACTATCAATAATACCCTAAAATTGGGGGCTAATAGGTAAGTAGTATAGTGCGGCTGGATAGCAAATACAATGCTAAGTGCATAGAAGATACCAGCGTGTATCCAAATACAGAGTCTAGACCGCACTATTGAAGGGAAAAAGGGAGAGGAGCTGTAGATAAGAAACACCATACAAGTACCTGCTGGAGGGAGGATTGCTGTGAGGAGGAAAACCCCGACGCGCGTTTCGCAACGTAGCTTCTTCCTGGGGGTCGTGGTAGTAAGGGGGGGCACAGTGAGAACCTTATATATGCGGCGTTTAAACTCAGCGCTGGCATCCATCAGGCTCAATCCAGGAAGCGACAGATCCGGCATCCCACGTCACCAAGTCCCGCCCCACTCTGACGCGTCAGAGAGGTGGGGATCAGGATGACGCGAAGGGACACGTTACTACGGCAACCCAGGACGGTCGACGGGCGCAAGCGCACCACGCTGCAGAAAGGAAGCACCACGGAGGAGCTAAGTAGGGGAATAGAAAGACTATGCTAAACATGGGCAGAGCGCGGACCGTATGGAGTGTCATATGTTGCTGATATACAAACAAGTGCCGATGAAAAGGGGGATCAAATAAAAAGAAGGGAGGATGTGATAATTAAAGAAAACAAAAATAGTATGGGCCTACTAAAGTGTGCGAAAGTAATGCCTGCAAAAAAGGGGAATAAATGTGTATGAAAATATTAATGAGTGGCAAATAAAAAACAAGGCTGGATGTTGGCCCACAGGGAGGCAAAGTGTACGTGGGAATGCTATGAGAGTTACATAGCATTCCCACGTACACTTTGCCTCCCTGTGGGCCAACATCCAGCCTTGTTTTTTATTTGCCACTCATTAATATTTTCATACACATTTATTCCCCAGCCATTTTGTATAGCTGTTTTTTCAGCATACATATCAATTTTCTACAAACCACATTTTTTACAGGACTAGCCACCTATATACTTTATCTTTAGGAGCTATATAAACACTTGCACATAGATTTGTACTACCTCATTGTGTTTATATCTACTACCCATCCTGCGCCTGCTCATGCATGAACTTTTTTTGTACCTACATGTGATTGTTTAAACCTATATATGGATTGCTTTGGGGCTACTCTGCCTTGTCCCCATCTGTTCATCATTTTTTCTTTTCTTATATTGTATGTATTTTAAAATTTTGTTATCAATAAAATAATCTTCGTTTTATATTTGGCTGGTACTTCCCCCTTTTTTGGTTATTTGATGACATAAGAGCAGACAAGAGTAGCCGGATGAATTCTGAAGTGTACCGGGATATACTTTCAGCCCAGATTCAGCCAAATGCTGCAAAGTTGATTGGACGGCGCTTCATAGTACAGATGGACAATGACCCCAAGCATTCATCCAAAGCTACCCAGGAGTTCATGAGTGCCAAAAAGTGGAACATTCTGCAATGGCCAAGTCAATCTCCAGATCTAAACCCAATTGAGCATGCATTTCACTTGCTCAAATCCAGACTTAAGACGGAAAGACCCACAAACAAGCAAGACCTGAAGGCTGCGGCTGTAAAGGCCTGGCAAAGCATTAAGAAGGAGGAAACCCAGCGTTTGGTGATGTCCATGGGTTCCAGACTTAAGGCAGTGATTGCCTCCAAAGGATTTGCAACAAAATATTGAAAATAAAAATTTGTTTGGGTTATGTTTATTTGTCCAATTACTTTTGACCTCCTAAAATGTGGAGTGTTTGTAAAGAAATGTGTACAATTCCTACATTTTCTATCAGATATTTTTGTTCAACCCTTCAAATTAAACCTTACAATCTGCACTTGAATAATGTTGTAGAGGTTTCATTTCAAATCCAATGTGGTGGCATGCAGAGCCCAACTCGCGAAAATTGTGTCACTGTCCAAATATTTCTGGCCCTAACTGTATTTGGTAAATTTTAAAAAGTTATTTTTTTTCTCATTAATGTACACTCTGCACCCCATCTTGACTGATAAACAACAGAAATGTAGACATTTTTGCAAATTTAATAAAAAAGAAAAACTGAAATATCACATGGTCATAAGTATTCAGACCCTTTGCTCAGAAACTCATATTGAAGTCACATGCTGTCCATTTCCTTGTGATCCTCCTTGAGATGGTTCAACTCCTTCATTGAAGTCCAGCTGTGCTTAATTAAACTGATAGGACTTGATTTGGAAAGGCTCACACCTGTCTATATAAGACCTCACAGCCCACAGTGCATGTCAGATCAAATGAGAATCATGAGGTCAAAGGAACTGGCCAAAAAGCTCAGAGACAGAATTGTGGCAAGGCACAGATCTGGCCAAGGTTGCAACAGAATTTCTGCAGTACTCAAGCTTCCTAAGAGCACACTGGCCTCCATAATCCTTAAATGGAAGAACTTTGGGACCATTAGAAGTCTTCCTAGACCTGGCCATCTAGCCAAACTGAGCAATCGTGCAAGAAGAGCCTTGGTGAGAGAGGTAACAAAGAACCCCAAGATCATTGTTGCTGAACTCCAGAGATGCAGTAGGGAGATGAGAGAAAGTTCCACAAAGTCAACTATCACTGCAGCTCTCCTGCAGTGTGACCTTCATGCCAGAGTGGCCCAACGGAAGCCTCTTCTCAGTGCAAGACATATGAAAGCCTGCATAGAGTTTGATAAAAAAACACATGAAGGACTCCCAGGCTATGAGAAATAAGATTATCTGGTCTGATGAGATGAAGATAGACTGTTTTGGTGATATTCTAAGCGGTATGTGTGGAGACAACCAGGCACTGCTCATCACCTGCCCAATACAATCTCAACAGTGAAACATAGTGGTGGCAGCATCATGCTATGGGGGTGTTTTTCAGCTGCAGGGACAGGACGACTGCTTGTCATTTAAGGAAATATGAATGCCGCCAAGTACAGAGATATCTGGACCTCAGACTTGGCCAAAGGTTCACCTTCCAACAAGACAATGGCCCTAAGCACACAGCTAAAATAACAAAGGAATGGCTTCCGAACAACTCTGTGACCATTCTTGACTGGCCCAGCCAGAGCTCTGACCTAAACCCAAATGAGCATCTCTGGAGAGACCTGAAAATGACTGTCCACCAACGTTCACCATCCAACCTGATGGAACAGGAGAGGATCTGCAAGGAAGAATGGCAGAGGATCCCCAAATCCAGGTGTGAAAAACTTGTTGCATCATTCCCAAGAAGACTCATGGCTGTACTAGCTCAAAAGGGTGCTTCTACTCAATACTGAGCAAAGGGTCTGAATACTTAAGACCATGTGATATTTCAGTTTTTCTTTTTTAATAAATTTGCAACAATTACTACATTTCTGTTTTTTTCAGTCAAGGTGGGGTGCAGAGTGTAGATTAATGAGGTAAAAAAGAACTTTTTTGAATTTACCCCGCTGCCCATCACTCAATCTTGTGATACCTGCATAAGTGGGGACACTCGTGCAGTGTTGTGAATTTTCCAGGGGTTCTCTGTCTTGGTGCTTGCTTCTCTGATATTCCAGGCAGATGATGTTTAAAAGCTCCTTGGTGATGATGTGAGTATATGTACTTAATCTTTATTTGTATTTAATCTTTATATGTACTCAACCTTTGTATGTTAAAATACAAAATTCCTTTAATTTTGTACTTTGAAATAAAATTGTGTTATATCGCAAGTAGTAGCTTTCTTTAAAGCCATATCCGAATCTTAGTGTTAAAAACTTGGCAATGCAGCAAACAGCTTGGTGAGAAGGCAACAACTGTTGGCACAATTAATAGAAAACTGAAGAAAAACAAGATAACTGTCAAGCTTCCTCTTTCTGGGGCTCCATGCAAGATCTTGTCTCGTGGGGTGAGGTGATTCTGAGAAAGGTCAGGAATCAGCCCAGAACTACACAGGAGGACCTGGTCAATGACCTGAAAAGAACTGGGACCACAGTCTCAACACACATTTGTAGCACACTACTGTTGTGAATTCTGTGGCAGAGCTCCCTCCTGTGGTCACAAGTGGTACTTCGGCTGATTCTCTCTGGGAGCTTCCGTTTGTGGAGGAAAGTGGTACTGCGGCTTCTGAGTTTCCTCCCTCAGGTGATCTGGTGAGGTCGTTAGGTGCTTCTCTACTTAACTCCACCTAATGCTTTGATCCATGCTTCCTGTCAATGTTCCAGTGTTGGACTTGTTTTTCCCTGGATCATTCCTGTGGCCTGCTGCTCTGCATAGCTAAGTTCTTCTTTGCTATTTGTTTGCTATTTTTTCTGACCAGCTTGTCTAATTGTTTTGCTGGAAGCTCTGGGACGCAAAGGGTGTACCTCCGTGCCGTTAGTTCGGTACGGAGGGTCTTTTTGCCCCCTTTGCGTGGTTTTCTTTAGGGTTTTGTGTAGACCGCAAAGTTATCTTTCCTATCCTCGCTCTGTTAAGAAAGTCGGGCCTCACTTTGCTGAATCTATTTCATCCCTACGTTTGTCTTTTCATCTTAACTCACAGTCATTATATGTGGGGGGCTGCCTTTTCCTTTGGGGTATTTCTCTGAGGCAAGGTAGGCTTATTTTCTATCTTCAGGCTAGTTAGTTTCTCAGGCTGTGCCGAGTTGCATAGGCAGAGTTAGGCGCAATCCACGGCTGCCTCTAGTGTTGTTTGGAGAGGATTAGGGATTGCGGTCTGCAGAGTTCCCACGTCTCAGAGCTCGTTCTATTATTTTGGGTTATTGTCAGATCACTGTATGTGCTCTGACTGCTATGTCCATTGTGATACTGAATTGCCTATCACAACACACTACATCGTCATGGATTAAAATCCCACCAGGCACACAAGGTAAAACTGCTCAGATCAGCACATGTCCAGGCCCATTTGAAGTTTGCAAATGACCACCTGGATGATCCGGAAGAGACCAAACTAGAACTTTTTGGTATCAACTCCACTTGCCAAGTTTGGAGGAAAAAGAAGGATGGGTACAACCCCAAGAACACCATCCACACGGAGAAGCATGGTGAGGGAACCATCATACTTTGGAGGTGCTTTTCTGCATATTTTGGCCAACAATCTCCTTCCCTCAGTAAGAGCATTGAGGATGGGTCAGGGCTGGGTTTTCTAGCATTACAATGACCCAAAACACACAGCCAGAGCAACTGTGGAGAGTCTCTGTAAGAAGCATTTCAAGGTCCTAGAGTGGCCTAGCCAGTCTCCAGACGTAAGCCCATTAGATAATCTTTGGAGGCAACTGAAACTCAATGTTGCCCGTTGACAGGTCCGAAATCTGAAAGATCTGGAGAACATCTATATGGAGGAGAGGGCCAAAATCCCTGCTGCAGCGTGTGCAAACTTGGTCAAGAACTACAAAAAACGTTGACCTCTGTAATTGGAAACCAAGGTTTCTGTACCAAATATTAAGTTCTGCTTTTTTATTGTATCAAATATTTATTTCATGCAATAAAATGCAAATTAATTATGTTTAAATCATGACAGAGTGCAGTAGCTAAAGAATAGCTTTTTGCTAAATAAAGGTATTTGGAAAAAGGTTTTATATTTAAATGTGAATATATTTTATTACATTTCTTGGAGAAACCCTTTAAGATCTACTGTGACTAGAGGGAAGGTTATTCCCATTCATTTTTTTTTATTATAGGGTTCATTAGATTTGGAGTTCCCTGCAGTGTAATGTGGGAGAATTGTAAAAGAATAGAAGATCTGAATGGGTTTCTTCACTGGATATGCTAGTAACAGCGTGTAGACTGCAATTACATTACAGTTATTGGTTCAGTGAGCTGCTGTGACTGCCAGGTGTGAAATAAGGTAACAATTTTTCATCCTATGAAGCTATATTGGCAGATGCCTCATGGGATCTTTGCTTTGTCTTATTCTTTGTTATTGTCACACAGTCAATCAGAATTAACTAGTTGACCTTTGTCTATAATCGTAGGCAACTACAAAATGCAAGCATGTTACAGCAATAATGTAAAAATGTAAAATGTTTTTAAATTAAAGGCTATGGAAAAGTCTGCAAACTGATTTTAATATTTTATATCCGTTTTAATTTTCTGAGTTAGGCAACTTTCCATTATTATGTTTAAAAAAAGTGTCCTACCGTTTTGTTGCTGTAAAACTTGTGTAACTCTTGGTTGTCCTACAGCTTCTAACACAAATCCAATAGTACTTCTTCTGGCTATGATAAAGGTGATGTTTAAATCAGATTTTTTTTTTTTTTTTTTACCTATTACAATGTTTATTGGGAAATAAAATTTGAAATTTTGCAATTTTTACACTGGATGGAGCTATTTTTAGCTCCTACTTTATGTCCATTAAGGAAGAGTTTTCATCAGGCTCATTATCAGCAGAGGCAGAATTATAATGACAGGTAATTAGTGATGAGCAAATATACTCGTTACCCGAGATTTCCCAAGCACGCGCGGGTGTCCTCCGAGTATTTTTTAGTGCTCGGAGATTTAGTTTTCCTTGCAGCAGCTAAATGATTTACATCTGTTAGCCAGCTTTATTACATGTGGGGATTCCCTAGCATCCAGGCAACCCCCACATGTACTTATGCTGGCTAACAGATGTAAATCATTCATCTGAGGCGATGAAAACTAATTCTCCGAGCACTAAAAAATACTCGGAGGACACCCGAGCGTGCTCGGGAAATCTCGAGTAACGAGTATATTCGCTCATCACTATAGGTAATATCTATACTCAACTGATAACACAGGATCCCCCATTCACAGCAAATGATGTCACAGCTGACCTCACTCCTCTTCCTTTCATAATGACTTTTTCAACCCCTGAGATGCTTCAATACATCACACCAGAATCAGAGTCAGAATCAGTCTATTGCTTCTAATGTACAAGTGGATTTCCTTAATGAACAGGAAGTTAGAGTCTAATACAACCCCAGTGACCGGCGTGAAAATAATGAAATTTCTTACCATGCATTCACTTTCCTGTAGCCCAAAGCACCAACACGAATTGAGATTCTCTATCCCTGAAATGATAGAAATTAATAATTAATTAAATGAATTGGTAGCCTATATAGTCCTAGTACTGAGAGAAAAATCTTTATACAAGGTCTACTGAAAATAAAAGATAATATAGTTTATTAGGCGGAAAAGCTGTGGTGTTGACTTGGACTAAAGCAAAGAGAATGTATGCTAAGAAATTATATCTTCCTTGTCCTTCAAAGGCAGCAGCTATGAGAATGAACCATTTAGGATGAGTTATTATGATCCAGGGAGTCTAATATCCAGTCTGTAATACTTCCTAAAGGTGTAAGATCTGCTCTAGGAGACTGTTTTACAGACATACTCACTTAGTAGGCATCTATGCTCTTATGATGAAGCAGATATGGCTCTGGTCTAATGACCTCTAACGGTCTGTGGTATGTAGAGATCCGTGCTCTCATTGCAGCTGGAAATGATTTTTGTTCTACATTAGAACCTTTGATACTTTCTGACCCTTATTTCTCTGGAAGGAAGATAAATAAACACTGACCTCCTTGTTTCATTAGTGCAATCTGCATAGATCTCTAAAGAAGCCCTCTAAGAGAACACAATGGTAGGCAAGGAAATTAATCCATACATAGTACATTGCATATATGCACAGATTAATTATAAAAAAAATCCTCATGGGAGTGTTTTTTTAAGGCTCTGCCCACATCAAGATGGTGAAGTCTCCTCTCTTCATTGAAATAAGGATCTGGAATAAACACTATTAATTAGAGATGAGCAGATTTAATGAAATTCAAATTTGCCAGCTCCATCGAATTTTATCACAAAATATGATTTGTAGCCAATCTTAAAATGAAAAGCTTTGAGCACAACTGTATGTTTACATTTCTGGAATATGGAGATTTTTATTTTGTCTTAAAAAATGATAGCTTATCAATCTAACAAGCCATGAAGTAAATTTTCTCCGGCAAGCAACTTTTGGTTTCAGAATTTTTCTTCCAAGCCAAAATTAGGACACAGGTATTAAAATGGCCTCCTTCTTTACAGTGTGTGAAGAATAAATAATGTTATTCAGGTGCTGTTACTACCGTATATCACAGATCAATCAATTGACAGTCATACTTACTCTGCAGGCACAGCACTTGCCTATCACTTAAATTTTGGAATTGTTATTCACAGACTGAGACAACCATTCCCATTTTTAAACAGATTTAGGCCTTTTTTTGTCACTATATGTACTGAGCAGATCGCCTATCCCTAAGCTGTAAATTCCTAAAATAGCCGCTGCTTGTTCTAACCTCATCTTTTACAGTCCCTGTGATAGTCCTCCGATTGACTGCACTAGACTATGTGATTTGCTGCAATGCATTATGGGGAATCTTGTGTGCTGGGGTCAGGCATCATTTACCCACTCCCTGGCTTCTGCAATCTTCAGCAGTGTGTGAAAGCATGGTGAGCAATTTTTTCTTGCAATACTTGTGAATTGAATGGAAAATTGTTCGAATTCCGGGTGACTTGCGAATTTGAAGATAATCAACACAAAGTGAATTCACATCAGATCAATCCACTCATCTCTACTAGAGATGGGCAGATCCCTGGATGTTCTGATCTGGTGGGTTTGGCTGAAGAGTTAAAAAAAAGTTTGGGTTCGGGTACCACAACAGTACACGGCTGCACCCCTCAGCGTTACCAAGGCTTGTTCTCAAGAATAGAGGGGACCCCAAGCTGTTTTTTTTTAAATTATATAAATAAATAATTATATAAAACGGCGTGGGGTCCTGCCCATTTTTGACAACCAACCAAGCTAAAGCAGATTGCTGGGGGGCTGGTATTCTCAGGTCACCCCGGCCTAAAAATAGCAGTCCCACTTGTCCTGTAGTGGTGATAAGTGGGGTTCATATTTGTGGGGTTGAAGTCACTTTTGTATGTCCGGTAACAACAAGCCCATGGATTAGTAATGGAGAGGCGTCTATAAGACACCCATCCTCTAGTTATATTGTATTGACTTGCACTACTGAGAACAATGCCAACCTATGCCCAGTGAATGATCTATTACAGATCGCTCAGTGCACGTTGTTAAAAGCAGTCTGCCTGTGTAAACAGTCTATTAAATGACTGTCTCTCAGTATACCCACCATACGCCATGTTTACACGTTCAGTATTTGTAAGTCAAAACCAGAAGTGGTGACATCTTTCCATTATACTTTTCCTCTGATTGTTTCACTCCTGGTTTTGGCTTACAAATACTGATGTACAATACTGACCAAATACTGAACGTATGAATGTGGCCTTAAGGGCTCGCTTACTCTAGCTTATAAATTGGACGAGTGCAATTCAATAAAAAATTGGATTACACTTGGACCAATTTTATTCAGTGATGAACTGCCGATCTGGGTATTTTTTCTAAGATGTATTTGGCATGAGAAAAAAACATTGCAGCATAGTGCGATTTCATTCCAAAATCTGACAAGCGTGAGAAAAAAATTGGATAAAATATGGACCATAAGTATGGCAACTGATTTTTACAGATAGATTACAATTATGCAGTATAGGAAACTGTAAATGTTTCTTAGGCGCTGAGTAAAAAAACTGATTGCATACGGACAGCACACAGATGACAGGTGAGGAAAAATTGCACCACTTTTCTGGATGAGAATGGGACCAATTTTTTATACGCTAATGTGAGCGAGCCGTTAGTCCGTAAATGGTCCTTGCTCTGCATACTAACGAGTCCATGGTGAACGTGAGTACAGTGAAAGTTAGTTCAGGAATAACAATCATATCTTTGGAATCCTTATTTCTTTACTTACCCTCACAGACTTTGCAGGTATACATTTCTAGGGACTATAATGGTATTTCTACATTATACAAGTATTTGCGAAAATATTTTTTTTCTGGAAAAAATGCAACATGTGAACATACCCTAAAGGAGAAACTGCACAGCTCAACAAGTATTGTGAAGAGATAATCCAAAATTGTTAATTCATTGAGAATTAAAGGATTTTGTAAAACAAACATGTCAGAAAAGAAGGTCTTCTCTACATGTATTTTAACAGACAATAAGACATACCAGGTAACCGTTGACAGGAGCATGACAGGAAATACAAGTTGATAAGGAGGCCTGCTGTCATACTCATAGGTGCTTCATACTACCTATTCGATTACATGGAAGGGCCTGAGTTACTTCACTTCTTAACTTGCAAAGATTAGTATATGAGTAGGGAGTAGAGTTGTGCAAAAAGATTCACATGACGTTGGTCCTGTGGCCACGTTCCTATCCCATGGTTACGGGGTCAGAGCACTGCTACTCTCTTACTACCTGAGGCCTCTCCAGGGCACCTTCTGATTCATAAGCCCTCACAATGTAATTCCCCTGCAGCATGGTAATAGGGCCACAGTTATCTGGTCCCTCGATTATGGAGTCCTGGCATGTCTGCTGGACCAACATCCTGCAATCTTGAGAGACCAGGGTCCTGCTTAAATCTTTTAGGGTTACATGAGGTGGTGCTGTAGGATGAGCCTTTCGATATCATGGAGACCATTTTGAAAACCTCGTTAACATCATAACATTTCAGGTAAGTGATTACTGCATACAACAAGTTCATACTCAATGTCAATGGTCCATTGCATAAATACATTTAATGTAATTAGTGGCATTTTTATTTAGGTGCAATCAGTTCTTATTTGCCAACACTATCACTCTCTTACTACCTGAGGCATCTCCAGGGCACATTCTAATTCATAAGCCCTCACAATGTCATTCCCCTGCAGCATGGTAATAGGGCCACAGTTATCTGGTCCCTCGATTATGGAGTCCTGGCATGTCTGCTGGACCAACATCCTGCAATCTTGAGAGACCAGGGTCCTGCTTAAATCCTTTAGGGTTACATGAGGTGGTTCTGTAGGATAAGCCTTTCGATATCATGGAGGCTATTTTGAAAACCTCGTTAACATCATAAGCCATAACATTTCAGGTAAGTGATTACTGCATACAATAAGTTCATACTCAATGTCAATGGTCCATTGCATAAATATATTTAATGTAATTAGTGGCATTTTTTATTTAGGTGCAATCAGTTCTTATTTGCCAACACTATCACTTTGCTGAATATTAAATGCAATAAGGTCTGACTACATGCCTTAAGAGTCAAGAGGCAAAATAATGAGAGAACCTGTCAGAATGCAAATGTGCTAATGTTTATGGATGTAATGAGTCATGAAATTAGTTGCAATTACAAGCAAAGGACTTACACAATCAGAAGGTGAAAGCGAAATCAGAAATTTATACCCTGGCATTTCAATTGATTTAACCCTGCTGTTCTGTTGGTCAAAAATGACCGACTTTGAACTTCAATATTCTTTAAAATATTCAAGATGCGACTCTGAAACCCGTGGCCGACCGACCCATCCTCATTTAAGTCAATCAACCACAAGTTTCAGAACCGCATCTTGAACACCCCAAAAAATACCAAAGTTCAAAATAGGTCTCCCCAGACCGAACAGAACAGCAGGGTTAAGTGATTAGAGAAGCAAATGAATCATTTTAACAACAGGCGGCATGTATCAGACACTGGCTCTGACAATTCAGGCCAGTATGTTTTACTCCGAAACACAGCAACATTAAAGAGAATCTGTCAGCCTGATTTCATAACGTTGAATAAAGATATGGCTGTTATGGCGCTGTAATACTGATTACATAGATGCCTTGGGTAAAGAAATCCGCTTTGTTGTTCTTCTTTAATCACCATTTGAAGTTTTTGGCTAATTAGATTTTTGTGCACAGGGGCCGGACTGTACACGGGGTCTTCTCCTCCCTGTCTGTGATTCCCTGTCCCTTCAGATCATTGAATTTTCAGTGACCTGCCTGCTCTGTTTGTAATCTCTTCAAACAGTGGAGGAAGGCAGTGGGACAGGGAATCTACTACCACAAAATAGTAGACCCACGAGCCAAAAACATTAAACCTTATGGGTCTCGGAAAAGGGCGCACAAGCAAAACATTTTTTTTTACTTTCTTTCTCCATTTAAATAAAAAAAAGTATGCATGCTTGGTATCTCCATAATTGTACTTCTTTCTATGAAGGTCCTGAAGTTGCTGCAGCTATAAAAGGTTCGCATGACCGCACGGCCATGTGATAGTATCAATCTATGTTATGTGCTTTGTGCCAGTGTGGTCTTGTGTGTATGTATTTAGGGCCCCGGTTGAAATAAGTCCCTAGAATACTGGCACCTCTGGTGAGGAGTTTTGTGTGTATGTATCCAGGGTCCCAGCTGAAATAAGCCCCTAGTATTCCGGCACCTCCGGTGAGGAGTTTGTGTGTGTGCAAGACCACTGACTGCTATCAGCTCAGCAGTTAGCTGTGTATTCCTGTGAGTCTAACAGGGCCCAGTGCTTTCTTTTGTCGGCGACTCTGTGAAGTAACAGAGTTCGCTTACACCGTCATATAGTGCCATTTGCTTGCAGCAGGTTCCACCTGCACGGTGGACCCCGGGCTGCGAACGCGCCAATATCTTCTTCTATTCACTTGGTGCGTTCCGCTAGCCCTAACATAGGGTTAATATTAAATGTCTCTACACTCAATCCTCTCCATTTTCATAAATTCTCACTTCTCTTTAAAATGGTTGCCATGGTTCTAGACTTAAATAGACAGCTAACAAAATGTGAAACCTTAATGGCTTTGACCAAGCCCCAGAAGAAAGTTGTTGCAACTTTATATAAACAAATAGTATCCCTCAGCTTATCCAGTAAACTTCCTTTCCTGATCAAGTGGGAAGTAGAGCTCAACAGATCCTTCTCATCCTCGGAAATTGACCATATCCTTCTCGCACCTAAACTTTCTTCTAAGTGTATTTGAGTACAAGAAAGTGGCTTTAAAATTCTCCCAAGATGGCACTCCACTCCAGCAAGTCTGCACCGCTTTGATAAAGATTATAGTCCCAACTGTTGGAGGTGACTTTCTGAGGTTGCTACCTTTTATCATATTTGGTGCATTTGCCCAAAAATTGTGCTATACTGGCTAGAGGTGATTCATCATAAATCAAGTCCTTAAAACACATTTGACTGCATCTCCATAAATTTGCCTCTTGCATCTTTTCCCAGCCCAAATCCCAAAAGATAAGCTAACGTTTCTCAGACAGCTTCTTGCCGCAGCTAGAATTCTGATTCCCACCTTGTGGAAATCTGAATCTTCTCCCACCATCCATCACTAGATAACAAAAGTTGAACAGATCTACAGACTGGAAGAGCTTTCAAGTTGGGAGCATAGAAAACACTTGAGCTTCATAGACACATGGTCTTCCTGGCGTAAGATGCAAACTTCACTTTTAGGTCAACTATCTGGAATGGTCTAATGTTTGGATCAGAAACTCCATGATTTCCTATACCTATGTTTTATCTTCCATATTATGATCCGCTTTGGCGGACCACCTTCCTATTGTAATACTTATCAGATTTTCCCTTCCACCCCTCCTTCCATCCCTCCTCTCTAATGTTCTATGTTTTCTGTCCCAACTTTCATTTTTCCTTTCTTCCTCAAACAAAATATGCTGACTACGATGCTTTGCATCATCATTTTCATGTTTTTATATCCCAATCTTTTTAAATTTATTCTTATCATATTTCTACATGGATATTTTGTGCTGTATCTGTGTTAAAACTCTTAATAAAAAGAAGTTTAAAAGAAAGAACAAACAAAGGAGAATGGTGAATCTGAGTCGCTGGAAATGGTTATTCCAGGTATGATAAACTAGGTACTGATGTCCCTCTGTAGAGAATTGCAGCCACAGATGCCTTCAATCCTTCATAAGCATCCTGGCAGCAGATGACCCATTCTGTAAATGCATCTGCTATGTGTGTCAGCCACAGTATGCAGACCAGCCAACAGCGCAAAATGATGTATATACAGCATATGAATGTAATAAAAGAGTCTTATTTGCCCAGATTTCCCGTATACAAACCAGAAAGGGAACATCTGTAATGAAAGTCCAAAATTGTGAAATATTATTTATCAAACTTGGTGAACTTTGTAAAAAAATGTTTGAATTGCCATTTCTTTAAGTCACCTAGTCACTTAAAAAGAGTAAATCTGTTGCTCACGCCATACAAAAAAAAAAGCCATTACACAGCTCTATTAAGAAAAAAATATGTTTTCATTTTTTTAAGCTTTAAAACAGAAACATTATTATAAACATTTGTTATCTCTGTTATTGTGCTAACCTGCTGAAAAGAAAACACCAGGTCATGTTTACAGCACAATGAAGTTTGTAAGAATAAAACCAGAGCAACAAAGGAAAAAATCTCACAATTCGAGCACAGAACGATTTTTTTTCGGCTTTTTGCTGTAATTTAACAAACTAATTTGGAAAAAATGGACCCAAATTAACCCAAAATAGATATGACAGAATATATATTTTCATTGAAATTATACATTATTAAAATGGATTATAAACACGTTGAACAATGAGATTTCAGCATTCTATGGGAAGGACAAATGGAATATGTATTTAACCACTAGAAAAAGAGGCATGATGGCAACAAGTTGAATTATGGAAATGAAAACTTGAAAACTTTGTATGAGCTTTAACCATTGTAAAATAAAACCATGTATTCCATTGGTTACAGTATGGAAACATACATTACATTGATACAATTAAGCATCATTCAGGATACTATGGTGACTAAATGTAGACAAAGATTTAGTGGGCAATAGTTAAAGGAAAAATATATAACAATCAAATAGAATATTGTATGGGCCAAAAAAATTTACATGGTAAAATCATATAACGTATATCGTATTTCACAGGATACAGGTAAAGTTCAATGACTCAAGACACAAGTAGCCAAGCTGCCATAGATGGTCAAATATAGAAAAAAATATAGCAAGTAGTTAGTAAATATGATTGAATGATTTCAACCATTCTTACATGCCAAAGCACGCCCTCTAATTATTGCAAAAACAGAACAGTCTGCTAGAGAGCCACCTAATTTGCAATGTCGCAACCTACTTGAATTTTATGCTACATATGTTGGAGCGTCTGTACAAGCAGCTTTTCAGTAGTAATTTGAACCAAGGCCCTTGGTGTTGCTAGAAGATGTATGCTCAAATGCTTGTGAGATTACAAGCATATCATTACTATCAAACAAAGGGATGACTACTGCAGAGCTATGCCTTTAGACCCACATTATGAAAGCAAAATGGGGGATTTTTCTTCTAAAAGGTTCCAAATTGGAATATTTTCAGAATAAGCTGTGTTCCCTGCTCGGCAAAGCCAAGTGGATGCCTGCCGTGGTGTCTGGTGACTTTCATTTACCCACGTGCATCTGCCTTCCTGCCTGTTCAATATCTTCTAGTGTTTGGCTACAGCTAGTGCTGATGATCCATGCCCAGCCAAGCATCTACTCTCTGTCTGTAATGTTATCTATACAGTATTGCTGCGGATGAAGCTGCTAATGCTGACTCTGCCAGATATTTTCTTGCCTGCCCCATTATATTTCTATGCCATATGGCTTCTGCCAACACAGCTAAACAGCCATATAAGCTACACATCTCCTAGCTGTCCACTATATGTTTATTTTGTTTTCAGCTCCCTTTCTGTAGGCGATCTTATACCGTTATTTAGCCATTCTTGCCACCACCGTTGTTCCAGGGTCCCTAACTTGCCATTTTCCAAGTGGGCCAGTGGGTTGTTGTCAGTGCGCACTAGAACTTCAGACCCTGACAAGTATTCCGCAAACTTCTCTGTCATAGCCCACACTAACTCCAGCAGCTCCAACTTGAACGAACTGTAGCTGTCCGTATTCCTTTCGGATTCATGAAGACAATGACTGGCATAAGCAATCACTCGCTACTTCCCGTCCTGAACCTGCAACAACACAGCTCCTAGTCCATGCAAGCTTCCATCAGTATGTAGAATGAAAGCCGAGAGAAGTCAGCGTAGGCCAGGACGGGTGCTTCTGTTAAAGCCACTTTCAAGGCTTGAAGTGCTTTTTCCTGCTGTTCTCCCCACTGGATTTCCCGATTTTTGGCTGCAGACGGAACTCCTCTCAGCAGCTCCAATAACTGATTCACGATGCGACTGAAGTCTTTCACGAACCGTCGATAGTACCCGGTTATTCCCAGAACAGCCTGGACATCATTGACAGTCTTCAGGGTGGGCCAATCTTGCACTGCTGCAATCTTTTCATGGGACTGACGTACTCCTTCCACAGATACCACACATTCTAGGTATTCGATTTGGATGCAGAAAAAATGGCACTTGGACGGTTTTACCTTCAGTCCATGTCTCTGGAGTCAGCTCAGTACTTGCTCCAAACGCTGCAGGTGTTCTTCGAATGTGGCGGCATAGACAATTATATCATCTAGATAGATCAAAGTGGCTTTGAAATTCAGGTCACCCAAGCACCTCTCCATCAGTTGCTTAAACGTTCCAGGAGCGTTGGCCAGCCCAAATGGCATTCTATTAAACTCAAACAGGCCCATAGGTAGTATGAAGGCCGTCTTTGCTCGGTCATGTTCAGACATTGGCACTTGCCAATAACCACTGTCCAGATCTAGGCGAGAGAAGTATCTCACTTGTCCCAGGGCGGATAAGGATTCTTCAGTCCAGGGTAGCGGGTACGAATCCCACACAGTGCAGGCATTTAACTTGCGATAGTCTACACAAAATCTCAGCGTGCTGTCTTTTTTCCGTCCTAGGACTACAGGAGCAGCCCATGGGCTTTTACTTTCCTGGATGACACCGTTCTGTAACATCTGTGAGAGCATTCCTTTCACCTCCTGGTACAGCTGTTGAGGAATTTGACAGTAGCGTTCTCTAATGGGTGCAGCATTACCCGTTGGGATCTCGTGAGCGATTGCAGTGGTACAGCCAAAATCGTTCTCATGACGAGCAAATACGTCTTAATAGCATCAGAGTACATCTTCCACCTGCTGTATCTGCTGCGTTGTGAGCTCTGTTAGTTAAGCCTGCATTTGTTCTAAGATTATTTGTCCTTTTCTTTGCCGTGGGGTTCCGACATTGAATAATTTTCTACTGTTACAGTCCAAGGGTCTCATTTTTTTGCCATCAACTGTGTGGATTGCGATGGCATCAGCACCTCCGGCATGCCAACTATTTGTGCTATTTCACGCCTGGGGAAAAGTGTCAGTGTCTCCTCTCTCAAATTTAGACATCTCACGGGCACTTTCCCATCTTGTACAGTAGCCAATGTTTGTGCAATTAGGAGTCCGGGTGGTAGATTCTCTATAGCAGCTGGTTCTAGTTGTACTTCCACTCCTTCCAGAGGGGTGCAGGGCCGTACAGTGACAGAGAGCGAGGTCTGCCTCGGAGGTATTTCAAGACTGTTTGCAGCCGGAATGAGCACTCTGCCCAGCAATTTTCCGTCGCAGGAGATTTCTTGCGCCTGAGCCGCCGAATCAACTGTGGAAATATTTTCCTTTGAGGTGTTCAGGGGCTCCATTGTCTCAGAAACAGGCCTGGGGACTCGTTGATAAGCAAACTTCCAAACTTCTTAAGCATATTCATCCCCAGGGTAACAGTATATCCACGCTCTGTGTCACCCGAAGTCAGTACCACACCTCGGTGGCCCACTGCATTCACAGCCACCTCTCTGCTCTGGACCTTCACCACCGGAACTGTCACCCCCTATTCTTGTTCACGTGCGTGCCTCACTTCCAACTTCTGCAAAAGTCACGTTTGGGTTCGCACGCCAGCGCTCCCGCAGGGCCTGTTTCAGCAGCGCATCTCTCAATCCAGTCACTAACTGATCACGCAGCACCACGTCAATCGACCCTACCCCCACACCATCTTTCTGGGATCTGGCAGTGTATATTTCCTGCAATATGTTCAATGAACTGTGTCACTGTCTCCCCTTCTTTTTGAATTCGGCTAAACAGTCGCATGCGCATCTCTCCTACATCTGTGGGGTCCC
Source organism: Ranitomeya imitator (assembly GCF_032444005.1). NCBI lineage: Eukaryota > Metazoa > Chordata > Amphibia > Anura > Dendrobatidae > Ranitomeya > Ranitomeya imitator. The sequence goes on from NC_091283.1 coordinate 769,111,408, forward strand.
CGTGTGTTTCCTCCAGTATACGTAATACCTTGTCAAGCATATCCCGCTGTCTGGGGGGCCGTAGCATTACTGAATACCTCGCCTCCCCTTCCAGGGCCATCATGGCGACCTCTGCCTGTAGGGCGGGTATTCTCATCATCCCTTTAATATGTTCAGTCCAGCTCCACAACATGGTGTTACTACAATTAAATTTAGGTAGGTTGTTTAACATTGCCCCCAGGGAAATGCTGGACCTAGGGCTCTCCCCAGATGCTTGGTCTGCCCCTCTGTGCCAGTAGACTGCATCCTGTCGACTACGCCAAGTGTGAGCAGGTAGGAAGATGCAGTAACGGGCCAGAGGCAGAACAAGTGTTATCGTGGGGTTTAATCTAACAGGCATACTCCTCGGAGGGAGAAAACAGATAAAACAGTATAAAGGAACATAGGCGACGTAACTCGGGGAAGCGGGTGTGAAACATAGGTTAGGAATTTCCAGGATAGCAAACTTATCAGTCTGACGACTTCAGAATGCGGTTTGTTCAGGATGTGGACATTGGCGCCAAAGCAGTGGCGTGTAAGGGGTCCAGTATGGTTCTGGAAAAGATGGTGTCCTGGATCCTCGTGGCGATGGTGATTCCTCGTGGTCCAGTGTAGTCCGGGAAAAGATGATGTCTTGGCTCCTGGCATCGACGGTGATTCCTTGTGGTCTGGTCGGTGATCGGTGTGTCAGGAAATGATGAGCCGGACAGAGCACAGTCTTTCCCCCTGTCAGTGTTCAGGGAAAACGAGCAACTCGATTCAGGTACAAAGGGAAACCCCTCACAGTGGGTGTCCCAATTCTCCCGTCGGTACATGCGTAGTCTTATGCCCTGACTGGGCGTCCTGTCATTCACGGTCAGCGATGTCAGCGGGGACCAGGTACATCGTTTTCGGCAGTCTCTGTTAACAGCTTTTAGGCCATGTTCATCGTAGGGTCGGGTCCCTGCGGGTTCTCCCGCAGCGGATTTGATAAATCTGCAGGGCAAAACTGCTGCGGTTATCCCTGCAGATTTATCATGTTTTGTCCTGCGGTTTCCACTGCGGGATTTACTCCTACTATTGATGCTGCATATACAGTAATATGCAGCATCAATAGTAATGTTTAAAAAAAAAAATGGTTATACTCACCCTCTGACGTCCCGATCTCCTCGGTGCTGCAGGCGGCGGTCCGGTTCCAAAGATGCTGTGCGAGAAAGACCTTCGTGACGTCACGGTCATGTGACCACGACGTCACCGCAGGTCCTGCTCGCATAGCAACCTGAGACCGGATGGCCCCGTGCAGCACTGAGAGGTGAGTATATCATTATTTTTTATTTTAATTCTTTTTTTTAACCACAAATATGGTTCCCGGGGCCTGGAGGAGAGTCTCCTCTCCTCCACCCCGGGTACCTCCCGCACATTATCCGCTTACTTCCCGCATGGTGGGCACAGCCCCATGCGGGAAGTAAGCGGATCAATGCATTTCTATGTGTGCAGAATCACTGCGATTCTGCACAAAGAAGTGACATGCTGCGGGTTGTAAACCGCTGCGTTTCTGCGCGGTTTTTCCTGCAGCATGTGCACAGTGGTTTGCCGTTTCCCATTGGTTTACATGTTTACTGTAAACGCAATGGAAACTGCTGCGTACCCGCAGCATCAAAATCTCTACGGTTCTGCGATAAAAACCGCAACGTGTGCATGTAGCCTTAGTCTCTGCTGGTTTTTGCCCGCTCTGGCAGTTGGCCCACCCGCAGAAGCCCTGACACTGCCCTCCTGCGCGATGCACATTCCCACAGCAACTAACTGATTTGCCGCACGTTGTGGACCTTTTATCTTAGCCATGCCCCCTACTCCTAGGTGCAGAGGTCGGTCCGGGGCTTCAAGCTTTCCCCGTGAAACCTGGGTGACAGCCCCGACAGTTTCAGATCCGTCATGGAGTAGGTAGGCCTGGTCCGAGTCTTCTCCTTACAATAACTATCCTAGAGTTTCTACATTTAAAATATAGAAAGTCAGGGATGAATATTGCTATTTCTTCCCCTGTTTGGGGAAAGTGTTGGCAAAAAATGATTGATTCTTTATCTAACTTTGAAATTGCACTCCCTGTTAAGTCACATCCCCAAAGTACACCACTTTTTAAACTTTTCATAACTTTATTTGAGAAACAAGTACCGTATATACTCGAGTATAAGCCAACCCGAGTATAAGCCGACCCCCCTAATTTTGCCACAAAAACTGGGAAAACTTATTGACTCGAGTATAAGCCTAGGGTAGGAAATGCAGCAGCTGCCGGTGAATTTCAAAGATAAAAATAGATGCTCCATACCATTCATTATTGCCCCATAGATGCTTCATATAAAGCTGTGCCACATATAATGCTCTGCACCGTTCATTATGGCCCCATAGATGCGCCATATAAAGCTGTGCCGTATATAATGCTCTGCACCGTTCATTATGGCCCCATAGATGCTCCGTATAATGCTGTGCCACATATAATGCTCTATACCATTCATTATTGCCCCATAGATGTGCCATAGAAAGCTGTGCCATATAGTGCTCTGCACCGTTCATTATGGCCCCATAGATGTGCCATAGAAAGCTGTGCCATATAGTGCTCTGCACCGTTCATTATTGCCCCATAGATGTGCCATATAAAGCTATGCCATATAGTGCTCTGCACCGTTCATTATTGCCCCATAGATGTGCCATAGAAAGCTGTGCCATATAGTGCTCTGCACCGTTCATTATTGCCCCATAGATGTGCCATAGAAAGCTGTGCCATATAGTGCTCTGCCATATAGAATGCTCTGCACCGTTGATTATGGCCCCATAGATGTGCCATATAAAACTGTGCCATATATAATGCTGCTACTGCTGCAATAAAAAAAAATGCCATACTCACCTCTCTTGCTTGCAGCTCCTCAGCATCCCGTCTCGGCGTCTCTCTGCACTGACTATTCAGGCAGAGGGCGGCGCGCACACTTAGTACGTCATCGCGCCCTCTGACCTGCACAGTCAGTGCAAGAGGACGCGAAGACAGAGCGGCGCTCGGCGTGTGGAATGGGGACAGGTATATATGACATACTTACCTGCTCCCGGCGTCCCTGGCTCCTTCCCCGGACAGCTGGTCTCCGGGTGTTGCAGCCTCTTCCTCTGTCAGTGGTCACTGGCACCGCTCATTAGAGAAATGAATATGCGGCTCCACCCCTATGGGAGTGGAGTCCATATTCATAACTTTAATGAGCGGTCACACGTGACTGCTGAACAGGGGAAGAGCTGCAGCACCGAAACTAGGTGAGTATGCCTCAGACCTCTCTCCCCCACACCCGCCGACCCCACCGCCGACCGTGACTCGAGTATAAGCCGAGAGGGGTACTTTCAGCCCAAAAATTTGGGCTGAAAATCTCGGCTTATACTCGAGTATATATGGTAACAATTCTAGTGGAAGTGGACATGAGAGTTTGCTACTTAACCCATTGGAGGGGAAGAGGGGATGTGTATTAGGGGTCTTGTTATCTTAGTTTCTGAGCCAAAATATTTCTATTCTGTTATATTTCTATACTGGGAAGCATCTGCCACTGCCATTGCTGATAGGCAGCCATGCTAACCACACATTTCCTTCTTCACTTATAATATTCTAATAATTATAATGATATACTTTGCACTTGTTGCTGCTGCCACTTAATTAAAAGTAATTGTAATTGTTAAGTCATTTTAAGAGTTACAAACCTGTTCCCAAAAGAGGTGTATCACTGGAATCTCTGCATGCTGCCCCTCTTCCCCAGCAGAGGCGACGGGTTTCACCGCCGTGGCCCCCATCCTGCATTTCCTCCTGCCTCCATGTCCATTGATGCCTGGGGTGTGCATACGGCATCCAGATACCCTTGTACTGTGCTTAGGGTGCGTGCACTCCCTCTTGCTTAAATGGGCTGCGTGAGGCATCCTAAAGTGTCCCAAGCCAATAGCTGGGGGGCAACTACTATTTAAGGCATCTCCTTCAGCATGGAGGTGCCTCAGCAGTGAGGTTAGTTAGCCCTTAGCATGCTTGTGGAGGAAAAGGAAGTGTGTCAGCACATCCATCCAGCTAAACCATTGAAGCAGGGATTCACAACGTGGTAAGCTTCCAAACCTCCCTCTCCCACCTCCCCACCACTATTACACTTAGCATGCTCGCTCGGTGTCAGGTCCTATCAGTACCCATAAGTCAGTTTACCTGTCCTGTACCTGTCTGCCTGTACAGTCCACACCTGCCAGTGCTCATTTGTACATCAGCCGATCCAGTCCACACCTGCTACCGCTCATCAAGAAATTACACTATGTAACACAATTTTTGTTCCTGGCTTTCAAGTGTATTATTTCAACTACTTATGTTTAAAGACTATGGAAAAACGACTTCATTCAGCACAAACTTTGATTTTATGAACACAGGGCTGAAAAATTTTGTATATATTGTGTCAAAAAAAGAAAATTACACTATAACAAATTTGTATATATTTTTTGTTACTGGGTCCAAAGTGTGTTTTTCTAACCCGTTATGCCTAAAACAAATAGAAAATAGTTGTTGTTCTGCAAAATCTTTACTTCTGTTCAGGACAATGAAATTTTGAAATGTGTCTGTTTTTGGGAAAATTCTCTATTCATATTCAATACTGAGTAGTGTTCATTGTCCTGATCACAGAAGGAAAGTTTTTGTGGAACAACAACTATTTTCTATTTGTTTTAGGCATAACGGGGTAGGAAAACACACTTTGGACCCAGGAACAAAAAAAAATAAAAATTTGTTACATAGTGTTATCTTATGATTTTAGCAATGTGCAACAGTTTCTGAATATTGATGGACATCCATTGATGTCTACTCATCAAAGATCAATATCCATAGTTTACTTGTCTGGCAATCAATAACATTTTTCCAGTTACACTATAGGAACACATTATGAAAAAAGAGAAAAAAAGAAAAATCAACAGAAAATTGGAATGTAAACAAGTTAACTAATAAACTTAAACAGGAAAATTACAATGAACAACTTTGGAACCAACTAAAAATTTGTTTATTTCTGAAACCAATTTGTCAAGTATGGAGAAGGGATTGGTTTTGATTAATATGCAGCAGCAAAAGATTTACAGATATTTTTCATCCTTGATCTTAAAAAAAATCATTTCATATTGATATTTTGGATGCACATTTCCCCAAGACAGCAGAACAGAATGTAATTTGCTTTCTTGAGGATTTATGTGAAGAACACATCCAAACTTCAACAGGTGAGATCCAAGCATCCATTAGTAATAAATCTTGCCAGTTGCATATCTGTAAGTCCAAAAGATAATCTGTCAAGTTGATAACCAGAGATTCTGAAAAGATCTTTATTAAAGAAGCATTCCCATCAAAGTTTCTATCCTATTAATATATAGAAAACATCATACTATATAGCACTGTGTGCTTACAATTGCTCATTTTGTCTTTTTTCCCAGATAATTCTTCTGTATTCCATTAGGTCTGTGACACTTAGGCTACTTTCACACGTCCGTCAGTACGGGCCGTCGCAATGCGTCGGGCCAATGTACCGACGGACGTTGTGAAATAACTGCAAGACGCGGGCAGCGGATGCAGTTCTCAACACATCCGCTGCCAATTCTGCAGTCCAGGGAGGAGGGGGCGGAGTTTCGGCTGCACATGCGCGGTCGAAAATGGCGGACACGCCGGACAAAAAAGTGTTACATTGAACGTTTTTTTGTGCGTCGCGTCCGCCAAAACAGGACGAATCCGTCGCACGACGGATGCGACATGTGCCCATCCGTCATGATCCATCTCTAATACAAGTCTATGGTCAAAAAACGCATCCTGCAAGCACATTTGCAGGATCCGTTTTTTGCCCATAACGACGGACTGCGACGGAGGACTAAAGACGGAAGTGTGAAAGTAGCCTTAGTGATTAAAAACTGACTAGCTAAATCGTTTTAGTGTAAGATCACACTAGGTTTTTTTCAGCATTTTTTTTTCCCGAAGCAAATCCTGATCTCTTTTTTGCGGCTGTTTTTAGCAAGCTAGATTTGTCTCTTGTGCGTGCTGATAAAGTTTAGTGTTGAAAAAAACTAACTATTATATAGAATCATATTTTGCCACAAAAACGCAGCAAAGCATGATATCTGCATTTTTGTGCATTGTTTCAGAGCTTTTTCACAACCATTTCAGTTCAATGGGTGAAAAATGCTGAAAGAAGTGACATGCTATATCTCCAAAAAAACATGCAAAGCACAAAATATTAATAACAAAAAAACAATGTGTGTACAGTTTTGCTGGTACTGTAAAATGCAGCTGAAAATTAGCATAAAATACACAGAAAAATAATGCAGTAAAATGCCTAGTGTGAACTTAGCATTAAAGGGAACCCGTCACCAGGTTTGGCCGATAGAATTTACAGCCACTGCCTTTCAGGGCAGGAATTTGCTCTGCCCTTAACAGTGTGCACATGGTTATTGATACTATATCATCTGGTATTTATTGTTCCCAACTGTATGTATTATGAGCCTTACTCTGCTTTTTCTTATTATTGTATGTTTTTATTGTTATTTACTGATTAAAATTGATTTTTAATATATATAATATGCCCTCTTTTTGTTCCTCGTTGACAGTTTGGGGAATATTGGTTGATTAAGTTGATGCTTATAGAATGCTGTAGATCAGCCCTGAAAGGTGGTGGCCATAACTCATTTAAGTGCTATGTAGAAGCAGGAGGTCAATTTTGTCTGGACAAGTGGTGAGTCACTGCACAGGTCTATGTCAGCAGGAAGGAAGGAGCAGGTGGGTCAGGAGTTGAAGAGGGGGGATAATGAGAGCAGAGACAAGATACTTCCTGTTTCAACATAGAGCAGAAAAAAGAGAATAATTTACTGGGTAGAAAGGCAAAATGAGCAATTGTAAGTACAAATAATATGATGATTGCAAAATATTAAGACGATAAAAAGGAGGAGGAGTGCTTTTTTAATATTAACCACAATCCCTACTGTAAAACACCATAACAAAAAGCTAGCTTGAAAAGAATTATGAAGCTGCATGGTCTGTGTTACCCACTTTTTCTTGCTGTAGTGCCAGTCTATGTGTCTCTCTTCTGCTATGGTCAGCTTTCTCTGCTCTCCTGCACATCTGGTTGGTCCACACCTCTTTGCAGATCATCTCTAAATCATTAATATTTTGAGGCTGCCGCTTGGCAACTTGGAGCTTCAACTCCCTCCATTAGTTTTCTATGGAATTAAGGTCTGGAGACTGGCTAGGCCACTTCATGACCTTAACCCCTTTCCTGCATCGGACGTACTATTCAGTCCATGTGACCTGGGACATAATTCCCATGAATGGAATAGTACGGCACATGCGACCAGCTGCGCTCCCCGAGGGGACCACGGCTGATCGCGGCCGGGTGTCAGCTGATTGTCACAGCTGACACCCGGCACTAAGTGCCAGGAACAGTCACAGACCGCTCCCGACACTTTAACCCCCGGCACACTGCGACCAAACATGATTGCAGCGTTCTGGAGCTGGCAGAGGGGTCCCAATTGCTCCCATGGTAACCTGATTTCGTCATGACAACATCTGGGTTACTAGAGCTGAAAGACTTCCTGTCATGCGCAGTGCATGTCAGGAAGTGTTTGAGGTCAGTGTGCACAGAATGCATCGCTGACAGCTTATATGGCATGCAGATGTGCATGCCATAGCGATCAGCCTGCACAAAATGAGTGTCCCATAGTGGGACAAAGGGTAAAAGTTAGAATCAATTTTATTTTTTTTTTTAATAATTGCAAAAATATATTTTTTTTAATAATAAAAAATAATAATTAAAAAACAATATTTATTCCATCAATAAAAAAATATTTTAATAAAAAAACCTAAACAATAAAAGTACACATATTTAGTATTGCTGCGTCCGTAACGACACGACCTATAAAATTGTCCCACTAGTTAACCCCTTCATCATCATACTGCCGAACAAAAAGTGAAATAACACACGATCAAAAAAAACGGATATAAATAAACATGGAACCCTTTAAAACATAATTTTGTCCTGCAAAAAGCAAGCCACCATATAGTTCCATCTCCGGAAAAGTAAAAAAGTTATAACTCTCAGAGTAAAGCGATGCAAAAATATTTTTTATATAAAATATTTTTTATTGTATAAAGCGCAAAAAACATAAAAAAATGATATAAATGAGGTATCGCTGTCATCGTACTGACCCAAAGAATAAAACTGCCTTATCAATTTTATCAGACGTGGAACAGTATAAACGCCTCCCCCCCAAATGAAATTCATGAATTGCTGTTTTTTTGTTCATTTTGCATCAAAAAACAAGACCTCACATGACTCTATGGGCCAAAATATGGAAAAATAATAGCTCTCTGTGATGATGCAAAAACTAGTTTTTGCAATAAAAAGCGTCTTTTAATGTGTGACAGCTGCCAAACATAAAAACCCGCTATAAAAACCAGCTATAAATAGTAAATCAAACACCCTTTATCACCCCCTTAGCTAGGCAAAAATAATAAAATTAAAAAAAGTATTTATTTCCATTTTCCCGTTAGGGTTAGAATTACTGTTATGGTTGGGATTAGGGTTAGGGTTATGGTTAGGCTTGGGATTAGGGTTAGGGATGTGTTGGGGTTAGGGTTGGAGTTAGAATTGGGGGGTTTCCACTGTTTAGGCACATCAGGAGCTCTCCAAACGCGACATGACACCCGCAGACCATTCCATCAAAGCCTGCATTCCAAAACATCACTACTTCCCTACTGAGCCCCAACATGTGCCCATAGAGTAGTTTTCTCCCACATATTGGGTATCAACGTACTCAGCACAAATTGGACAACAACGTTTGGGGTCCAATTTCTTCTGTTACCCTTGGGAAAATAAAAAATTGGGGACTAAAAGATCATGTTTGTGGAAAAAATATGATTTTTTTATTTTCACACCTAGGTGCTATAAACTATAGTGAAACACCTGGGGTGGTCAAAGCTCTCATCACACATCTAGATAAGTTCCTTGGGGGGGTGTAGTTTCCAAAATGGGGTCATTTATGGGGGGTTTCCACTGTTTAGGCACATCAGAGGCTCTCCAAACGTGACATGGTGTCCGATTTCAATTCCAGACAATTTTCCGTTCAAAAAGTCAAACAGCACTCCTTCCCTTCCGAGCTCTTCCATGTGCCCAAACAGTGGTTTACCCTTACATATGGGGTATCAGCGTACTTGGGACAAATTGCACAATAACGTTTGGAGTCCTGTTACCCTTGGGAACATTGAATTTGGGGGTAATAAGATCATTTTTGTGGAAAAAATATCATTTTTTAATTTTACGGCTCTACGTTTAAACTTCTGTGAAGCCCTTGGGGGTTTAAAGTTCTCACCACACATCTAGATAAGTTCCTAAGGGGTCTACTTTCCAAAATGGTGTCACTTGTGCGGAGTTTCTGCTGTTTAGGCACATCAGGGGCTCTCCAAATGCGACATTGCATCCAATCTCAATTCCAGCCAATTTTGCATTGAAAAAGGTCAAACAGCACTCGTTCCCTTCCGAGCTCTGCCATGTGCCCAAACAGTGGTTTCCCCCACATATAGGATATCAGCGTACTCATGGCAAATTGCACAATAACTTTTGGGGTCCAATTTCTCCTGCTACCCTTGGGGGAAAAAAAGAAATTTGAATCTGAAGATTTTTTTTTGTGGAAAAAAGTTAAACGTTCATTTTTTAATCATTCCAAAAATTCCTGTGAAGTTCCAGAAGGGTTAATAAACACTTCTTGAATATGGTTTTGTGCACTTGAGGGGTGCAGTTTTTAGAATGGTGTCACATTTGGGTATTTTCTATGATATAGACCCCTCAAAGTGACTTCAAATGTGATGTGATCCCTAAAAAAATGGTGTTGTAAAAATGAGAAATCGCTGGTCAACTTTTAAACCTTATAAGTCGAGTCCCTAAAAAATAAAAATGTTAGTTCCAAAATTGTGCTGATGTAAAGTAGATATGTGAGAAATGTTACTTATTCAGTATTTTGTGTGACATATCTCTGTGATTTAAGGGCATGAAAATTCAAATTTGGAAAATTGCTAAATTTTCAAAATTTTTGCCAAATTTTCATTTTTTCATAAATAAACACAAGTCATATCCAAGAAATGTTACCACATTCATGAAGTACAATATGTGATGAGAAAACATTGTCAGAATCACCAGGATCCGTTAAAGCGTTCCAGAGTTATAACCTCTTAAAGGGACAGTGGTCAGAATTGTAAAAATTGGCCTGGTCATTAACATGCAAACCACCTTTGGGGGTAAAGGGGTTAATGTGCTTCTTTTTGAGCCACTCCTTTGCTTCCTTGGCTGTATGTTTTGGGTCATTGTCTTGCTGGTGACCCAGCCTTGACTCATTTTTAATGTATTGGCGGAGGGAAGGAGGTTGTCACTCTGGATTTTACAGTACATGGCTTTATCCATTCTCCCACTGATGCGTTGAAGTAGTCATGTGACCACCAAAACATATTGCTTCTACCTTGCTTGACAGCGGGGACGGTGTTTTCTTTGGGTCATAGTCGGCAGTTTTCTTCCTCCAAACACAGCGAGTTGAGTTAATGCCAAATACCTCAATTTTTGTCTCATCTGACCATAGCACCTTCTCCCAATCACTCACAGAATTATCCAGGTGTTCATTGGCAAACTTCAGATGGACCTACATATGTGCCTTCTTGAGCAGGGGGACCTTGCGGGCACTGCAGGATTTTAAACCTTTACAGCGTATTGTGTTACCAATGGTTTTCTTGGTGACTGTGGTCCCAACTGCCTTGAGATCATTAACAAGTTCCCCCATGTAGTTTTAGGCTGATCTCTCACCTTCCTCATGATCAAGGATTCCCCATGAGGTGAGATTTTGCATGGAGCTCCAGATCGATATTGATTGACAGTAATTTTGTATTTCTTCCACTTTCTTACTATTGCACCAACAGTTGTCTCCTTCTCATCATAATAATGGTTTTGTAGCCCAGTCCAGCTGTGTGCAGGTCTAGGAGCTTGTCCCTGACATCCTTATAAAGATCATTGGTCTTTCCCATGCTGTAGAGGTTAGAGTTTGACTGATTAATTTAGTCTCTGGACAGGAGTCTTTTCAAAGGTGACTATATAAGACAGCTGTCTTTAATGCAGGTAACGAGTTGATTAGAAGCGTCTAACTGGTCTGTCGGAGCCAGAACTTTTAACGGTTGGTAGGTGATCAAATACTTATTTCTCACTGCAAAATGCAAATCTAATATATAAAGCTGAATGTGTGTATGTGTGTGTGTATGTGTGTATGTATGTCCGGGATTGGCATCTGCACCGTCGCAGCTACAGCCACAAAATTTTGCACAGTCACACGTCTGGACCCCGAGAGCGTCATAGGCTATGTTGTGAGGTGAAATTTTAACCCCGCGCTTTCCAATTCACCAAACAATTTTGCCCCTATCTACATAATGGGGAAAAAAGTGAAAGGAAAAGTGTTGGAGGCGTCGAAGCTACAGCCACAAAATATTGCACAGTCACACGTCTGGACCCTGAGAGTGTCATAGGCTATGTTGTAAGGCGAAATTTTAACCCCGCGCGTTCCAATTCACCAAACAATTTTGCCCCTATCTACATAATGGGGAAAAAAGTGAAAGGAAAAGTGTTGGAGGCATCGCAGCTACAGCCACAAAATTTTGCACTGTCACACGTCTGGACCCCGAGAGCGTCATAGGCTATGTTGTGAGGTGAAATTTTAACCCCGCGCTTTCCAATTCACCAAACAATTTTGCCCCTATCTACATAATGGGAAAAAATGAAAGGAAAAGTGTAGGAGGCAAATTGACAGCTGCCAGATGTGAACAAGGGAGACTTAAAGAATGAGAGCGATGGCGCCAAAGAGTATATACCGTACAGTTGCTAAGGTGGGGCCCCGACATGGGATACTCACCACACACGGGGATATGAACACACACAAAATGCGCCACACACTACCATGTGCTTGAACACATATTACCCTCAGCACACATTTCACCACACATACACCAACCTCGCCACATAAAAGTTGAAACACAAAAGTCGCCACTCAAAACTCGCCACGCGCAGAACTCGCCACATGCAAAAACTAGGCTCTTGCAAAACTCGCCACAAGTGCAAAACTCACCTCATGGAAAACTCGCCACACGCAAAACTTGCACACGTGGAAAAATTGCCACATGCACAAAAGTTGCAACACATGCAAAAGTTGCCTCACACAAAACTTGCACATACTCAAAAGGCACCACACATAAAACTCGCCATGCGCAAAACTCGCCATGCGCAAAACTTGCTGCACACAACTTGCTACACTAACCTGTCACATGCAACTCGACACACAAAAAGTTGCTACACGCATGTTCTCACACAAAACTCATCTCACAAAAGTCGCTACATGCATGTCGCCACACGCAACTCAACACACACAACTTCACAAACGAAACTCGCCCTAAAACACACACAAGTCTGGTATTATCCTTCAAAAATAAAAATCTGATTAATAAGCAGACAAACTACAACAAATGTACCATATAGGAAATACGGCAGCTGTCAGTCACATGACCTGTCTATTATGTGTATGTGTGAGCTAATATATACTGCCAGGGGGAGGGCTTCCTGTTGGCTGGGGATTTATCAGGCTGCCAATTTAGCTTACAAATACCGAGGTAAAAATACTGAGCAAATAACGTGTGAACGAGGTCTAATACAGGAGGAGATGACATACAGGTATATACTATATACAGGGGAGATGACACACAGATATATACTATATACAGGAGAGATGACACACAGGTATATACTATATAGAGGAGGAGATGACATACAGGTACATATATATATACAGGAGAAGATGACATACAGGTATATACTATATACAGGAGGAGATGACATACAGGTATATGCTATATATAGAAGATGACATGCAGGTATATACTATATACAGGAGGAGATGACACACAGATATATACTATATACAGGGGAGATGACACACAGGTATATACTATATACAGGAGGAGATGACATACATGTATATACTATGTATAGAAGGAGATGACATTCAGGTATATACTATATATAGGGGAGATGACACACAGCAGGTATATACTATATACAGGGAAGATGACATACATGTATATACTATATACAGGAGATGACATACAGATGTATACTATATACGTATAAGGGAGATGACAAACATGTATATACTGAGGTAATGAGGTGAAAATGAGAGGTGTGAGGTGAAAATGAAAAGGTGTGAGTGCAAAATGAGAGGAGTGAGGAAAAATAGTGGAGTGATCAGAAAATGACAGATGTGAGGTTGAAATGACAAGTGTTAGGGGGGAATGAGAGGAGTGAGGGAGAAAATGAGAGATGTGAGGGGGAAAATGAGAGGCGTGATGGGAAAATAAGAGAAGTGAGGTGCTATAACTAACCACAGATATTTACTATGCCCAGGCAACGCCGGGCTCTTCAGCTAGTAAATTTATATAATTTATACAATGTGATTTTCTGGATTTTATTTTTGATATTATGTCTCTCAATGTTAAAATTGATTTAACCTTAAAATTATAGACTGTTCATGTCGTTGTCAGCGGGCAAACTTACAAAATCAGCAAGGGATCAAATACTTATTTCCCGCACTGTAAGCTGAGATAGCTCAGACAATTAAATATGTTTCTCTAAAATACATTCCACATCATTTTTAAACTTTCCACAATTGTGACGCTTCCCTTCTAAAAAGTTAAAGTATTGATTGCATACCTAAAGTGACATGAGCGACCAATTAGCCCAAAATGCACAATCCAATGGAGTTGGAGTTTGAACAAATCTTATCCTTTTTGTCTCAAAGGAAACCTATCACCATGAAACTGTAGTCCAATCTGCAGGCAACTTGTTATGGAGCATGGCGAGTTGAGAAGATTCTGGGATTTTTGGACTAGTTGGAGGTCCTACCAGTGACTAACAGCTTTCTCTGTATGTATGTACTTATATAGCGAAAAGTATCAATCTCTGCAACTGCTCAGTTTCCAAAGCTTTATAATGTGAAGCCTGCAGATTGGAGTGCAATTTTTTTGGTGACAGTCCAACAATTAGCCTGAATTAATCTCACTCCATTCGTCTGGTTATTCACAAAGAGGTTTCTCCCTTAAATGTTCGTGAGTTTTTTAAACTTATTTTTTTAAATGGTTGGCCACACTTTTTTTTATGAATTGCCTAGACATTGGATAGGCCATCAATATCTGATTGGCACCGGGCAGCCCCACCAGTGCCGGCCGGAAGTTATCGGATGCTGCCGGAACCCAGCAGCTCCATCATTACCATAGTGGCCACTATAATTTTGAAGAAGCTGCTGTGTTACGACAACATCTAAAATCTTCTGGCCACAACCTGTAACATCTGATTGGCAAGGGTGTTGGATGTCGCATCCCCACTTATCAAATTCATGACCTTTCATAATGATAATCACTAGATTAACCTGAGGCAAAAGTCTAATAGTAATGCCAAAATTAATTTTAATATAATGACCAATCACATATGAAAAACCTGACGTTTCGGCCTGTTGGCCTTTATCAAAGTTATCTATAAGTAGAATAACATAAGAGAATCAGACAAAACATCATCATGAATCATCACGCAATTGGTCATAAAAACAAAACAGAAAGAAGAGCAAAACTAGAACCATACCAGAGAGATCACTAGCAGTATAACAGCTATCACATAACACACATCTGATCGAAATCTTCATTAAACAACAAAGAAAAAAATGTAGGTACTGCAGGAAATAGACAAAACGAAAACAAAATTTAGGACCAATAAAAGAAAACATCCAATATTATGGTAACACAGGACCTACAGTACAGACCAAAAGTTTGGACACACCTTCTCATTTAAAGATTTTTCTGTACATTCACACTGAAAGCATCAAAACTATGAATTAACACATGTGGAATTATATACTTAACAAAAAAGTGTGAAACTGTAATTATGTCTTACATTTTAGGTTCTTCAAAGAAGCCACCTTTTGCTTTGATGACTGCTTTGCACACTCTTGGCATTCTCTTGATGAGCTTCAAGAGGTAGTCACCGGGAATGGTTTTCACTTCACAGGTGTGCCCTGTCAGGTTTCATAAGTGGGATTTCTTGCCTTATAAATGGGGTTGGGACCATCAGTTGTGTTGTGCAGAAGTCTGGTGGATACACAGCTGATAGCCCTACTGAATAGAATGTTAGAATTTGTATTATGGCAAGAAAAAAGCAGCTAAGTAAAGAAAAACATGTGGCCATCATTACTTTAAGAAATGAAGGTCAGTCAATCCGAAAAATTGGGAAAACTTTGAAAGTGTTCCCAAGTTCAGTGGCAAAAACCATCAAGCGCTACAAAGAAACTGGCTCACATGAGGGCTGCCCCAGGAAAGGAAGACCAAGAGTCCCCTCTACTTCTGAGCATAAGTTTATCCGAGTCACCAGCCTTAGAAAACGCAGGTTAACAGCAGCTCAGATTAGAGACCAGGTCAATGCCACACTGTGTTCTAGCAGCAGACACATCTCTACAACAACTGTTAAGAGGAAACTTTATGCAGCAGGCCTTCATAGTAAATAAGCTGCTAGGAAACCACTGCTAAGGACAGGCAACAAGCAGAAGAGACTTGTTTGGGCTAAAGAACACAAGGAATGGACATTAGACCAGTGGAAATCTGTGCTTTGGTCTAATGAGTCCAAATTTGAGATCTTTGGTTCCAACCACCGTGTCTTTGTGCGATGCAGAAAAGGTGAACGGATGGACTCTACATGCCTGGTTCCCATCGTGAAGCATGGAGGAGGAGGTGTGATGGTGTGGGGGTGCTTTGCTGGTGACATTGTTGGAGATTTATTCACAATTGAAGGCATACTGAACCAGCATGGCTACCACAGAATCTTGCAGCGGCATGCTATTCCATCCGGTTTGCGTTTAGTTGGACCATCATTTATTTTTCAACAGGACAATGACCTCAAACACACCTCCAGGCTGTGTAAAGGCTATTTGACCAAGAAGGAGAGTGATGGGCTATGCCAGATGACCTGGCCTCCACAGTCACCAGACCTGAACCCAATCGAGATTGTTTGGGGTAAGCTGCACCGCAGAGTGAAGGCAAAAGGGCCAACAAGTGCTACGCATCTCTGGGAACTCTTTCAAGATTGTTGGAAGACCATTCCCGGTGACTACCTCTTGAAGCTCATCAAGAGAATGCCAAGAGTGTGCAAAGCAGTCATCAAAGCAAAAGGTGGCTACTTTGAAGAACCTAGAATATAAGACGTAATTTCAGTTGTTTCACACTTTTTTGCTAAGTATATAATTCCACATGTGTTAATTCATAGTTTTGATGCTTTCAGTGTGAATTTACAATTTTCATAGTCATGAAAATACAGAAAAATCTTTAAATTCTTTAAATGAGAAGGTGTCTCATTTCTCCTATTCTTGCACTGATTATAAGCACTTCACCTTCATGCAAGTTTCTTTTAGCAGTGCAGGGGATAATCTGCAGTTGAGAGCTCCTGGAAGCTTTCCTGTGGTGAGGTTCTCAGCTGTGCACTGTTAACCACTCCCATCTCCTATATAAACTAGGCCCTGGCTAGCACTCATTGTCAGAACATCTTATGCTGTATGGCTGGATGTTGTTGTTGGTGGTTGTTATTGGAGAAGGTGGATTTATCTGAGGCTCTGGCTAGGTTTTGAGTGTGTGATAATTCCCTTTCTTCTCCTACTTTGGTTTAACCCCATCTTCGACTCCCCGATGCATTCCTCTGTTGTATTTGTGAGTATTTGTGGGCAGCACGGTGGCTCAGTGGTTAGCACTGTAGCGCTGGAGTTCTGGGTTCAAATCCTACCAAGGACAACATCTGCAAGGAGTATGTTCTTCCCATGTTTGTGTGGGTTTCCTCCGGGTTCTCCGATTTCCTCCCACACTCCAAAGACATGCTGATTTAGAATTTAGATTGTGAGCACCATCGGGGACAGCGATGATAATGTGTGCAAACTGTAAAGCGCTGCAGAATATGATAGCACTATATAAAAATAAAGTATTAGTATTATTATATTTGTATGCTTGGTATTTTTCGTTACTCCTGTTTGTATTACCTTGTTAGTCTGGTTGGTGTATTATGGCACACTACTACTCCTTCCTTCCCTGGGTCGGGGAGACCTCTATGGTTACTGATGCCGGCCTGCTGTGAGTGCCATCCTGTGGTCGGCGCACATAGCAAGCCTGCATTTCAGCTACATAGCAGCGATCTGATGATTTATTTAGCAGAGCCCATCCAGTGGTGCCAGCTTCTAGCCTCCAATGGAGGCTATTGAAGTATGGCACAAGTTAAAAAAAAATGTTTTTAAAAATATGAAAAAAATAAAAAAAATATAAAAGTTTAAATCACCCCCCTTTTGCCCCATCCTAAATAAAACAATATAAAAAATCAAACCTACAAATATTTGGTATCGTCGCTTTTAGAATTGCCCGATCTAACAATAAAAAAAGCATTAACCTGATCACTAAACAGCGTTGCGAGAAAAAAATTCGAAACGGCAGAATTACGTTTTTTTGGTTGCCGCGACATTGCATTAAAATGTAATAACGGGCGATCAAAAGAACGTATCTGCACAAAAGTGGTAGCATTAAAAACGTCAGCTCGGCACACAAAAAATAAGCCCTCACCCGACCCCCAGATCACGAAAAATGGAGATGCCACAGGTATCGGAAAATGGCGCATTTTTTTTAGCAAAGTTTTGAATTTTTTTTGACCACTTAGATAAAAAATAACCTAGACAAGTTTGGTGTCTATGAACTCATAATGATCTGGAGAATCATAATATCAGGTCAGTTTTAGCATTTAGTGAAGCTAGAAAAAAAGCCAAACAAAAAACAAGTGTGGGATTGCACTTTTTTTGCAAATTCGCCACACTTGGAATTTTTTTCACCATTTTCTAGTACAAGACATGGTAAAACCAATGGTGTCATTCAAAAGTACAACTCGTCCAGCATAAAATAAGCCCTCACATGACCATATTGACGGAAAAATAAAAAAGTTATGGCTCTGGGAAGGAGGGGAGCGAAAAATGAAAACGCAAAAACGAAAAAGGGCCGCGGTGGGAAGGGGTTAATAATTGCACTTATTCCCAAAGGGAGTGATTAACTTACATGACCAAAAGATATGTAAGAGATCCCCCTCTTCTTCCCCGCATATCCAGCACAATGGACTGGCTCAATGAAAATAGAGTGCAGGAGTGTCGTGACCCTCGAGAAAGCAGTTAATAACTGACTTAACCCATTACTTGCCAAATTAGAAATTTTCATTTTACGGATTTTTCAGAAAAGGGCGTCCCAATATTCAATTAAAAATTACATTAACATTATTTCCTATTTTGAAAACATTCATTTTACAAACACAACACAAAAAATTGGACCTAATTATAAAAATGATAAAATCTTAGTTGCTAGAAGCAAAAGATTAGGCGTCCCAAAAAAAATGACATTGGTAGATAATGGGTTAATGAAAACGAGAACAAATCGACGCTTTATGCATTATGGAAAACACTTGCTTCATTGGTCTTTTAATATAAATAGACTCAGGTTCCCTCCTCCCATTGTGTATGGAACTGGGCGACCGTAAGATCTGCAGGATCAATCAGCAAGGAATAAGACAAGGAAAGAGCATGGCTTAAAGGTCTCGCACTCGAGCAGGCTGTCTTGAATGTTGTTTTGTCAGTATTAAAAAAGTGTCTGGTTGGAAGTTATTGGAAATAAATGAGACAGCTGACCTGCTCTTCAAGGTCCCACCGTGGAAGGAGAATAAACACGGAAAAGTGGGTGCACTACTAATAGGACAAAAATTGAAAAGTGGGTGCTGCATCCTGCATGAAACAACTATGTAAGGAAAAGAAGAAAAGAGACCATGCAATATGTTGTGCACACATGGAATATTCAAGTATAAAAGATGTATAATTTTATTACACCTATTGACAGACCATTAAAACCACAATAAAATCACACAAAAAAGTGACATACATAACATCCCCTGGTAAAATGTAAGGTAATGGATAATCGTAGGTGGTTAGCAACTGGAGACCGAAAGTAGTAGCGGACCCTAATATATATATGCACATAAGAGTTCAAATATCCAGACGAGTGTACAAAAGAGCAAAATCATGAATATGCACACATGTATATAAAAGTGGGCATCCCCACATTCATCTATAAAGTAGCAACCATAAGGCAACAGGTGCTGTAAGTAAATTATATAAAGACTAGATGGTGGCCCGATTCTAACGCATCGGGTATTCTAGAATATGCATGTCCACGTACTATATTGCACAGCCCACGTAGTATATTGGCCAGCCACGTAGTATATTGCCCAACCACGTAGTATATTGCCCAGCTACGTAGTATATTGCCCAGCCACGTAGTATATTGCCCAGTCACGTAGTATATTGTCCAGTGACGTAGTATATTGCCCAGCCACGTAGTATATTGCCCAGTCACATAGTATATTGCCCAGCCACGTAGTATATTGCCCAGTCACATAGTATATTGCCCAGCCACGTAGTATATTGCCCAGCCACGTAGTATATTGCCCAGTCACGTAGTATATTGCCCAGCTACGTAGTATATTGCCCAGCCACATAGTATATTGCCCAGTCACATAGTATATTGCCCAGTGACGTAATATATTGCCCAGCCACGTAGTATATTGCCCAGCCACGTAGTATATTGCCCAGTGACGTAGTATATTGCCCAGTCACGTAGTATATTGCCCAGTCACGTAGTATATTGCCCAGTCACATAGTATATTGCCCAGGGACGTAGTATATTGCCCAGCCACGTAGTATATTGGCCAGTCACGTAGTATATTGCCCAGTCACATAGTATATTGCCCAGTGACGTAGTATATTGCCCAGCCACATAGTATATTGGCCAGTCACGTAGTATATTGCCCAGTCACGTAGTATATTGCCCAGCGACGTAGTATTCAGCACAGAGCGACGTAGTATATTGCCCAGTCACATAGTATATTGCCCAGTCACGTAGTATATTGCCCAGTCACGTAGTATATTGCCCAGTCACGTAGTATATTGCCCAGCGACGTAGTATATTGCCCAGCGACATAGTATTCAGCACAGAGCCACGTAGTATATTGCCCAGTCACATAGTATATTGCCCAGTGACATAGTATATTGCCCAGCCACATAGTATATTGGCCAGTCACGTAGTATATTGCCCAGTCACGTAGTATATTGCCCAGCGACGTAGTATTCAGCACAGAGCGACGTAGTATATTGCCCAGTCACGTAGTATATTGCCCAGTCACATAGTATATTGCCCAGGGACGTAGTATATTGCCCAGCCACGTAGTATATTGGCCAGTCACGTAGTATATTGCCCAGTCACGTAGTATATTGCCCAGTCACGTAGTATATTGCCCAGCGACGTAGTATATTGCCCAGCGACATAGTATTCAGCACAGAGCCACGTAGTATATTGCCCAGTCACGTAGTATATTTCCCAGCCACGTAGCATACAGCACAGAGCAACGTAGCATATTGCCCAGTCACGTAGTATATTGCCCAGCCACGTAGTATATTGCCCAGTCACGTAGTATATTGTCCAGTGACGTAGTATATTGCCCAGCCACGTAGTATATTGCCCAGTCACATAGTATATTGCCCAGCCACGTAGTATATTGCCCAGCCACGTAGTATATTGCCCAGTCACGTAGTATATTGCCCAGCTACGTAGTATATTGCCCAGCCACGTAGCATATTGCCCAGTCACATAGTATATTGCCCAGCCACGTAGTATATTGCCCAGCCACGTAGTATATTGCCCAGTCACGTAGTATATTGCCCAGCTACGTAGTATATTGCCCAGCCACGTAGTATATTGCCCAGTCACATAGTATATTGCCCAGTGACGTAGTATATTGCCCAGCCACGTAGTATATTGCCCAGCCACGTAGTATATTGCCCAGTGACGTAGTATATTGCCCAGTCACGTAGTATATTGCCCAGCCACGTAGTATATTGCCCAGCTCACGTAGGTATATAACACTGCCCACGCAGTATTTAGCAGTGTGTGCACCATATCCCTGTTAAAAAAATAATTAAAATAAAAAATAGTTATATACTCACCCCTTGGGTCCAGTGAAGCTGTGTGATGCGGCCGCCATCTTCCGTTCCCAAGATGCATTGCGAAATTACCCAGATGACTTAGCAGTCTCGCGAGACCGCTAAGTCTTCTGGGTAAGTTCGCAATGCATCTCTGGGAACGGAAGATGGCAGCTGGCGCGAGTGCACCGTCCGACGACGGAAGGTAAGAATAGCAGGTTTTTTGTTTTTTGTTATTTTTAACATTACATCTTTTTACTATTGATGCTGCATAGGCAGCATCAATAGTAAAAACTTGGTCACACAGGGTTAATAGCGGCGGATACGGAGTGCGTTACCCGCGGCATAACGCGGTCCGTTACCGCTGGCATTAACCCTGTGTGAGCGGTGACTGGAGGGGATTATGGAGCGGGCACTGACTGCGGGGAGTATGGAGCGGGCGTCAGGGACACTGACTGCGGGGAGTATGGAGCGGAGCGCTGGGGACACTGACTGCGGGGAGTATGTAGCGGGCGGGGGGCACTGTGACTGTAGGGGAGGGACTAATCGGACTGTGCCCGTTGCTGATTGGTCGCGGCAGCCATGACAGGCAGCTGCCGAGACCAATCAGCAGCGCAGGATTTCCGTTACGGAAGTTGAGGACAGAAAGACGGAAGTACCCCTTAGACAATTATATATATAGATAACAGCAGCACCGTATTAGCATAGAACTTCTTTAACATCTAGTTAATACAAGATCTCGTATCCGTGAGATAACCATTAAGCAAGCACAATACAAATAAAATGCTAAAATAGCAAATCAAGCAAACACAACCTCAGAAATGTTGAAGGTGACCCATACGTATGTGTTGTGGTAATTGCAGTAAAACAGCAAAGGGTTCCTATCTAATGGAAGAGCGGTATATAGCATAATGTGCCCAATGATAAGAGGCTTTAAGGTTGGTCTGTTAGAAAAGTGCCCATGTGCATGGTTACCCTGTCAGGGGAGGAAGGCAATTCCCATGCGTATCGCTGCTCTATTGCATCACTTTCCCCAACGAAGCTGCAAGAGCTACTGGATTTTGAATCTGGAGATGGGCTATGATAAGATGTGGGAAACCTGGCATTTGAAATCTTATACCTCTAGATGATTTTACTAAGCGGTGTAATTTATAAAATATGAGGTCACTTATGTGGGGGTCCTGCTGTTTTGATACTTCAGAGGCTCTGCTAATGTGACGTGGCACCGGCAAACCATTACAGGCAAATCTGCAATCTGATATGGTGGTCCTTACCTTCTGAGCTTTGCACTGTGCCGAAAAAGTAGCTTCCTACCAGATATGGGGCATTGTCATACTCAGGAGAAATTGCTTAACAAATGTTGTGGTTCATTTTCTCCTATTATCCCTTTTGAAATGTTATTCAATTCTGTGAAATACTTGTGGGTTTAAAATGTGGAATTGTTTGACAAGTGTAGTTTTCCAAAATGGGGTCACCTGATGGCGCCATATTGATGGTGATTTGTTTTCTTTTGAAACACGGGAAGATAATAGGCACTAACCGATAAGAGAAAGTGTGCCACCATTCTGATTAAGTGACATGCTTTTTTTCAAATACACACATTAGTATCTTCATTATGCAAACTCGGGGGCAGGTCAGTGAGGGATCAGTGACCTGTCAGCAGGCTGCATTATGAATATACTGTATAATCAGAGCACACATACTTGAACCCCACTTAGGGCACGAGAATATCATTAACACAAAACTGAAAATAAAGATTAAGCAACAACCACAAGACGGATTTCATCAACCAAGGTATCAGTATAACGGTGCCGACCTGACACTGTGTGTAGGTTACTGGGCACAATCTTGCTGGCAGGTTCCCTTTAAAGGGAGGGTGCCGTGATTTTAGTTTTTGTATTAATAATTATTGATTATATAATCAATTATTTTTAATACAAAAGTAAATGTAGTACTATAATACTTTTTTATTTATTCATTTTTACTTTTGCCACTGGAGGCCGCCATTTTCATTAGTGTGGGTGTAAGTGTC
The DNA here is from genome assembly GCF_032444005.1 of Ranitomeya imitator. Lineage (NCBI taxonomy): Eukaryota > Metazoa > Chordata > Amphibia > Anura > Dendrobatidae > Ranitomeya > Ranitomeya imitator. The sequence goes on from NC_091283.1 coordinate 769,134,611, forward strand.
TGGACACGACACTTGCACACCTCACTTACGGCAGCCATGGGCATAGGAGCCAACAGTCGGGCTCCGACCACTTCTCCTGCCTCTCAGCTGTGACTTGGGCACGCCCCCTGGGCTGCTACGTCACAGCTGTGAGAGGAGATCGCGGCCATTTTGTTTTTTTCCTCTGTCATCGCACACACAGCTCAGTGTGTCCGATCATAGCAGGAGCTGCCAGAGAGAAGCTGCTGCTGGGAAAAGAGGTTCGGAGTGAGTATCTGCAGCGAGGAGCTGTGATTGCAGCCTGTACTTAGTATTACAGCACAGGCTGCAATCACTGCTCACTGCCGACCTGTTCAGAGCAGGGAGATCGTCACACTGCTCTGCCCTGAACATGACTCAGCACTTCCTGGGAGAGGACTGAAGGTAAGTACAGAGTTTTCATTTTCTTATGCATCCACCACTGCTACCTGCTCCTATATACCACCTACCACTGCTACCAGCCCCTATATACCACTGCTACCTGCTCCTATATACCACTGCTACTAGCCCCTATATACCACTGCTACTAGCCCCTATATACCACTGCTACCTGCTCCTATATACCACTGCTACCTGCTCCTATATACCACTGCTACCTGCCCCTATATACCACTGCTACTAGCCCCTATATACCACTGCTACCAGCCCCTATATACCACTGCTACCTGCTCCTATATACCACTGCTACTAGCCCCTATATACCACTGCTACCTGCCCCTATATACCACTGCTACTAGCCCCTATATACCACTGCTATCTGCTCCTATATACCACTGCTACCTGCCCCTATATACCACTGCTACTAGCCCCTATATACCACTGCTACCAGCCCTTATATACCACTGCTACCAGCCCCTATATACCACTGCTACCTGCTCCTATATACCATTGCTACCTGCCCCTATATACCACTGCTACTAGCCCCTATATACCACTGCTAACAGCCAATATATACCACTGCTACTAGCCCCTATATACCACTGCTACTAGCCCCTATATACCACTGCTACTAGCCCCTATATACCACTGCTACCAGCCCCTATATACCACTGCTACTAGCCCCTATATACCACTGCTACCAGCCCCTATATACCACTGCTACCTGCCCCTATATACCACTGCTACCTGCCCCTATATACCACTGCTACTAGCCCCTATATACCACTGCTACCAGCCACTATATACCACTGCTACTAGCCCCTATATGCCACTGCTACTAGCCACTATATACCACTGCTACTAGCCCCTATATACCACTGCTACCAGCCCCTATATACCACTGCTACTAGCCCCTATATACCACCTACCAGCCCCTATATACCACTGCTACTAGCCCCTATATACCACTGCTACCAGCCACTATATACCACTGCTACCAGCCACTATATACCACTGCTACCTGCCCTTATATACCACTGCTACCTGCCCCTATATACCACTGCTACTAGCCCCTATATACCACTGCTACCAGCCACTATATACCACTGCTACTAGCCTCTATATACCACTGCTACCTGCTCCTATATACCACTGCTACCTGCCCCTATACACCACTGCTACCTGCACCTATATACCACTGCTACCAGCCACTATATACCACTGCTACTAGCCCCTATATACCACTGCTACTAGCCCCTATATACCACTGCTACCAGCCCCTATATACCACTACCTGCCCCTATATACCACTGCTACCTGCTCCTATATACCACTGCTACCTGCCCTTATATACCACTGCTACCTGCCCCTATATACCACTGCTACCAGCCACTATATACCACTGCTACTAGCCCCTATATACCACTGCTACTAGCCCCTATATACCACTGCTACCTGCTCCTATATACCACTGCTACCTGCCACTATATACCACTGCTACCAGCCACTATATACCACTGCTACCAGCCACTATATACCACTGCTACCTGCCCCTATATACCACTGCTACCTGCCCCTATATACCACTGCTACCTGCCCCTATATACCACTGCTACCTGCCCCTATATACCACCGCTACCTGCCTCTGTATACCACCGCTACCTGCCTCTGTATACCATCTACCACTGCTGCCTGCCTCTATATACCATCTACCACTGCTGCCTGTCTCTATATACCATCTACCACTGCTGCCTGCCTCTATATACCATCTACGACTGCTGCCTGCCTCTATATACCATCTACGACTGCTGCCTGCCTCTATATACCATCTACGACTGCTGCCTGCCTCTATATACCATCTACCACTGCTATCTGCCTCTATATACCATCTACCACTGCTGTCTGCCTCTATATACCATCTAGCACTGCTGCCTGCCTCTATATACCATCTACCACTGCTACCTCTGTCCTGTGTAGCTAATCTAGTCTTGTGTAGCTAATCCTGTCCTGTGTACAGTATCACACAAGATAGGATTAGATACACGGCGCAGCACAGTATCACACAGGACAGGATTAGATACACGGCTCAGCAGTCAGTATCTAATCCTCTCCTATGCACTCCTCTCCCCCCTGCGTGTCTTTCCCCATTGTGGTTTATTATTTTTGTTGTGGGAGATGAGGGAGTCGAGGATTATGCGTTCAGTATGGTATAAAAAAGATTAATAAAGGACTTTATTCTGGCCGAGTCTTTATTTACAATACATGTGAGATCTATGTGGCGGCATTATGGGTGATCTATATGGCGGTATTATGTGAGAAGCATATGGTGGTATGTGAGAACACTGGCGGTATTATGTGTGATCTATATGGTGGTATGTGAGAACACTGGCGGTATTATGTGTGATCTATATGGCGGTATGTGAGAACACTGGCGGTATTATGTGTGATCTATATGGTGGTATGTGAGAACACTGGCGGTATTATGTGTGATCTATATGGTGGTACTATGTGAGAACTGTATGACAGTATTGTGTGATCTATTTGATAGTATTGTGTGTGATCTATATGGCGGTATTATGCGAGAACACTATGGCAGTATTATCTTCAGAAAGTGGACCCATTCTATGGTGGTTCTGGCTGAGCACCTGCACGCGGGTCTGGGGTAATAGAGGGGACAGCATGACCTCCAGTTAGGTGTAGTCAGGGGAAGGCTGGTGAGGCAGCTGAAGAGAGGGGTCTCATTTTTATCGTTACTATATGGCTACATTTCCTTCCCAGCGTCACCCCGTACTTCGCCTGTCGCCTCGCTTTCACACATCGCCAGGACAGGATGGAGAAGACAGGATCTGAGGAGGGGAATGGGGTCTGCATGCAAAGTCTGGATCAGACCAGGCCATCAATCCGCAGAAATGTTTCCTGGATTTTTGTGGAGCAGACGGTCCATCCATGTGTATAAAAGACAGCGCCCTATGTACAATCCCTGGCTGCTCCGCGCACCAAACAGGGGGCCCCTATAGACCAGCACACTGCTCTCCTGAAATACTCTGTGCTGCTGTCACCCTGCTCCCTCCACCACATATCTCCCAGAATCCTCGCTGTCTGCCATCCTTGGTGACTGTCTACTTGTCAGTATAAGGCTGCCTTCACACTATCATTATTTGGTTTGTATTTTACCTCAGTATTTGTAGCCAAAACCAGGAGTGGGTGATAAATGCAGACGTGGTGCATATGTTTCTATTATACTTTTCCTCTATTTGTTCCACTCCTGGTTTTGGCTTACAAATACTGAGGTAAAATACTGACCAAATACTGATAGCGTGACGGCAGTCATACTCTGCAGTCACCAACAAAATGGCTGCTCACTGGGTTCCTGAATATCATCCTCTCTAATCCCCTAGCAAACACCCAGAAGGGGAGGAGAGTAGAAATCACACACGTCAGCAGACTCCGCCCATAATTACTGCAGTGCAGTAATGTGAGCTATTTGTACACTAGGTTTTTCTGAAATTTCAGCAGCTGCTCCCCCTAGTGTTGAAAAGTGGAAATTCCAAAACTTTTCAAATTATTTTTCATATTTTACTAAATTATAAACAACTGATTATATTTTTTAAGAAAATGTAATCATTAACCCCTTCCCGACCTTTGACGCATACGCTGCGTCATGAAAGTCGGTGCCATTCCGACCCATGACGCAGCATATGCGTCATGGAATGATCGCGTCCCTGCAGATCGGGTGAAAGGGTTAACTCCCATTTCACCCGATCTGCAGGGACAGGGGGAGTGGTAGTTTAGCCCAGGGGGGGTGGCTTCACCCCCTCGTGGCTACGATCGCTCTGATTGGCTGTTGAAAGTGAAACTGCCAATCAGAGCGATTTGTAATAATTCACCTAAAAAAATGGTGAAATATTACAATCCAGCCATGGCCGATGCTGCAATATCATCGGCCATGGCTGGACACACTAATGTGCACCCACCCCACTCCTCTGATCGCCCCCCCCAGCCCCCCGATCTGTGGTCCGCTCTCCTCGGTCCTGTGCTCCGCTCCCCCGTCCTCCTGCCCGCTCCCCCCGTGCTCCAATCACACCCCCCGTGCTCTAATCAAACCCCCCCGCACTCCGATCACCCCCCCCGCACAGCGATCACCCCCCCCGCACAGCGATCCCCCCCCGTGCTCCGATCCGCCTGCCCGCACAGCGTTCCCCCAGTCCGTGCTCCAATCCACCCCCCCCCCGTGTTCCGATCCACCCCCCCCGTGCTCCGACGCCCCCCCCCGTGGTCCCCCCCCACTCCATCATACTTACCGATCCAGCCGGGGTCCCGTCCGTCTTCTGCCTGGGCGCCGTCATCTTCCAAAATGGCGGGCGCATGTGCAGTGCGCCCGCCGAATCTGCCGGCCGGCAGATTCGTTCCAGAGTGAATTTTGATCACTGAGATATAATCTATCTCAGTGATCAAAATAAAAAAAAAAGTAAATGACACCCCCCCCTTTGTCACCCCCATAGGTAGGGACAATAATTTTTTTTTTTTTTTTTTCCACTAAGGTTGGGGTAAGAACTAGGGTTAGGGTTAGGGGTAGGGTTAGGGGTAGGGTTAGGGGTAGGGTTAGGGTTAGGGGTAGGGTTAGGGGTAGGGTTAGGGTTAGGGGTAGGGTTAGGGGTAGGGTTAGGGTTAGGGGTAGGGTTAGGGGTAGGGGTAGGGTTTCGGTATGTGCACACGTATTCTGGTCCTCTGCGGATTTTTCCGCTGCGGATTTGATAAATCCGCAGTGCTAAACCGCTGCGGATTTATGGCGGATTTACCATGTTTTTTCTGCGCATTTCAATGCGGTTTTACAACTGCGATTTTCTATTTGAGCAGTTGTAAAACCGCTGCGGAATCCGCAGAAAGAAGCGACATGCTGCGGAATGTAAACCGCTGCGTTTCCGTGCAGTTTTTCCGCAGCATGGGCACAGCGATTTTTGTTTCCCGTAGGTTTGCATTGAACTGTAAACTCATGGGAAAATGCTGCGGATCCGCAGCGTTTTCCGCAGCGTGTGCACATACCTTTAGAATTAGGCTATGTGCACACGGTGCGGATTTGGCTGCGGATTGGCCGCTGTGGATTCGCCACTGCGGATTCGCAGCAGTGTTCCATCAGGTTTACAGTACCATGTAAACATATGGAAAACCAAATCCGCTGTGCCCATGTTGCGGAAAATACCGCGCGGAAACGCTGCGTTGTATTTCCCGCAGCATGTCAATTCTTTGTGCGGATTCCGCAGCGTTTTACACCTGTTCCTCAATAGGAATCCGCAGGTGAAATCCGGACAAAAAACACTGGAAATCCGCGGTAAATCCGCAGGTAAAACGCAGTGCCTTTTACCCGCGGATTTTTCAAAAATGGTGCGGAAATATCTCACACGAATCCACAACGGGGGCACATAGCCTTAGGGCTAGGGTTGGGTTGGAATTAGGGTTGTGGTTAGGGTTAGGGGTGTGTTGGGGTTACGGGTGTGTTGGGGTTAGGGTTGTGATTAGGGTTATGGCTACAGTTGGGATAAGGGTTAGGGGTGTGTTGGAGTTAGAATTGAGGGGTTTCCACTGTTTAGGCACATCAGGGGTCTCCAAACGCAACATGGCGCCACCATTGATTCCAGCCAATCTTGTATTCAAAAAGTCAAATGGTGCTCCCTCACTTCCGAGCCCCGACGTGTGCCCAAACAGTGGTTCACCCCCACATATGGGGTACCAGCATACTCAGGACAAACTGCGCAACAATTACTGGGGTCCAATTTCTACTGTTACCCTTGAGAAAATAAAAAATTGCTTGCTAAAACATCATTTTTGAGGAAAGAAAAATGATTTTTTATTTTCACGGCTCTGCGTTGTAAACGTCTGTGAAGCACTTGGGGGTTCAAAGTGCTCACCACATATCTAGATAAGTTCCTTGGGGGGTCTAGTTTCCAAAATGGGGTCACTTGTGTGGGGTTTCTACTGTTTAGGCACACCAGGGGCTCTGCAAACGCAACGTGACGCCCGCAGACCATTCCATCAAAGTCTGCATTTCAAAAGTCACTACTTCCCTTCTGAGCCCCGACGTGTGCCCAAACAGTGGTTTACCCTCACACATGGGGTATCAGCTTACTCAGGAGAAACTGGACAACAACTTTTGGGGTCCAATTTCTCCTGTAACCCTTAGGAAAATAAAAAATTCTGGGCTAAAAAATTATTTTTGAGGAAAGAAAACGTATTTATTATTTTCACGGCTCTGCATTATAAACTTCTGTAAAGCACTTGGGGGTTGAAAGTGCTCACCACATATCTAGATAAGTTCCTTTCGGGGTCTAGTTTCCAAAATGGGGTCACTTGTGGGGGGTTTCTACTGTTTAGCAACATCAGGGGCTCTGCAAACGCAACGTGACGCCCGAAGAGCATTCCATCAAAGTCTGCATTTCATAACGTCACTTCTTCACTTCCGAGCCCCAACATGTGCCTAAACAGTGGTTTACCCCCACATATTGGGTATCAGCGTACTCAGGAGAAACTGGACAACAACTTTTGGGGTCAAATTTCTCCTGTTACCCTTGGGAAAATAAAAAATTGCGGGCTAAAAAATCATTTTTGAGAAAAGATTTTTTTTTTTTTTCATGGCTCTGCGTTATAAACTTCTGTGAAGCACTTGAGGGTTAAAAGTGCTCACCACACATCTAGATTAGTTCCTTTGGGGGTCTAGTTTCCAAAATGGGGTCATTTGTGGGGGATCTCTAATGTTTAGGCACACAGGGGCTCTCCAAACGCGACATGGTGTCCGCTAATGATTGGAGCTAATTTTCCATTTAAAAAGCCAAATGGCGTGCCTTCCCTTCTGAGCCCTCCCGTGCGCCCAAACAGTGGTTTACCCCCACATATGGGGTATCAGCATACTCAGGACAAACTGGACAACAACATTTGTGGTCCAATTTCTCCTATTACCACTGGCAAAATAGGAAATTCCAGGCTAAAAAATCATTTTTGAGAAAAGAAAAATTATTTTTTATTTTCATGGCCCTGCATTATAAACTTCTGTGAAGCACTTTGGGGTTTAAAGTGCTCAGTATGCATCTAGATAAGTTCCTTGGGGGGTCTAGTTTCCAAAATGGGGTCACTTGTGGGGGAGCTCCATTGCATAGGCACACAGGGGCTCTCCAAATGCGACATGGTGTCCGCTAACAAATGGAGCTAATTCTCCATTCAAAAAGTCAAAAGGCGCGCCTTCCCTTCCGAGCCCTGCCGTGTGCCCAAACAGTGGTTTACCCCCACATATGAGGTATCGGCGTACTCGGGAGAAATTGCTCAACAAATTTTAGGATCCATTTTATCCTATTGCCCATGTGAAAATGAAAAAATTGAGGCGAAAAGAAATTTTTTGTGAAAAAAAAAGCACTTTTTCATTTTTACGGAACAATTTGTGAAGCACCTGAGGGTTTAAAGTGCTCACTAGGCATCTAGATAAGTTCCTTGGGGGGTCCAGTTTCCAAAATGGGGTCACTTGTGGGGGAGCTCCAATGTTTAAGCACACAGGGTCTCTCCAAACGCGACATGGTGTCCGCTAACGATGGAGATAATTTTTCATTCAAAAAGTCAAATGGCGCTCCTTCCCTTCCGAGCCTTACCATGTGCCCAAACAGTGGTTTACCCCCACATGTGAGGTATCGGTGTGCTCAGGAGAAATTGCCAAACAAATTTTAGGATCCATTTTATCCTGTTGTCCATGTGAAAATGAAAAAATTGAGGCTAAAAGAATTTTTTTTGTGAAAAAATAGTACTTTTTCATTTTTACGGATCAATTTGTGAAGCAGCTGGGGGTTTAAAGCGCTCACTATGCATCTAGATAAGTTCCTTGGGGCGTCTAGTTTCCAAAATGGGGTCACTTGTGGGGGAGCTCCAATTTTTAGGCACACGGGGGCTCTCCAAACTTGACATGGTGTCCGCTAAAGAGTGCAGCCAATTTTTCATTCAAAAAGTCAAATGGCGCTCCTTCCCTTCCAAGCCCTGCCGTGTGCCCAAACAGTGGTTTACCCCCACATATGAGGTATCAGCGTACTCAGGACAAATTGGACAACAACTTTCGTGGTTCAGTTTCTCCTTTTACCATTGGGAAAATACAAAAATTGTTGCTGAAAAATCATTTTTGTGACTAAAAAGTTAAATGTTCATTTTTTCCTTCCATGTTGCTTCTGCTGCTGTGAAGCACCTGAAGGGTTAATAAACTTCTTGAATGTGGTTTTGAGCACCTTGAGGGGTGCATTTTTTAGAATGGTGTCACTTTTGGGTATTTTCAGCCATATAGACCTCTCAAACTGACTTCAAATGTGAGGTGGTCCCTAAAAAAAATGGTTTTGTAAATTTCGTTGTAAAAATGAGAAATCGCTGGTCAAATTTTAACCCTTATAACTTCCTAGCAAAAAAAAATTTTGTTTCCAAAATTGTGCTGATGTAAAGTAAACATGTGGGAAATGTTATTTATTAACTATTTTGTGTCACATAACTCTCTGGTTTAACAGAATAAAAATTCAAAATGTGAAAATTGCGAAATTTTCAAAATTTTCGCCAAATTTCCGTTTTTATCACAAATAAACACAGAATTTATTGACCTAAATTTACCACTAACATGAAGCCCAATATGTCACGAAAAAACAATCTCAGAACCGCTAGGATCCATTGAAGCGTTCCTGAGTTATTACCTCATAAAGGGACACTGGTCAGAATTGCAAAAAACGGCAAGGTCTTTAAGGTCAAAATAGGCTGGGTCATGAAGGGGTTAATTCTTTACATTTTTACAATTTCTGAAAAAAATTTTTTTTTGAAGGCACCTTCCCTTTAAAGGGGGTGAATTACTTATTTTGATTATTGTTATTATTAGGTGTATTATGTATTTATCTATCATGCCTCTAATCATTCCTATTACCTCATTTTTCTTACTGTTCATGGTGTGCACTGCCCCTTGCCTCTTTTCCTGTTTTAATTTTGTTGTCTATTTTTTTTATACGGTTTCATTTCTCTAATGGAGATTTTCAATAAAGTTTTGTATTTAGTTAGTGTTTTGGAGTATATATTTAAGTATTACACTTCCCATTCAATCCAGTTTTTTTTTTTTTTTTTTAATATTGTACTTTCCGGTGTCTGTTTTAATTTTATGTGATTTTGATTACTTATGCCCCATATAGGTCCACTGTTTATCTTTTGCATTGTTGTATCACATTACCGTCTTCATTCCTTACACACCACGTTTCCTACACTTGTCTTCATTCATTGTACATTATTTTTTTCTCATTTTCACTCCTTTTGACGTTCTTTATTCATCTTCACACACCTCATCATTGTATTTCATTTTTTTTCGCATTATATTCCACTTTCTCTACATCACTGCTCCTTTTGTATTCAAGACTCATGTGCCAGTCTTTCTTTCTCCCATTCACTCAGTGTATTATATTGTTATACAATCCATGTAAATTATTATGTTCATCATTATGCTGTAAGCCTTGTATTGCCATTTTCCTGACATGCAATCATGTATATGATTTCCATTTTTATTATTACTATCTGTAATAACCACCAATAATCATCGCTAGTCGTACATATAATTTCCATAATTATTATGTTTATACATTTTTTGGATGAAACAGTCATTTATTCACTTACTCCACTGGCAGACACAGACAAAATAGGGTTCCTGTGCAAGAACAGTATATGGGCCCTTCACAGTGCATCGACCAGAATGCAAAATTCCACCTGTTTAGGAGCTGAATGTGGCTCCCCTTACCCTTTGGGCTCTGGTGCGGCTGCACTAGTTGCACCAATAATATGTCCATCCCCGACTTACACTTGTATACATTTACACTTACATCGTATGGCCACCATTTTGCTGAACTGTAGACGGCTTGTAAAAGTTAAAAAAAATAAAAATCTTATGGTCACCCCACCGCTCACCTGTGTGGTCCCACCGCTGTTCGCTGCTGGACGTTGAGGATCAGAGCCGCCTCTTCTTTTTTCCAACACTTGCCATATCTCTCAACCTGTTCGCACTAGACCTGTAGTTCTTGCCACGACCTGGCCTCAGATGTCACTACAAGTTGCACCTCACAAACATGTGTGCGCAGTGACCTCTGAGGCCTGGTCACAGCTGGGAGTCCCGGCCTAAAGCTGCAGATCGATGATGTGACAGCAGACAGAGCAGGACGAGACAGTGGGCAGCGCTCACTGGAACTCTTCTTTCTGCTGTCATAGCGCCTGCCTGTTTACTCTAGGCCGGGATTTCCATCTGCAACCAGGTCTTAGAGGTCACTGAGAGTCGCATGTCTATGAAGTCATGACGTTACCTCTGTAATGGCCAGAAGTCCCAGCCTAGAGCAAACAGGTTAATAGAGATGGTGCACAAAATGGGAAAGAAGAGGCAGCTCTGAGGACCGGACAGTGGGCAGAGAGCAGCGGAAGGGCCTGGCAAGTAGGGGGATGAGGTGAGTAAAAGTTTTTTTCTGTTTTTTACATCTTCCATTAATTATGCATTGAGATTAGAATCCCCTGCAAATTGAATCTGCACACGATTTGGCTAATTTGAATTTTGTCACATCTGCTCATCGCCATTCCCAATATGTTCATATAAGACTTTTATTTCCAATGGTGTATGTTACAATTAAATGTAATGATGTTTAGAAAACTCCAATTGTAGAAGCTGACCAAATAGATTAAAGCTTTTTGTTTCTAAATTACCTGCTCATAGCGCTGATAGGATTGTATTAAAGGATTTAACAAATCCCATTTTTATAATGGTAAATGTAGGTGCTTGCCAAGATATAGACTCTGTAAGCAGTTAATGCAAACTCTTTTCACTTTCATATATACTTTTTTATTTTTATCTTAGAGATATGGATTCCAAAACGAAATATCAAGCACAGGACCAGAAGTGGAGCTGCTGTACTTGGACCTGGTACATTAAAGAAATCTAATTGCAGGGTCGCTATCGTACCAATCAGTCTAATCAGTGTAACTAGAGTGAACATTTTATTTAGATGAAAGCTAGTTTGCATAGTTTTTGCTAGTATAGCATTGCCTGTATGACTTCACACACCAGCTAGATATCCACAAGGAGAACCCCGTACTTTCCATGAGTTATCGATGACATGTCGGTGTGACTGATAGCAGCTTGTCCAATTCAGATCGGATATAAAATCACTCTAATAAGACAAGTATCTAAAGCTTGCTAAAAATTCACAGTAATGGTGGCCAAGCAGAAGGATGTGATCATTGGCGAGACCATGGATCTCAATGTTAGAACTGGATGTTCCCTGCTGGTTTCCACACAGAAGCGAGAAAACTGCCTCCACTTAGGTTCATGTTTCAGTATGCTTGTTGCCATCTTTTTTAAGTGATATGCTCATTGCCAATTCATATAGGGACATATGAAATGTGGACAACTCTATTTGCTGGTGTAGCCCGGAATTATGTTTGAAGAATGTGAATGTGACTTCTGGTATTGCTATCATGTGTACAAAAATTTCCAACATCAGTAGTTCTTCCTATGAAAAGAATGATAGCTTACAGCGTCGCCATTATTGGGTCTGAAATGAAAGGAATTCATTTTCTGTAATTCAGAGTCTTCATTTATCTGCTACAGTGTATGTTATAATTAAATGTAATGATGTTTAGAAAACTCCAATTGTAGAAGCTGACCAAATAGATTAAGGGTATGTTCACACGTTCCTCATTTCCATCCTTTTTTTTTCAGGACTGTTTTTTAAAAAACTGCAGCTCTTGGCAGAAAACGCAGGTCCTTTTTTTGTCCTTTTTTGATGCGCTTTTTGATGCGTTTTTTGATCCTTTTTTTGATCCTTTTTTTTATGCAGTTTTCTATGCAGAGTCTGTGTGTTTTCTAGGAAGTTTTTTAGGGTTAAATTGGCTGAAAATACCCTAACCCTAACCCTACCCTTAACCCTAACCCTACCCCTAACCCTAACCCTACCCCTAACCCTACCCCTAACCCTAACCCTACCCCTAACCCTACCCCTAACCCTAACCCTACCCCTAACCCTACCCCTAACTCTAACCCTACCCCTAACCCTACCCCTACCCCTAACCCTAACCCTACCCCTAACCCTAACCCTACCCCTAACCCTAACCCTACCCCTAACCCTACCCCTAACCCTATTCTAACCTTAGTGGAAAAAAAAAAATTCTTAATTTTTTTTTTATTGTCCCTACCTATGGGGGTGACAAAGGGGGGGGGGGTCATTTACTATTTTTTTTTATTTTGATCACTGAGATAGATTATATCTCAGTGATCAAAATGCACTTTGGAACGAATCTGCCGGCCGGCAGATTCGGCGGGCGCACTGCGCATGCGCCCGCCATTTTGCAAGATGGCGGCGCCCAGGGAGAAGACGGCCGGACGGACACCGGGACGCCGGGTAAGTATAAGGGGGGGAGATTAGGGCACGGGGGGGGCATCGGAGCACTGGGGGTGGGCATCGGAGCACGGGGCGGTGGGATTGGAGCACGGGGGGGCGGGATCGGAGCACGGGGGGGCAGCCACACTCCGCCCACGCACTTCCGCCCGCTTCCCCGCACTTCCTGCTGCAGCGGTTCTGCACCACAAACCGCAGTAAAACCCGCAGATATTTTTTTTCATCTGCGGGTTTTACTGCGGGTTTGACCTCACAATGGAGGTCAATGAGTGCAGAACCGCTGCGGCTCCGAAAAAAGAAGTGACATGGTACTTCTTTTTTCCCGCAGCTATTCAGCGCGGCTTTTTTTTTATTTTCCGCATTGTGGGCACAGCAGTTCCTGTTTTCCATAGGGTACAATGTAATGTACCCTGCATGGAAAACAGCTGCGGACCCGCAGCGGGAAAATCGCGGCAATTCCGCATGAAAAAAAGGATCGTGTGAACATGGCCTAAAGCTTTTTGTTTCTCTGCTCATAGCGCTGATAGGATTGTATATAAAGGATTTAACAAATCCCATTTTTATAATGGTGAATGTAGGTGCTTGCAAAGATATAGAATCTGTAAGCAGTTAATGAAAACTCTCTTCACTTTCATATATACTTTTTATTTTTATCTTACAGATATGGATTCCAACAGATCAAAAGCCATATTTTATATAGAATTGTTTCTCGAAATGATAGAAAGTTTCCTTTCTGCAAGTGACCCTGTTAGAAAAAAAAGTTTTTTTGCTAAGTTAATGAGAAAAAGAGGGAGATGTGTAATACCAATCCACGATAGCTGATTTTATACAAGGAGCATTCATTGTTATACATATTATTATTATTACACAATTCGTAATAAAAATAGTTATATAGTTCAATATGAAATATTATTTGCATAGAGTTGAACTACTGATAATAAAAATAATAATCTCTTTATTTTTATATAGCGCCAACATATTCCGCAGCGCTTTACAGTTTTTGCACACATTATCATCGATGTCCGCATTGGGGCTCACAATCTAAATTCCCTATCAGTATGTCTTTGGACAGAAAGCATAACTTTTGAAAACATTTATGACAAAGTCAATTCAAGGATTGACAACTACTCCCCAGGAATTCTTGAAAAGAAACCTTAAAATAGTCTTCAAAGGTCGGACTTTGCACTAGTAACTCCGCTAAGCAGGTCCCAGTAGCAGCATGGTGTTCACCTTTTCACCTCAATTCAGAGATTCGACCTGGCATTTTCCTAGCTGGTATTAGTTACTGGTAGGTGAAATGGGTTTGATGGAAAAAACAAATGTAGGAAAGTCAGAGCCAGAGAGTTTGGGAAAAGGACAAAATGGGGGTCAAAGTATAATGAAAAATAGTTGGGTTCAAAGACAGAAGGATTAGTAGTACCTTTAGGGAAAGAAGTAGTCTGGTGATCCATGGCAGAATAAACAAAAACAAGCCAGGTGAAGTACCATGTCAATCCACAATAACTTAACAACTGGCAATGATAATAGCCTAGTGGGTATTGTAACGCCATTGCCGGTCCCCTTGTACGGTTCCTCTTCCCCCTCCATGCAGGGACGCCAGCATACTCACCGCACCAGGTTCGCGGCGTGGTTTCTGGTGTGCTCCCTTTCTCCATATAGTTATATGCCTCAGCCAATAGCTGTGAGGCATTTAGTATAAGTGTGTCTGCAAGATGGCTCCGAGCCAATAGCTGGGAGGCATCTTGTATAAAATGCACCCTCCCCAATAGAGAGGTTCCAAGCAACTTTGAATCATTAGATAGTGTGTAGTCTACTAGTGAGTTGTGAAGTCTCCTGGTCCTTGTGTAGCCAGCTCTGAACCTGAAGTCCTTGGTCTTTGTATGGCCAGCCCTGAAAATGACATCCCTGTTTTTTTTGCAGCCAGTCCTGGACCTGATGTCTCAGGTCCTTGAGCCGCCAGTCCTGAACCTGAAGTCTCTGTTCTTTGTGCTGCCAGTCCAGAAGCCAAAGTCCTTGGACCTTGTGTGGCCAGGCATGAACCTGAAGTCCCTGGAACTTGTGCAGCCAGTCCTAAACCTGAATCCACAGGTCTATGTGCGGCCAGCCCCTAAATCAGTATCCGAGACCCATGTATCTGAATGTGTGCCTATCCGAGTGTTCTGTATATTGGGACTGTCCTTACAGTGTCCGAATCAGCCCTGTCTGAAGCACCGTGTCAGTAACCATTCTGCAGTGGATCCTTCCTGAACCTGATAGTCTGAATGTAGCCTGAGCCTGTGTCTGTGTTAGTAACTGTTCTGCAGAGGATCCAGAACCTATTGGTCTGAATGGAACCCTAATACTTTCTGTATCTGTGTACCTTACCCCTAGGGTTAGCAGCTGCAGTGCCATGGGTTGCTTAGGAGTGGTACCTGGTGGCTACCCGCAGCTCATGCCTGACTCCACCATCAGGAGCTCCAGTGAATAGCAGGTAGCCGTAAATCTTTGTCCCTCCTAAGTAAGTCTGGTCCAGTGGCGCAGTTCGTCCACGAAAAACGTGCACCACCTGCGTGCATAGCAGTTTGCATGGCTATTGGCCTCGCTGATCCCCAGTCCTCTCTGTGCTCTGAGCTGTGTCGACATGTGAGCCACCAGCGAGAAAGACAGGAAAAAATTTTGTTCCATCTGCAGATACTAGATGCCCAATTGAAAACCTTGATGTTAGCTGCGCCAGCACAAGTTGCAGCACCTATGGCTGTGCCTATTCAACCTTAAACTTGTGCCTCTGGAGTGGAACTCATCCTGTCTGATCCGATACAGTACTATAGGGATCCGAAGCAATGCTGAGGTTCCTAGAGAAGTGTATGTGGCACTATGAAGTTTTGGCCACCAGTTTTCTTCCAGTCAGTTCAAGGTGGGATTCCTAATGTCCTTCCTAGCTAGAGAAGCCCTAGCTTGGCTCAATCCCCTATGGGAAAAAGGGGCTTCTATCACTTCGGAACTGCAAGTCTTCCTGGTGGCCTCGTGAAAGGCCTTCAATAAGCAGAATCTAGAATCTTCTGCAACATCTTTCCTTCACAGCATAATGGAGCAGACCTGACAGTGACGTGTGTCAGGAAACCATCACATCTGCCCTTGTCCTTATAAAAACCACCCATTTCCGAGCCTGTTGAGGCAGCTATGCATGCAAAATCTATGAAGGTCGACTGTGGCTGGCTGGGCAGAAGCCGGAACTCATTCATGAGAAGGGATTGTGATATTGCTGCGGTTGTGTGGAACATCCTGCCTTCAAATTCCTTCTCCTCCAGTAACTGTGACTGTATCCATGGCAAGTGGAGGCTTTGGTTCGGCGGAAAAATTTGTGCTTCAAGCCGTGAAGAGTCGGTGAAAGATTCCTGTCCAACAGCTCCAAAGTCCGGTGAGGGTGTTGTCAGGTGAAGGATGAGCCCTACCAAAAGACAGTCAAGTCATTTTCAAGCAACTAGAGCTGCAGATTGGAGCATTGTATACAGAGAATATCATCTTCCATGTGCTGCCTGGTTTTGCTATAGGTCGTCCAGAACTGAGATCTCAAGTGCCCATTCTAGTCTGGAGACCCTGTGTGGTGCTTTGTTGGGGATAGTCCAGTCACAAGAGGTGTCTGATTCCCATATGTCCAGGTCAGTCAGAAGTGTCATAATCATCTGCTAGTCACTAACTTGAAGTCCCTGATCTTTGTGCGGCCAGGCCTGAACCCGAATGTTGCAACCCCGGTAGCAGACTTACTGCTGGGATCTACGCACAGAGATACAGCAATCTAGAGATGGGAGAGGAGAGCAGCGGTGAGCTTACTGGTCTAAGCGCAGGACCTGGACACGTGACCCCGGGGGAGTGGCCAGTGGTGGAGCTGGACACCCGGGTAGCCACGGGTAATGGTGATACTGGAGAGAAGTCAGAGTAAGCCGTAGTCAAACCAGGAAGTCAACAAGGTGCCGACGGGTGAGACAAAAAGGGAAGTCAGGACGTAGCCAAAAGTTAGAAAGATGGAGATAGTGGTGAGGTACAAGTGGAGCAGGCAGGTGCGGTATCCGAATAATCAAGCCAGAAGGTCAGAGCCAGAGGAGCCAGTAACTATAAGATCGCAAGACAAAGTACAGAGCCAGAAAACGGAGCAGGTCATACACAAGAGGCAATTAACACTATAATAAGCAAGCACATCAGGTGGTCAGACACACAGACAGCAAGGAAATGTATAACTGACAAGGAATCCCAGACAGGGGCGGGTATATATATCCTTCCCAAGTCCAAAAAGAGGTTACACAAAATAAACCCTGAGAGAACAACGAAGAAACCCTGTCCACAACCATGACACCGAAGTCCCTGGTCCAAGTGCGGCAGTGCCTGATTCTTTCCCTCGGTCCGTGTGCGACCAGTCCATGAATCAATATCCTTGATCCATGTGTCTGAACGTGTGCATATCTGAGTATTCTGTGTATCCGAACTGTCCTAACAGTCTCCAAATCAGTCCTGTCTGAGACTTCGTGTCAGTAACCGTTCTGCAATGGATCATGAACGTAGTAGTCAGAACGAAGCCTGGGCCTGTGTCCATGTCAGTAACCGTTCCGTAGAGGATCAAGAACCTATTAGTCTGAACAGAGCCCTTGTCTTTTCTGTGTCTGCATACCTGACCCCAGGGGTCAGCAGCTGCAGTACCAGGCACTGACTAGGAATGATACCTGATGGCTACAGCTTAAGCCTGACTCCATCATCAGGAGCTCCAGTGAACACCAAGTAACTACTTGGCTTCACCCCCCTAAGTAAGCCAGGCCCCGTGGCACAGTGTCTACATGAACCACAGGGATTTACTGCACCTAATGTTTCTACTGATAGTTGTACCTGCCTGCTGATAGCTTGCAATGGGCAGGTCAGCAGGATGAGTATTAACATTGAGGAATGCACACACTAACCAGCAAGAGAGGAAGGTACTCCTAGTCCATGATGTGTCTTGTCTGTCATGTTATCTGGGTGGGTATGCAATTTTTTTTCTGCAAATGTGCTGGAAAGTGCATTATAAAGTGAACCGTAAGCCATTTATGACTTTTTACAATTTATTATTCATTATTGGAAAGTGCGTTATAAGTAACTTGCGAACATAGGGGCATTCAGTATTATACAGAGATCAGTATCAGTATGCAGCGCCCCAGAGACCTGGTCGTTGCAGTAATGTCGCTCTGCCGCTAAGGAGGGTGATGTTATGTCTGATTTGCACTAAAGGAGTTCACCTGACCAGGTATCACAAGCACACATTACACTTCACACTCTGGCCACTAGGGGGAGCAAAAGGCACTATGTATTAGGCCACTCCTCACGCTGGTAAAACTAGGGGTCGGATAGGAAGTTAGAACAGAACGCAGCCTGGGAGAGTCCAGGGAGGACCCGTCAGGGGTGGGTTCCTGACAGGGGCCTAGCAGAACAAATAGAAAGCAACGGAACCGCGCCTGCACTACCTTGCGGCGGTATCCTAAGAAAGGACAAGAAGAGAAGGATATTGTGGAAAGTGAGAAACGAGATCAAAGCACAAAGGAGAGCCAGTAGGAGTCGTGCCCCGAGAACGGCAACATCCTACTGAGGCACGTAGCCGGTGACCGGAACACCGAGGAAGTAACTGACTTTATGCCTTACTTCAAATACAGCAGGACAGTTAATTATAGGTTGGCTGTCTACCATACATTACCTAAGGAGACATAGGGGGCAAGCGTGGAGAGGGGCGTCTCTAGGGTCCCAGAATAGCTCCGAGCCTTCCCGTCAAACGGGTGCGTCCTATCCAGATAAACTTGGGGAACGGAGAGAGAGAGAAAGAGAGAGAACGAGAACAGAAGTTGTGAGGACTATCCCGAATGCTCAGCAGGGAAGAACTACAACACACAGGCGCTAGTGGTAGGCAACGATTTCCACCTGCAAAAGGAACTCTGGATGTGCCTTCGGACCGGCCGGTCTCAGACAGCCCAGTTGACAGTGCTCTGGATTGAGGATCCCGAAGCCTTCAGTAAAAGGTAGAGACTGTAACCCTGTGTCCTCGTTATTGACTGCGCCTCACACCATCGCCACCTACATTACTGGGAAGCCCTGGGGACATACTTCACCTGTGGGAAGGTATACCATCTAGCTGCCATCACATCACCCCAGTGGACCCCGAGCAGCGTCAGTCGACCTGACCAAATACCACAGGTGGCGTCACGAAACTTTAGCCAACTTTCATCATCCCTTTTATTGGACACCCCTTAGCAGGGTCACAGACCGGGTCCAGCCACCGTGACAACCCTAGAACTGAGACAGAGAGGACCGGTACCGAGTAACCCGTGGCCCTGCGTCTGGGGGCGCTCCAAGTACATACCTTTTAAAATAATGCTATCACGATTCCTCTGCTTAGTGTCTCTCGAATGCAGTGAGTGACAGCTTAGTCATCAAAACTAGTGCAGGGGTATGCTGAGCTGCCAGTATTTTGATAAACTGCTCAGTCGTCCAATCTAGTGCACAGCTTGTTGAGCTCTTGGTATTTTGATAGACAGTTCAGCTGTCCAATCTGAGACTGGGAAGTGCTGAGCTTCCTTCAGGTGTTCTCTGTTCTAAGTGATTACTCAGCTGCTTAGTTAAGTTTCAGTCCCAGATCACTGCCAGTCATATAATTTGCTCAGTGGTGCTTGTTGCCTTGTATTCCTGGGCTCTATTGGTTGATCAATTGTTGCCTGACCATGGACCACATTCTGATCATCCGTTTGCCTAGCCCCTTCTGATCCACTATCTTTTTGGTATTCTGACCTTGGTCTGTGATCTGACTACATCTTTGTCTTTCCCCTTTAGTTTACAACGTGCTCTTTTGGTATCTGAGCCTGTAATGTTTAACTAATCTTCCTCACGGCTTGCCCATGAGTAGTGTCTAGCGTCACAGATACCTACATTTAGCACAGCCTCTCCTATAGAATTCAAAGTACTATAGTTTGTGGTGTGAATATAAAAATTGATATTTTGAGCCCATATTGAAACATACAGAATTCATTCAGACCATGAGAGAGCAGCATTGCTGGTCATACATTTACAGACAGATAATTGTTACACCCACAGGGCATGGGGAAATATAGTGGACTCACTAGACCACTGATGGAGCAGTGGCAGCTGTATACCTGGTACACAAGAGACAGGAGAATGGCTTCAAAATGCAAAGGTATTTAATTAAATGAAGTTTTAAACAAACAGAAAGAGGTGCCTGAGAGAAGAACCCTCTGGACCACAACACTGAACCACGTAGTGGAGCACTGGGCAAGGTGTACCCCTATACAGGGATTCCCCCGTCACAACACCAGATGGCCTAAATGCCGCAGTGCCCGGACCAGAGGAACGACCCGTACAGACCATATAAACAAGATGGTGGAATTCAAGCTCTATCAGTGAAGAGGATCCTGGAAGCTCTGTGTAGTTTCGGAAAGGCTGATCCAGCCGGCAGCAATATCAGGATAGTTCTGCGAGGAGCAGCTCAGTCAGCCTGGAGTGGAAACCGGGGAGTCCAGAAGGAACCAGAATAGGGAACTGCCAGCAGAGGATACTGAGGAGACAGAGGGATTAGAAAACCAAAAGTAAACTACACTTTGCAGAGCAGAGCACAGCAGAGTGTGGACTGAGCAGAGGGCCATAAACAATAGAATGAACACATTGTCCAGGCACCTCCCATAATGGGAGGATGCCTTTTATGCACAGAGCATCATAGCACAGAGAGCCTTAATAGAGAACAGGTGTTCTGCTGTTTTAAGTATGTGCAGGAAGCGGGGCGCGCCTCCTAAGAGCATTTCCAGGAGACCTGCCAAGAGGATGCAGGTTCTTAGCAGAGAAAGGAGCCACTGATCGTCTGGAGCCACGGACAGGGTGAGTAGTACCAGTGGAGCTGTGTGAAAGGTGCCGGTCTCCCTTCACAGCAGTGACCGAACCTGCAGCTGAGGGCATGATAGTACCCTCCCCCTTACGCCCCCCCTTCCTCAAGCCTGCCAGGAACTTTCTAAGAAGGACCGGGGCATTAATGTTCTCCTCAGGCTCCCAGGACCTCTCCTCAGGACCATATCCCTTCCAATCAACCAGAAAGAGCGACCTGCCCCCTCTTTTCTTCATGGCCAATATGTCCTTCACCTCATAGACATCCTCAGAACAGACAGGAGGAGGAAAATTACCTGGATCCTGGGTAAAGCGACTGAGACCAACTGGCTTCAGCAGGGAGACATGAAAGGAGTTATGGATACGTAAGGAGGCAGGCAACTTCAAACGATAGCACACATCATTGATCCGGTGGAGCACTTCAAAGGGACCGATGAAACGAGGAGCCAGCTTATAAGAAGGAACCTTAAGACGGATGTGCCTAGAAGACAGCCATACCTTATCTCCTGGTTGAAAAGGTGGTGGATCCAGACGACTCTTATCCGCATGCTTCTTGGTTTGAACCGATGCCTTCACCAGAGAGGTCCTGGTCTCAGTCCAAACCTTTGTGAAGTCCTTGGCCAGGGAGTCAGCCGCAGGATTGCCGGAGGCAAGAAGCAATGGAGTCGGGATCCTAGGATGCTGTCCATAAACAATGAAAAACGGGAAGTTAGAGGAAGACTCACCAACATGATTGTTGTAAGAAAACTCCGCCCACGGCAGCAGGTCAGCCCAGTTGCTGTGGTGACCATTCACGAAGTGTCGCAAATAGTGGGTGATGACTTGATTCACTCTCTCCACTTGGCCATTAGATTGTGGGTGATAGGCCGAGGAGAAGTCCAGGGTGACCTCCAACAGCTTACAGAGGGACCGCCAGAATCGGGAGACGAATTGAACTCCTCTGTCGGAGACAATGTGTAGTGGAAGTCCGTGAAGCCGAAGGACATGCAGAATGAAGAGCTCCGCAAGTTTAGGAGCAGAAGGGAGACCATATAGCGGAGTGAAGTGTCCCATCTTGGAGAACCTGTCCACAACAACCCAGATTACTGTACAACCAGATGATGCTGGCAGATCTGTGATGAAGTCCATGGCAATGTGTTGCCAGGGAGCAGACGGAATCGGTAGCGGGAGGAGGCGACCAGCTGGCAGTTTCTTGGGTGTTTTATTACGAGCACAGGAGGGACAGGCTGCAACGAAGTCCAAAACATCTTGGCGCAAGGTGGGCCACCAGTAGTGTCGAGATATTAATTGTAAAGTCTTCTTTTGACCGGCGTGTCCGGCAAGCTTAGAAGAATGACCCCAGTGTAGAACTCTCCTCTTGTCTCTTTCAGTTACAAGGGTCTTACCGGGAAGGGGCTGCTATAGCCTGACTGGAGCCACCGTGATAATCTTGGACGGTTCAATGATATGCTGAGGCTCCTCTTCAAGGTCGTCAGACAGGAAGGACCTGGAAAGCGCATCAGCTTTAATATTTTTTTCTGCTGGACGGAAATGGAGAGAGAAATTGAACCGAGCAAAAAATAAAGACCAACGAGCCTGGCGAGGGTTGAGTCTTTGAGCAGACTGAAGATAGGACAGATTTTTATGATCAGTGTAGATGATGACTGGATGAACTGCGCCTTCAAGGAGATATCGCCATTCCTCTAAGGCGAGCTTAATTGCCAGTAACTCTCTATCCCCAATCGAGTAGTTACGTTCACAGGGCGAGAATGCCTTAGAGAAGAAACCACAGGTCACCATCTTACCAATAGGCAGTTTTTGTGTGACGACCGCTCCGGCTCCAGATGACGAAGCATCCACTTCAAGGAAAAACTGTTTGTTGATCATTGGTCTGTGCAGGGCCGGTGCGGTTGAGAAAGCTTGTTTGAGGGAGGTGAAAGCTGACTCAGCCTCAGGAGTCCAATCCTTAGGTTTGGCACCTTTACAGGTCAAGGCAGTGAGTGGACTTACCAAAGAGGAGAAGTGAGGGATGAATTGCCGATAATAGTTGGCGAATCCCAGGAACCGCTGAATGGCCTTGATTCCCTCAGGTCGGGGCCACTTAAGCACGGCAGAGACCTTCTCTGGATCCATCTCGAGACCTGTATCGGAAATGATGTAGCCAAGAAAGGGTAAAGACCTCTGTTCAAACAGACATTTCTCGAACTTTGCATAGAGACGATTCTCCCTCAATCGTTGAAGAACAAGACGAACATTCCTCCTGTGACTTGGTAAGTCGGGAGAAAACACCAGGATGTCGTCCAGATACACCACCACACAAACATAGAGCAGGTCACGGAATACGTCATTGACAAACTCTTGGAAGACGGCGGGTGCATTGCTTAACCCGAAGGGCATCACCAGATATTCATAGTGACCATCTCTCGTGTTGAAGGCAGTTTTCCACTCATCCCCAGATCGTATCCTGATGAGGTTGTAAGCCCCACGGAGATCCAACTTGGTGAAAATTCGGGAACCTCGAAAACGATCAAAAAGCTCTGGAATTAAGGGAAGAGGATATCTATTCTTTACAGTTATTAGGTTGAGACCACGATAGTCAATGCACGGGCGAAGAGATCCATCTTTCTTCTTGATGAAGAAGAATCCAGCTCCAGCCGGAGAGGAGGACTTCTGGATAAACCCTCGAGCCAAATTCTCCTTAATGTACTCAGTCATGGCTTGAGTCTCAGTGGGAGAAAGAGGGTAGATCCTACCTCGAGGCGGAGAAGATCTAGGAACAAGATCGATGGGACAATTGTAAGGCCTGTGAGGAGGAAGAGTCTCGGCTTCCTTCTTGTCGAACACATCTGCGAAGGACCAGTAGGCACGAGGTAACCCGGGTAAAGCTGCAGGAGGCCGCAGGATAGAACCAGGCCGAACCGGTTTGAGGCAGTGATCGAAACAGGACTGACCCCAACGAAGGATATCCCCAGACAGCCAATCCAGGACAGGTTCATGGAGACGCAGCCACGGAAGACCTAGTAGAAATGGTGGAGAAAGATTCGGTAACACATAGAAAGAAATCTTCTCCCTGTGGAGTGCTCCAATTTGAAGTTCCACCTCCTCGGTGATGCCAAGAATGGAATCCTTCAGGGGTCTTCCATCTACAGAGATAATGCACTGGGTCCACTGTAGAGGAATGATTGGGATCCCGAACCGCCTGGCCACAGTTTCCTGAATGAAATTTCCACCAGACCCAGAGTCCAGATAGGCCATCTCGGAGAACCGCACCTTTCCGTAGATCACCTGTATGGATATAGTTAGTGGAGGAGAGGAATCATTCTCACCTAGGGAGACCTCCCTTACCTGTCCTAGGCGGAAGAGTTCTTCTGGCCTCTCAGCTCCACTGCATTGCTCGGAAGCGAAGCATCCACTATAACAATACGGATTTCTAGCGGGCATCTCCTGCAGATTCCTCTTCACCTTTACGCGATCAAGCTCCATGGGTCCATCCCCAGAGACAAGAGCATGAGAAGGCGGAAACCGAGGTTTCGGTGAAGAAGATGCTGGATGTGGAAATTGCTTCTCGAAGATCCTCTCTCTGGAGCGCTCCTGAAGACGCAGGTCAATCCGAATGGCGAGGGATATGAGATCATCCAAAGTCTCGGGTAGGTCCCTGACTGCCAACTCATCCTTAATTCTTCCAGATAGCCCTCGCTGGAAGGCTCCGACCAGAGGCTCATTGGTCCACTGGAGCTCCGAAGCTAGGGTGCGGAAAACAGATGGCATACTGACCGACCGAGAGCGAGCCCTGTTGCAGATTGAAGAGAGACTCCATGGCAGATGTAGCACGACCAGGCTCATCAAATATCTTGCGGAACGTGTCCAAGAATACCTGCAGATCAGACACGATGGGATCATTCCGCTCCATTAGGGGGTTGAACCAAGCTAAAGCCTCTCCCTCCAGATGAGAGGCAAGGAAAGCCACCTTGGCCATGTCTGTCTGAAAATGCTGAGGCAAAAAATGAAAATGCAGCAAGCATAGGTTGAGAAATCCTCTGCACATCTTGGGGTCACCATATTAACGAGGAGGCTTGCAGAGACGAGGACAGGGTCTCATGGTGGGCTCAACCGTCAGATGCTGTACCTTAGTTAACCGGTCATCCACAGAGGTCATGTAGTCCAACAAGCGGGTCTGCGTCTCAAGTTGGCGATTGAATTCCAGACGGAGCTCTGCTAGCTGTGTCATGTTGGTGGACTCGGCAACCTGTAGAGTAGATAAGCGGGTATCCAGAGTTTGCATGAAGGAAACTAGCTGATCCTGGCCCTGACAAAGCGTAGCCAGCTCTCTCTGAACTGAGTATCGGGTATCAGCGGAGTCCATGGCCTGGACAAACTGTTACGCCCACAGGGCATGGGGAAATATAGTGGACTCACTAGACCACTGATGGAGCAGTGGCAGCTGTATACCCGGTACACAAGAGACAGGAGAATGGCTTCAAAATGCAAAGGTATTTAATTAAATGAAGTTTTAAACAAACAGAAAGAGGTGCCTGAGAGAAGAACCCTCTGGACCACAACACTGAACCACGTAGTGGAGCACCGGGCAAGGTGTACCTCTATACAGGCATTCCCCCGTCACAACACCAGATGGCCTAAATGCCGCAGTACCCGGACCAGAGGGACGACCCGTACAGACCATATAAACAAGACGGTGGAATTCAAGCTCTATCAGTGAAGAGGATCCTGGAAGCTTTGTGTAGTTTCGGAAAGGCTGATCCAGCCGGCAGCAATATCAGGAGAGTTCTGCGAGGAGCAGCTCAGTCAGCCTGGAGTGGAAACCGGGGAGTCCAGAAGGATCCAGAATAGGGAACTGCCAGCAGAGGATACTGAGGAGACAGAGGGATTAGAAAACCAAAAGTAAACTACACTTTGCAGAGCAGAGCACAGCAGAGTGTGGACTGAGCAGAGGGCCATAAACAATAGAATGAACACATTGTCCAGGCACCTCCCATAATGGGAGGATGCCTTTTATGCACAGAGCATCATAGCACAGAGAGCCTTAATAGAGAACAGGTGTTCTGCTGTTTTAAGTATGTGCAGGAAGCGGGGCGCGCCTCCTAAGAGCATTTCCAGGAGACCTGCCAAGAGGATGCAGGTTCTTAGCAGAGAAAGGAGCCGCTGATCGTCTGGAGCCACGGACAGGGTGAGTAGTACCAGTGGAGCTGTGTGAAAGGTGCCGGTCTCCCTTCACAGCAGAGACCGAACCTGCAGCTGAGGGCATGATAATAATGTTCATAGTGAAACAATCTTGAGGACTGTTTACTTATTGTCTGAAAGCTTGTACCTCACAAACAGTTCTATGTTTCTCTATGTTTGTTGTTTGTTTTAATAAAACATGAAGGTTTATTTAACCTCTGTCTCTGGTCGTTTTATCTAATCCTTGTGGGCTTTTATATTCAGGGTTTATGGCCCATCATCTGATGTTTGCGGCCTGTGGATGGGGATGTGGGCTGCATGTGGGTGGGACTGTGGGTGGCCTGTGGGTGGGACTGTGGGTGGCCTGTGGGTGGGGCTGTAGGAGGCATATGGGCGGGGCTTCATGTGGTGCTCTGATTAGGTATTCCACTGTATGGCTTATGACAAGTCACTGATCCCTCAGTGATCCACCCCCTATTTTACATACTGCATAGAGTTAGGGTTAGAAAGAATATTCACATTCATTGTGCTTTAGCATGACAAGGTGGGTAATATGGCTGTTTTTATGTGTTTTTATGTTATTTAGACATATAGTTTTGTTGTAAGAAAAAATAAATGTCTTATCAAAATGGAGCTAGTAGCTGCGACTGTGCTGTAGCATCTATTGTGTTCCGACAGATGCTACTGTGCAGATGCCGCTGGTGCCATCTTGATGACGCCTAATTTTCTTGATGGCACAGTAGCATCTCTCGTCTTCCTCTGCTTTCATTGGCCGCAAATCCTCACTGGATACTGGGCTGTGAAGTGCAGTGAAACGCCACCCACAGCCCAGTCAATCAGAGGGGATGCATGCAACAGGGTCACAGCTGGCTGGATTTGACCCAGTTGCAGGCATCCGCCTTGATTGACTGGGCTGTGGACATAATTTTACCGCATTTCAGAGCCCAATATCCAGCGCTTTCTTTCCCACTTTCCTCTGTAACATAGTAACATAGTTATTAAGGTTGAAGGAAGACTTTAAGTTCATCTAGTTCAACCCATAGCCTAACCTAACATGCCCTAACATGTTGATCCAGAGGAAGGCAAAAAAAAAAACCATGCGGCAAAGAGTAAGCTCCACACTGGGGAAAAAAATTCCTTCCCGACTGCACATACGGCAATCAGACTAGTTCCCTGGATCAACACCCTAACAAGGAATCTAGTATATATAGCCCTGTAACATTATAGTTTTCAGGAAAGGCATCCAGTCCCCTCTTAAATTTAAGTAACGAATCACTCATTACAACATCATACGGCAGAGAGTTCCATAGTCTCACTGCTCTTACAGTAAAGAATCCGCGTCTGTTATTATACTTAAACCTTCTTTCCTCTAGACGTAGAGGATGCCTTCTTGTCCCTGTCTCAGGTCTATGATTAAAAAGATCAGAAAGGTCTTTGTACTGTCCCCTCATATATTTATACATTAACATAAGATCACCCCTTAGCCTTCGTTTTTTCAAAGTGTAATAACCTATCTTGGTATTGCAGACCCCCCAGTCCTCTAATAACCTTGGTCGCTCTTCTCTGCACCCGCTCTAGTTCAGCTATGTCTTTCTTATACACCAGAGACCAGAACTGTGCACAGTATTCTAAGAGTGGTCGAACTAGTGTCTTGTATAGAGTTAAATTATGTTCTCCTCTTGAGCATCTATGCTCTAGGTGAAACGCCGCCCACAGCGGATTTTTATTATCCATTTCTTTGGGGAGTTTTCCTACATGAGCATACAATGCATGACTATACCTCCTCTAACCTTACTAATTCTTCTTGAATGAATAAATGGATGCTTTGCCTTTAGTTTGTTGAACCTGACACTAGGAGTGTTTGAGTTTTTGGCAGAATTTACTGAGTAACACACTCAAAGATCATTGTAAATGTATATGCACATGACAATATATTCACAACTCCTTACCTATATGGGGGCACTTGCTATGTGAATAAATGCATAATCTGTTTAAGATAGATTATTGATCTGTTATTAATTCTCATGTATGCCCCCCATTGTCTCACCCACCATCTTTTCCTGTGTCTGTTTTTTTTTTGAAATTTCAATATTGAGCTAATAAATTTGATCAATTTTCCTCTACAATCTAAAATTAGTCCTGGCATTTTTTCTTGTTACAATATTTGCATTGTGTGTCTGTGTGTGCCATACTAAACATGGAGAAAAGAAAGAGGAAAAGAAAACGGTCTGAGGACTTGAAAACCCAAATTTTTGAAAAATAACAATATCTCAAGGTTACAAGTCCATCTCCAGAAATCTTGATGCTCCTTTGTCCATGGTGAGCAGTTTCCAGTCCATGGCACAGTAGCTAATCTCACTGGACATGGACGGCAGAGAAAAATTGATCAAAGGTTGCAACGCAAGATAGTCTAGATGGTGGATAAGCAGCCCCAATCAAGTTCCAAAGAAATTCAAGCTCTCCTGCAGGCTCAGTGTCAGGCCGAACTATCCATTGATATTTGAATGAAATGAAACACTATGCCAGGAGACCCAGAAGGAACCCACTGCTAAAACAGAGACATAGAAAAGCTAGACTAGTTTGCCAAAATATATGTGAGTAAGCCCAAATCCTTCTGGGACAGATGAGACCAAGATATACAGTAGCTTTTTGGTAAAGCACATCTCAGCACATTTACCGAAAATGGAATGAGGATTACAATGAAAAGAACACAATACCTATACTCAAATATGGTGGAGGTTCAAAGATGTTTTGGGGTTGCTTTGCTGTCTCAGGCCCTGGGTGCCTTGACTGTGGGCAAGGCATCATGAAATCTGAAGATCACCAAAGGATTTTGGGTCAAAATGCCCAGTGTCAAAAAGCTGGGATTGCATCCTAGGTCATGGAACGTCCAGAAGGAAAATAACCCCAAATATACTTAAAGAAATACCCAGAAATGGTTGAAAACAAAGCAACAGAGAGTTCAGAAGTGGTCAGCAATCAGTTCAAATGTAAATCCCATTAAAGCCCTGTGAAGACATCTTGAAATTGCTGGTGGGAGAAGGCGCCTTCAAATATGAGAGACCTGGAGCAGTTTGCAGAAGATAAGTGGTGTAAAATTCCAGCTGAGAGGTGCAAGAAGCTTGTTGATGGTTATAGGATGCGATTGATTGCAGTTCTTTAATTCAAAAGGTGTGCCGCCAAACATTAAGCTAAGGGTGCCGACAATTTTGTCCACCCCATTTTTGCGGTTTTGTGAGAAATTATGTCCAATTTTCTGTGTTTTTTATTGTTTTGCTCCAATACACACATACGAAATAACCATGTGTATCTACTATATAATTGTCTAAGGGTCACTTCCGTCTGTCTGTCCCGGATATTCATTGGTCACGGCCTCTGTCTGTCATGGAATCCAAGTCGCTGATTGGTCGTGGCAAAACGCCCACGACCATTGCCACGACCAATCAGCGACGGGCGCAGTCCGACGGCAACATGGCCACTCCTTTCTCCCTGCAGTCAGTGCCCGCTCCGTACTCCCCTCCAGTCAGCGCTCACACAGAGTTAATGGCAATGCTAAAGGACCGTGTTATGCCGTGGGGTAACGCACTCCATTAACGCTGCTATTAACCCTGTGTGATCAACTTTTTATCTATTGATGCTGCCTAAGCTGCCTTAATAGTAAAAAGATCTAATGTTAAAAATAATAAAAAAAATAAAAAATCAGCATATACTCACATTCCGGCGCCTTTCCCGCTCCTCGCGACACTCCGTTAACTGCTCCATGCAAGCGGCAGGTTTCGGTGGCAAGGATCGTAGGCGACAAGGACCGCGATGTCATCACAGGTCCTGCGAGAAAGACCTACCATGACGTCATGGTCATGTGACCGGGGTGTCATCACAGGTCCTGCGCCCATACCAACCCTGGGACCGGAAGCTGCCGCGTGCACCGCACAGAGGGCCAGGACTTCAACGGAGGGTGAGTATATGTTTATTTTTTATTTTAAGTCTGTATACTACATAGCTCTATGCTGTATACTCCGTCGCTGTGCAATATACTACGTGGCTGGGCAATATACTACGTGGACATGCATATTCTAGAATACCCGATGCGTTAGAATCGGGCCACCATCTAGTAACAAAATAATTGTGTAACTGCAATAATTTTGTGAGAGAAATACTTCATTTTCTGGAACAATTTCAAAACCTTCAGCTATGACTTTGTGTGTGTGTGTGTGTGTGTGTGTATAATGAGTTGTCATTTCCCTTGCTCACCCTCTACAATAAGATTACTATCTGAATTGAAGGTTTGAAGGTTGAAATCTGTTTTGTTACAAAAGTCTAATCAGAGACAGATGAAGAGGTACACATAGATCTCCATTGCTACAGTTTCTAGTGATTGTTAAACCTCAACCTAGAGCTGAATTCACAGTTACACTGTTCAGTACAGTTTTATATTTTCCATATTTCTGCTGTTTCTGAAAGTGCAGTGCAGAGATACGGGAAAGGGAACGCCTCCTGTATTCCATATGTGCTTTTCATGGCTGGCATCATAACAGGTCTATTCGCATCTGCATTGGAGGAAAGTATGACAGGAAGCCAATAAAAATAGATATGTAATAAACACCTAAGATGCATTTCCAATTTGTTTGAATGTGTTCTGATTCATATATGTAAATTTGTCAACATTTTTTGTACTTGGGAGAATGTCAGAAAACAGTGTCAGGTTTGACCTATTGTTGATTTGTGTGCCCTAAAAATCTGACACAAGTTGGAGAGACTGGAGCACTGAGTATACTGTGCAATGGTATTGTTGAATCTCCCATAATTTTCATTAATAGACAGAGTTCTAGTTAAAGCCTTGATAATGACATTGGTTAATTGCTAGACTTCTCAAGGGTAAAATTAGCATTAAGTGATAACTAGTATCAAAGTTGTGGCAAAACGACTTAAGAACCACATTTTTAATAGACTCCGTCAAGCACAACTTATAGCAAAGTAAAGTTTCAGAAACTTGACTGCACATATAATACTGTGTTATTTTTCTCTTACAAGTGAAAGATACGGTAAATGTTTTCCACTTAAAGAGGAAGCATAGTAATGATAATACACAAAGCAGAAAATGTATCTACATTTTCCAGCGCAGTGTACTGATTAATGCATTTCCAAATCATTCCATTTTCAATGACAAAACATGTATGAATTATGAATCCAATTACTTTAGAACAAGAGCAGCCAAATAAAAACTTACCTTGCCATTCAATTAACCTTATCTTCTTTTCACTCTTGCACATTTTAATTTAAAACAGTTTT
The DNA here is from genome assembly GCF_032444005.1 of Ranitomeya imitator. Taxonomy (NCBI): domain Eukaryota; kingdom Metazoa; phylum Chordata; class Amphibia; order Anura; family Dendrobatidae; genus Ranitomeya; species Ranitomeya imitator. The sequence goes on from NC_091283.1 coordinate 769,165,750, forward strand.
GCAACAAAACTCCAATGGTGCTGCACTGAATAGTGGAATGGTTTATAGAATTATTAATATCCAGATTCACAATCCTGAATCCAAGCGTCCATTGGTAACAGAAAAGTAATGAACTAGTAAGGCATTGTATACTAAAATATTAGTTTTATACAGTACATTCGTGTAGCTGGTTTGATTTAAACCCTTCCTCAAATATGGTGTACTATTTGTCATAGGTTAAGGTCTCTGTCTGTGAAGCAGGCTCAGAAGATGAGCCTGCATTATTGTTGGCAGATGATGGCTACCTCCAATAGCAGAGAATGGAGTTGAAGTTCGCCAGCTACTGTTAACTTCTAATATGATGCTATCAATCTCATTTACAGGGTGCAACCCAGGGTTGGACATTCCATGCCACCATCTACCTACCCCCAAGGCAGCTGCGGGACCACTTACTACCCCCGTGCAGGTCATGACAGTGCTCCCATGTAGACCAGTTTGGGGCTGGCATCCATAGGAGACCGTTATTTTTACAATATACTCCAGTACATTGGTACTTTGTTTTTTCTATGAATTTGTTTCTGCAAAGTAAATAAAAAATATATATACAGTACAGACCAAAAGTTTGGACGCACCTTCTCATTTAAAGATTTTTCTGTATTTTCATGACTATGAAAATTGTACATTCAAACTTTAACCCCTTAATCCCATATGACGTACTATCCCGTCAAGGTGGGGTGGGCCTTAATTCCCACCGACGGGATAGTACGTCATAGCGATCGGCCGCGCTGCCTATCGCAGCTGACATCCGGCACTATGTGCCAGGAGCGGTCACGGACCGCTCCCGGCACATTAACCCCCGGCACACCGTGATCAAAGATGATCGCGATGTGCCGGCGGTGCAGGGAAGCATCCGCAGGGAAGGGGCTCCCTGCGGGCTTCCCTGAGACGATCGGTACACGGTGATGTACTCACCGTGTACCGAGCGTCTTCTCCCTGCAGTCCCCGGATCCATAATGGCCGCGGGGCTGCATCCGGGTCCTGCAGGGAGCACTTCCGGGTCAGGAGCAGGCTGCAGCTGCAGCTCTAATCCTGCCCGGCTTTTTGTCAGATCACCGATCTGACAGAGTGCTGTGCACACTGTCAGATCGGTGATCTGTGATGTCCCCCCCTGGGACAAAGTGAAAGAGTAAAAAAAAAATTTCCACACGTGTAAAAAAAAAAAAAAAAATTCCTAAATAAAGAAGAAAAAAAAATATTATTCCCATAAATACATTTCTTTATCTTAAAAAAAAAAAACAATAAAAGTACACATATTTAGTATCGCCGCGTCCGTAACGACCCAACCTATAAAACTGGCCCACTAGTTAACCCCTTCAGTGAATGGCGTAAGAAAAAAAAAAAAAAAACGAGCCAAAAAACAACGCTTTATTATCATACCGCCGAACAAAAAGTGGAATAACACGCGATCAAAAAGATGGATATAAATAACCATTGTACCACTGAAAACGTCATCTTGTCCCGCAAAAAACAAGCCATGATATAGCATCATAACCAAAAAATTAAAAAAGTTATAGTCCTCAGAATAAAGCGATGCCAAAATAATTATTTTTTCTATAAAATAGCTTTTATCGTATAAAAGCGCCAAAATATAAAAAAATTATATAAATGAGGTATCGCTGTAATCATACTGACCCGAAGAATAAAACTGCTTTATCAATTTTACCAGACGTAGAACGGTATAAACGCCTCCCCCAAAAGAAATTTATGAATAGCTGGTTTTTGGTCATTCTGCCTCACAAAAAAATGGGAATAAAAAGCGATCAAAAACTGTCACGTGTCCGAAAATGTGACCAATAAAAATGTCAACTCGTCCCGCAAAAAACAATACCTCACATGACTCTGTGGACCAAAATATGGAAAAATTATAGGTCTCAAAATGTGGAGACGCAAAAACTTTTTTGCTATAAAAAGCGTCTTTTAGTGTGTGACGGCTGCCAATCATAAAAATCCGATATAAAAAATGCTATAAAAGTAAATCAAACCCCCCTTCATCACCCCCTTAGTTAGGAAAGGTTCACATTGCGTTAATGGGTTAACGCTAACGGACAGCGTTGCACTGCGAAAATGTCGCAATTAACACCGTGCAACGGGTCCGTTAGCACACCCATTGACAGCAATGTGGTTTTCGGGTGTAGCGCATCGCTAGAGCGTGCCATTTTCGGCTCGCACTAGCAAGGTGCCATTCTTTTGTGGCGCGCCTCGGACGCTGCTTGCAGCGTCCGCGGCGCGCCCGAGGTCCGATCCCCGATCTTCCAGAGCGGGGACGTTAACGCGACCACTAAACGCGACACCTAAAAAGACATTGCATTAGCGCAATCCGCTAGCGCTAGCGCTAAACGGATTGCCCTAACGCAATGTGAACCTAGCCTTAGGGAAAAATAATAAAATTAAAAAAAATGTATTTATTTCCATTTTCCCATTAGGGTTAGGGTTAGGGCTAGGGTTAGGGCTAGGGTTAGGGTTAGGGCTAGGGTTAAGGCTAGGGTTAGGGCTAGGGTTAGGGTTTGGATTACATTTACGGTTGGGATTAGGGTTGGGATTAGAATTGGGGGTGTGTCAGGGTTAGGTGTGTGGTTAGGGTTACAGTTGGGATTAGGGTTAGGGCTGCGTTTGGATTAGGGTTTCAGGTAGAATTGGGGTGTTTCCACTGTTTAGGCATATCAGGGGCTCTCCAAACGCGACATGGCGTCCGATCTCAATTCCAGCCAATTTGCATTGTAAAAGTAAAACAGTGCTCCTTCACTTCCGAGCTCTCCCGTGCGCCCAAACAGGGGTTTACCCCAACATATGGGGTATCAGCGTACTTGAGACAAATTGGCAACAACAGTTGGGTCCAAGTTCTCTTGTTATCCTTGGGAAAATAAAAATTTGGGGGGCTAAAAATCATTTTTGTGGGGAAAAAAAAGGATTTTTTATTTTCACGGCTCTGCGTTGTAAACTGTAGTGAAACACTTGGGGGTTCAAAGTTTTCACAACACATCTAGATAAGTTCTTTGGGAGGTCTAGTTTCCAATATGAGGTCACCTGTGGGGGGTTTGTACTGTTTGGGTACATCAGGGGCTCTGCAAATGCAACGTGACGCCTGCAGACCAATCCATCTAAGTCTGCATTCCAAATGGCGCTCCTTCCCTTCCGAGCTCTGCCATGCGCCCAAACAGTGGTTCCCCTCCACATATGGGGTATCAGCGTACTCAGGACAAATTGAACAACAACTTTTGGGGTCCAATTTATTCTGTTACCCTTGTAAAAATACAAATCTGGGGGCTAAAACATCATTTTTGTGAAGAAAAAAAAAGAATTTTTATTTTCACGGCTCTGCGTTATAAACTGTAGTGAAACACTTAGGGGTTCAAAGTTCTCACAACACATCTAGATAAGTTCCTTGGGAGGTCTAGTTTCTAATATGGGGTCACTTGTGAGAGGTTTGTACTGTTTGGGTACATCAGGGGCTCTGCAAATGCAACGTGACGCCTGCAGACCAATCCATTTAAGTCTGCATTCCAAATGGCGCTCCTTCCCTTCCGAGCTCTGCCATGCACCCAAACAGTGATTTCCCCCCACATATTGGGGATCAGCGTACTCAGGACAAATTGGACAACAACTTTTGGGGTCCAATTTATTCTGTTACCCTTGTGAAAATACAAAACTGGGGGCTAAAAAATAATTTTTGCGAAAAAAAATAAATTATTTTCACGGCTCTGCGTTATAAACTGTAGTGAAACACTTGGGGGTTCAAAGCTCTCAAAACACATCTGGATAAGTTCCTTAGGGGGTCTAGTTTCCAAAATGGTGTCACTTGTGGGGGGTTTTAATGTTTAGGCACATTAGGGGCTCTCCAAACCAACATGGCGTCCCATCTTAATTCCAGTCAATTTTGCATTGAAAAGTCAAATGGCGCTCCTTCCCTTCCGAGCTCTGCTATGCGCCCAAAAAGTGGTTTACCCCCACATATGGGGTATCGTCGCACTCAGAACAAATTGCACAACAACTTTTGTGGTCTAATTTCTTCTCTTACCCATGGGAAAATAAAAAATTGGGGGCGAAAAAATCATTTTTGTGAAAAAATATGATTTTTTATTTTTACGGCTCTGCATTATAAACTTCTGTGAAGCACTTGTTGGGTCAAAGTGCTCACCACACATCTAGATAAGTTCCCTAAGGGGTCTACTTTCCAAAATGGTGTCACTTGTGGGGGGTTTCAATGTTTAGGCACATCAGGGGCTCTCCAAACGCAACATGGCATCCCATCTCAATTCCAGTCAATTTTGCATTGAAAAGTCAAATGGCGCTCCTTTCCTTCCGAGCTCTGCCATGCGCCCAAACAGTGGTTTACCCCCACATATGGGCTATCGTCGCACTCAGGACAAATTGCACAACAACTTTTGTGGTCTAATTTCTTCTCTTACCCATGGGAAAATAAAAAATTGGGGGCGAAAAAATCATTTTTGTGAAAAAATATGATTTTTTATTTTTACGGCTCTGCATTATAAACTTCTGTGAAGCACTTGTTGGGTCAAAGTGCTCACCACACATCTAGATAAGTTCCCTAAGGGGTCTACTTTCCAAAATGGTGTCACTTGTGGGGGGTTTCAATGTTTAGGCACATCAGGGGCTCTCCAAACGCAACATGGCATCCCATCTCAATTCAAGTCAATTTTGCATTGAAAAGTCAAATGGCGCTCCTTTCCTTCCGAGCTCTGCCATGCGCCCAAACAGTGGTTTACCCCCACATATGGGCTATCGTCGCACTCAGGACAAATTGCACAACAACTTTTGTGGTCTAATTTCTTCTCTTACCCATGGGAAAATAAAAAATTGGGGGCGAAAAGATCATTTTTGTGAAAAAATATGATTTTTTATTTTTACGGCTCTGCATTATAAACTTCTGTGAAGCACTTGTTGGGTCAAAGTGCTCACCACACATCTAGATAAGTTCCTTAGCGGGTCTACTTTCCAAAATGGTGTCACTTGTGGGGGTTTCAATGTTTAGGCACATCAGGGGCTCTCCAAACGCAACATGGCATCCCATCTCAATTCCAGTCAATTTTGCATTGAAAAGTAAAATGGCGCTCCTTCCCTTCCGAGCTCTGCCATACGCCCAAACAATGGTTTACACCCATATGTGGGGTATCAGCGTACTCAGGACAAATTGGACAACAATTTTTGAAGTCCAATTTCTTCTCTTACTCTTGGGAAAATAAAAAATTGGGGGCAAAAAATCATTTTTGTGAAAAAATATGATTTTTTATTTTTATGGCTCTGCATTATAAACTTCTGTGAAGCACTTGGAGGGTCAAAGTGGTCACCACACATCTAGATAAGTTCCTTAGGGTGTCTACTTTCCAAAATGGTGTCACTTGTGGGGGGTTTCAATGTTTAGGCACATGAGGGGCTCTCCAAACGCAACATGGTGTCCCATCTCAATTCCTGTCAATTTTGCATTGAAAAGTCAAATGGCGCTCCTTTCCTTCCGAGCCCTGCCATGCGCCCAAACAGTGGTTTACCCCCACATATGGGGTATCAGCGAACTCAGGACAGATTGTACAACAACTTTTGGCATCCATTTTATCCTGTTACCCTTGGTAAAATAAAACAAATTGGAGCTGAAATAAATTTTGTGTGAACAAAAGATAAATATTCATTTTTATTTAAACATTCCAAAAATTCCTGTGAAACCCCTGAAGGGTTAATAAACTTCTTGAATGTGGTTTTGAGCACCTTGAGGGGTGCAGTTTTTAGAATGGTGTCACACTTGGGTATTTTCTATCATATAGACCCCTCAAAATGACTTCAAATGAGATGTGGTCCCTAAAAAAAAATGGTGTTGTAAAAATGAGAAATTGCTGGTCAACTTTTAACCCTTATAACTCCCTAACAAAAAAAATTTTGGTTCCAAAATTGGGCTGATGTAAAGTAGACATGTGGGAAATGTTACTTATTAAGTATTTTGCGTGACATATCTCTGTGATTTAAGGGCATAAAAATTTAAAGTTGGAAAATTGCAAAATTTTCAAAATTTTCACCAAATTTCCGTTTTTTTCACAAATAAACGCAAGTTATATTGAATAAATTTTACCACTACCATGAAGTACAATATGTCACGAGAAAACAGTGTCAGAATCACCAAGATCCGTTAAAGCGTTCCAAATTTATAACTTTATAAAGGGACAGTGGTCAGAATTGTAAAAATTGGCCCGGTCATTAACGTGCAAACCACCCTCGGGGCTTAAGGGGTTAAATGAGAAGGTGTGTCCAAACTTTTGGTCTGTACTGTATATACAAGTGTAGTATTGCTGTAATCAGTCTAACCTGGAAAATAATATCACTGGCTAGTTTTAGCACACAATGAACACTGTGAAAACAAAATCTAGAAAATAATGTTGAATTACATATTTTGCTTAAATTCACTGCACATGAATTTTTTTACCGTTTTTCAGTACATGGAATGAAAACATAAAATGAATAGTATCATTAAAAAATGCAACTATTCCCACAAACAGAAAGCAGTCATAAAGCTGCCGGACAAAAAAATAATAAAGTTACGGCCCTTCGAAGAAAGGGAAGAAAAAATAAATACAAAAAGGGAAAATTTCCAAGTTGTGAAGGGCTTAAATAAAAATGTAAAGTTAAAATCCATATGAGATTTAAGGAGGATAGCCCATCAGAACAACCTTAGTGCTTTTAGGGCTTATGGATAAGCCATAGCCACAGGTCATAATGAAAATACTCTACTTGGATTTGAGGTATGCATGTATAATTATAATGCTAATGTCTAATGAACAGCCAGCCACGGCATTAACCTCTTTCTGACCTCGGACGGGATAGTACTTCCGAGGTCAGATACCGTGCTTTGATGCAGGGCTCCGGTGGTGAGCCCGCATCAAAGCTAGGACATGTCAGCTGTTTTGAACAGCTGACATGTGCCCGCAATAGCGGCGGGTGAAATCGCGATTCACCCACTGCTATTAACTAGTTAAATGCCGCTGTCAAACGCTGACAGCGGCATTTGACCGGCGCTTCTGGCCGGGCGGCCAGAAATGAGCGCATCGCCGACCCCCGTCACATGATCGGGGGTCAGTGATGCTTCTGCATTGTAACCATAGAGGTCCTTTATACCTCTATGGTTACTGATGCCGGCCTGCTGTGAACGCCACCCTGTGGTCGGCGCTCATAGCACACCTGCATTTCTGCTGCATAGCATAAATCTGATGATCGCTGCTATGTAGCAGAGCCGATCACGTTGTGCCAGCTTCTAGCCTCCTATGAAGGCTATTGAAGCATGGCAAAAGTAAAAAAAAAAGTTAAACATTTTTTGAAAAAAATAAAAAAATATAAAAGTTTAAATCACCCCCCTTTCGCCCCATTCAAAATAAATCAATAATAAAAAAAATCAAACCTACATATATTTGGTATCACCGCATTCAGAATCGCCCGATCTATGAATAAAAAAAAGGATTAACCTGATCACTAAACGGAGTAGCGAGAAAAAAATTAGAAACGCCAGAATTATGTTTTTTTGGTCGCCACGACATTGCATTAAAATGCAATAACGGGCGATGAAAAGAACGTATCTGCACCAAAATGCTATCATTAAAAACGCCAGCTCAGCACACAAAAAATAAGCCCTCACTCGACCCCAGATCATGAAAAATGGATACGCTATGGGTATCGGAAAATGGCGCATTTTTTTTTTAGCAAAGTTTGGAATTGTTTTTCACCACTTAGATAAAAGAGAACCTAGCCATGTTTGGTGTCTATGAACTCGTACTGACCTGTAGCATCATAATAGCAGGTAAGTTTTAGCATTTAGTGAACCTAGTAAAAAAGCCAATCAAAAAACAAGTGTGGGATTGCACTTTTTTTTGCAATTTTACCGCACTTGGAATTTTTTTCCCATTTTTTAGTACACGACATGCTAAAACAAATGTCGGTCAAAAGTACAACTTGTTTCACAAACAATAAGCCCTCACATGGCCATATTGACGGAAAAATAAAAAAGTTATGGCTCTGGGAAGAAGGGGAGCAAAAAACGAACACGGAAAAATGGAAAATCCCAAGGTCATGAAGGGGTTAAAGTCCGCTACTTTGGCAACTTCTCAATCTTCATGGTCCACCTTGTAAAATAGTAACACTTATATTCACCTCTGGCCATTTGAGTTACTTTTTTTAGTGAAATTTTATTTAAGGATTTATACTTTCAGGAGGCCTTCAAAACACCAACAACCTTTTGAAGGACTGCATGAACTATATTAAAGTTACATATAAAGAGTCACTGTGGTGGACTTATTCCTCTGAAGAGTTATGCAGGGCAGTCTGGCTTGATTGACCTGCCATGGGAATTAACAAGCAGACCTCCAGTTTCATTTCACACATGCACAATTGAGAAAGGCATATTGGCCTTGGTTTCATCTATGGATTGTGCATATGGTGGAAGCTGTCAGAATTGGCCTGTAATGACATATCCTGGGCTTTGGCATGTCAATCAAGTGAGGAGGTGGTCAGTGTGGTCGTGATATTGGAGGCTGAAATCATCCTTACATGTTTGCATTAAGAAAGTGAAGTTGGATCCAGTTGTGCAAAAATCGATTAACATAAATAGTCATTTGAAAAATCATAATGTAGTCTTAGTTTTAACTACCTGCAGAATTAATCATGTGTGCCAGTACAACTTATTTTTAAAGCTGCTCTAATTTGCTGCCATCACCCTCCTAATGATGTCCCCTACCATGGCTCTCTTTAACATCCATTGTCACTAAGTTCTAATGATGTCATTTGAGCGTGCACAAATGAGCCTAATGATACTGTCTAATAAAACATTCTCATATTGTCCCCATTGATCTAACAGCGAGGGTGTAACACAGATTGGTTATGCTACGTCCAACTTCTGGAGGTACCACTAAAGCTATTTGTAGATGCACCTGATAAAACACCCTCAGTAGATCCTCATTGCCCTGACAGCCAACTTGTAGAACAGCTCAGCTATGCTATGCTGTACTTTGTTCTGCTATGCTTTCAGGAGAGAATATGATCATGTTTACTAGGGGATACTAGAACATGCACTGTTTGTTCTCTAGCCCATCAGTCTGATTATTCATCATATGAATTATTTGCTGTGGATAGCAAAAGTCATCTTATGGATTTTTTTTTAGAAAACCATGCATGTACTGATAGTGATTACCTAATACAATAACAACATTACTTCTTAGATTACCTTCTATCCGTTGTCTCCCCTCTGTTCCTTTATCTTCACCTATCTCTTCCTCTCACTCTTCTCTTACTTCTCTCTTTATTGTTTTTTTATTATTTATTTCACTCATTCAATGTTTCTCTCCTTTTTTTCTCTCTCTGTCATCTCATCCTCTATAAACGGAGATCTATTTCTATGAGAAAGCACACAGGAGAACAGAGGAAGGGACCTGCAGCACTGAGAAGAAACAGTGTGCTACTTTGTGGTTATTTTTTGCCACAATGTACCAAAATATAGGTAAAGTTTATGCATTTTTAAAGCAATTTTGGAAAATCCCAACAAAAAATGTGTATTTTTATGACTATTTAGCAAAATTGCACAAAAAACACGTTGTGACTACATTGTGTAATCATACTCTAAAGGCCGTGGTGGGCCCCTTGACTGCATGTTACTTGCAGGTAGGCACACAGGCTACGTTATTGCAGGTCAATAATATAATGCTGAAACAGTATTTAAACATTTCACAAGATTTGTGTTGCACAGGACAAAAATATCATTTTCTTTCTCTTACTTTCTTTTTGAAAATTTTCTTTTCAATTGATGCATTAGCCTTCAGTAAGCTGAATAGATTGTTTGCTGTTATTATTTTCTACAGCTTTTCATATTTTTTTACCACATTGAAAGCTTACTTGTGTACTGTATGTCATGGTTTCCATTTTACCTTTTCGTTTTAACTTATTTAGAAAAACATCTTTTATTCTACTGGAGGTAACAGAAACATTAGCAGTGTACCTTAATTACACAAAAAATGTGTGTCAACAGCATGTAAAAGACATCACTTCATGGAATCTGTGTTTTTATAGCAAAATAAAAGAAGAACTGCAAAGACAAAAGAATATTATATCTAAGATATTATATGGAATATACAATAGAAGAAGGTGAGAAAAGGTAGAATTGTGATATAAGGTCATCATGATATTTTTCTTGCGTGCTCTGTCTTTACATATTTTCATACATTTAAGAAATGAATAAAAAGTTACATTCTTTATTCAATCTACAGTTCCCTAATTTTGTTCATTTCAGGCAACAACTAAAAGTTCATGACTAGGGTTGAGCGAAACGGGTCATTCATTTTCAAAAGTCGCCGACTTTTGGCAAAGTCGGGTTTCATGAAACCCGATCCGACCCCTGTGCGGGGTCGGCCATGCGGTACGCGACTTTCGCGCCAAAGTCGCGTTTCAATGACGCGAAAAGCGCCATTTCTCAGCCAATGAAGGTAAACGCAGAGTGTGGGCAGCGTGATGACATAGGTCCTGGTCCCCACCATCTTAGAGAAGGGCATTGCAGTGATTGGCTTGCTGTCCGCGGCGTCACAGGGGCTATAAAGGGGAGTTCCCGCCGACCGCCATGTTACTGCTGCTGATCTGAGCTTAGGGAGAGGTTGCTGCCGCTTCGTCAGAAGCAGGGATAGCGTTAGGCAGGGTCCATTAACCACCAAACCGCTTGTGCTGTAGCGATTTCCACTGCCCAACACCACCTTCGGTGTGCAGGGACAGTGGAAGCTACTTTTTTTTTTTTTTTTCCCCTCAGCGCTGTAGCTCATTGGGCTGCCCTAGAAGGCTCCCTGATAGCTGCATTGCTGTGTGTACGCCGCTGTGCAAACCAACTGCTTTTTTCAAATCACAAATCCTCTTGTTCCTTCCTTTCTGCACAGCTATCTTTTTGGTTTGTACACACTTTTTATTTAATTTGTGCATCAGTCCACTCCTTATTGCTGCCTGCCATACCTGGCTGAGATTACTGCAGGGAGATAGTAATTGAAGGACACTCCCTGTTTTTTTTTTTTTTTTTGTGGGAGATTAAGATTGGCATTTCTGCTAGAGTGCCATCCCTGTCTGTGTCATCTCGCACTCAGTGGGCCATAGAAAGCCTATTTATTTTTTTGCTTGATTTGGGTTATAAAATCTACCTGAAAAAATCACTATTAAAACATAGCTTTTATTATTATACGCTAAAATCACTATATTACCACGTGGTTACAAAGTGCCGGTGCTCACAACATAGTGCAAAACATAAAACCGTAAGAAAATCTTGGCAAACCACACATATGCCTCTTTCCCAGGGTTAGTAGAATTTTAGCCCTTTATTGGGTATAGCAGATAATGGAGATACCACATCAGTCCCCTTTACTATTGCTTGTTACCTCTGAGGGGCGTTTTTTCTTTCAGCACCTTCCCTGGACACGGAAAGAGTGCTATAAATTTCACCCCACAGTTAACCTAATAATGTGACCAAAATCCGTCTGGTTTAGACCAACAAACCAATGTACATGCTGGCATATGCCCAGAAAACACAGCGGATCCTCTTGCTGTCACTTATTACTGCATATGGTGTTTACACATAAAACGCATGCTCCATAAATAAACAGAGGAATACAGAAACCTCTCTCATGTTATTAAACCATAGATGCTTCCGGAATACATATATACCCCTCTCAATACACTGGTAGGTATATGTTCAATTGGTGCATCGAATGGATTTATATCAAAATATGTTAAGGTTTATACTCATCCATGGGACCGGGTCTTCCCAGCGGTGCCTTTTCAGAGTGCCAGGGATCCTTCTCTTTGATAAGTGCAACGTAGCACTCCGTTCCTCAATCCCTCTAGAGCTGATGTCTCCCAACGTTTCATAATAATATTCATCAGGGGGGTACTGACATCTTAGCAGCATACATCGGTGAGCATTGCTAATTATCTAAAGCTCTTGCCGGTCTTAAATAGACGCTATGCACCTCACCGTCCCGCATGTTTCCGGACGCCGATACGTCACTTCCGGTTCTCCGATCATGCGCATAATGTGTAACAAAGTCTACGTCACATCGTGCGCTGCCCTTAAGCTCTAAGCCTTGCGTGTTATACAGGTGCTCGTCCTGTTTCCTGCTGCTGGAACGCACGCTTAGGAGCTTTGACCCGCACACATCATATGGTGACGCATGATCACCTGATCAGTGCCGGTACCTTACAGATAAACAGAGGAGTAGAACCAAGCCATTCCACCCTCAGAGAAATATACAGAAAAGACATCTAGCTGCGTCAAAGTGCACATAGCTTTAGATGTTGTCCCTTACAAAGGGAAAATGTACAGGTTTTTGCGGTCCCTATTCTCCATATACCTCTAGGACTATCAGCCATTTAAGTGTAACTAACAAACTGGCATATCCACGCATATTGTTCAACTAGATGTAACCACTTCTAAACTAGTATATCCACGTATATTATTTATCACATCAATTAATGAAAACCAAAACAGATGGACACTGGCGAAGGAGAAAAAACGCGAAAAAAAGCGAGAATAATAAGGCAATGAGGGCCACAAGAATACTAAGAGAGACACCACGGACCCTTACTCCAAGCAGAGTAAAAGGAAGGACAGAAAAGCAGGGGTACACTCACAGCTGTCCCTGTTGACCCCTGACTAATAGCAGTCCTGCCTAACGCGGAGGTTGGCACCCTAGGACCTGCGCAGTGGCGCCCCCACTCGACGGCGGCTGTCCCTGTCTCTAGAGTCCCTCTCAGACCACTATGCCTAAAGGAAAGAAGAAAAGTTTAGTTGTTCATTCAGGCCCAATGGGCTCTGAGTCTGTAGACGAAAGATCCACATGCACTCTTTTTGGAGGATACGTCTGTCCCAGTCCCAGTTGAACGAAGCCTGAATGAACAACTAAACTTTTCTTCTTTCCTTTAGGCATAGTGGTCTGAGAGGGACTCTAGAGACAGGGACAGCCGCCGTCGAGTGGGGGCGCCACTGCGCAGGTCCTAGGGTGCCAACCTCCGCGTTAGGCAGGACTGCTATTAGTCAGGGGTCAACAGGGACAGCTGTGAGTGTACCCCTGCTTTTCTGTCCTTCCTTTTACTCTGCTTGGAGTAAGGGTCCGTGGTGTCTCTCTTAGTATTCTTGTGGCCCTCATTGCCTTATTATTCTCGCTTTTTTTCGCGTTTTTTCTCCTTCGCCAGTGTCCATCTGTTTTGGTTTTCATTAATTGATGTGATAAATAATATACGTGGATATACTAGTTTAGAAATGGTTACATCTAGTTGAACAATATGCGTGGATATGCCAGTTTGTTAGTTACACTTAAATGACTGATAGTCCTAGAGGTATATGGAGAATAGGGACCGCAAAAACCTGTACATTTTCCCTTTGTAAGGGACAACATCTAAAGCTATGTGCACTTTGACGCAGCTAGATGTCTTTTCTGTATATTTCTCTGAGGGTGGAATGGCTTGGTTCTACTCCTCTGTTTATCTGTAAGGTACCGGCACTGATCAGGTGATCATGCGTCACCATATGATGTGTGCTGGTCAAAGCTCCTAAGCGTGCGTTCCAGCAGCAGGAAACAGGACGAGCACCTGTATAACACGCAAGGCTTAGAGCTTAAGGGCAGCGCACGATGTGACGTAGACTTTGTTACACATTATGCGCATGCTCGGAGAACCGGAAGTGACGTATCGGCGTCCGGAAACATGCGGGACGGTGAGGTGCATAGCGTCTATTTAAGACCGGCAAGAGCTTTAGATAATTAGCAATGCTCACCGATGTATGCTGCTAAGATGTCAGTACCCCCCTGATGAATATTATTATGAAACGTTGGGAGACATCAGCTCTAGAGGGATTGAGGAACGGAGTGCTACGTTGCACTTATCAAAGAGAAGGATCCCTGGCACTCTGAAAAGGCACCGCTGGGAAGACCCGGTCCCATGGATGAGTATAAACCTTAACATATTTTGATATAAATCCATTCGATGCACCAATTGAACATATACCTACCAGTGTATTGAGAGGGGTATATATGTATTCCGGAAGCATCTATGGTTTAATAACATGAGAGAGGTTTCTGTATTCCTCTGTTTATTTATGGAGCATGCGTTTTATGTGTAAACACCATATGCAGTAATAAGTGACAGCAAGAGGATCCGCTGTGTTTTCTGGGCATATGCCAGCATGTACATTGGTTTGTTGGTCTAAACCAGACGGATTTTGGTCACATTATTAGGTTAACTGTGGGGTGAAATTTATAGCATTCTTTCCGTGTCCAGGGAAGGTGCTGAAAGAAAAAACGCCCCTCAGAGGTAACAAGCAATAGTAAAGGGGACTGATGTGGTATCTCCATTATCTGCTATACCCAATAAAGGGCTAAAATTCTACTAACCCTGGGAAAGAGGCATATGCGTGGTTTGCCAAGATTTTCTTACGGTTTTATGTTTTGCACTATGTTGTGAGCACCGGCACTTTGTAACCACGTGGTAATATAGTGATTTTAGCGTATAATAATAAAAGCTATGTTTTAATAGTATTTTCTAACCAGCTGCAAATATCTGTAGACTATACGGGTTGTATTTCAATATTGTCCTTCGCTGATAAAGGACTGAAAAAATCACTACATCAATCAGTGGGAGAAAAATATTGGCCTCAGGGCTTGTGTGCCACTCTTGACTCCTGTGTGCATCATCACTCACTCAGTGGGCCATAGAAAGCATATTTATTTTTTTGCTTGATTTTGGTTCTAAAATCTACCTGAAAAAATCACTACATCAATCAGTGGGAGAAAAATATTGGCCTCAGGGCTTGTGTGCCACTCCTGACTCCTGTGTGCATCATCACTCACTCAGTGGGCCATAGAAAGCCCATTTTTTTTTTGCTTTATTTGGGTTCTAAATTCTACCTGAAAAAATCAATAAATCAATCAGTGGGAGATTAATATTGGCCTTTGGGCTTGTGTACCAGTCCTAAGCGTGCCATCTCTCTCTCTCAGATAGTGGGCCATAGAAAGCCTATTTATTTTTTATTTTTTTTATTGGGTTTATAAATTTTCCCTGGAAAAAAAAAAAAAAAGTGGGAGATTAATATTGGCCTCGGGGCTTGTGTGCCAGTCCTGAGCGTGCCATCTCTCTCACAAATAGTGGGCCATAGAAAGCCTATTTATTTATTTTTTTTTGGTTTTATAAATTCTCCCTTAAAAAAAAAAGGGAGATTAATATTGGCCTTTGGGCTTGTGTGCCAGTCCTAAGCGTGCCATCTCTCTCTGTCTCTCAGATAGTGGGCCATAGAAAGCCTATTTATTATTTTTTTTATTGGGTTTATAAATTTTCCCTGGAACAAAAAAAAAAAAGTGGGAGATAAATATTGGCCTCTGGGCTTGTGTGCCACTCCTGACTCCTGTGTGCGTCATCTCTCACTCAGTGGGCCATAGAAAGCCTTTTTTTTGTTTTATTTGTTTTCTAAATTCTCCCTGAAAAAATCATTTTATTTTATTTGGTTTCTAAATTCTTCCTGAAAAAATCATTTTATTCTATTTTTTTTTCTCCTAAAATCTCCCTGAAAAAAAAAAAAAAAAAAATCAAATCAGTGGGAGATTAATATTGCCCTTTCTGCTTGTGTGCCAGTCTTGACTCCTGGGTGTGCCATCTCTCTCTCTCTCTCCAATTGTGGGCCATATAGTTACATAGTTACATAGTTACATAGTTATTAAGGTTGAAGGAAGACTATATGTCCATCTAGTTCAACCCATAGCCTAACCTAACATGCCCTAACATGTTGATCCAGAGGAAGGCAAAAAAACCCCATGTGCAAAGAGTAAGCTCCACATTGGGGAAAAAAATTCCTTCCCGACTCCACATACGGCAATCAGACTAGTTCCCTGGATCAACGCCCTATCAAGGAATCTAGTGTGTATACCCTGTAACATTATACTTTTCCAGAAAGGTATCCAGTCCCCTCTTAAATTTAAGTAATGAATCACTCATTACAACATCACACGGCAGAGAGTTCCATAGTCTCACTGCTCTTACAGTAAAGAATCCGTGTCTGTTATTATGCTTAAACCTTTTTTCCTCCAACCGCAGAGGATGCCCCCTTGTCCCTGTTTCAGGTCTATGATTAAAAAGATCATCAGAAAGGTCTTTGTACTGTCCCCTCATATATTTATACATTAAAATGAGATCACCCCTTAGTCTTCGTTTTTCCAAACTAAATAGCCCCAAGTGTAATAACCTATCTTGGTATTGCAGACCCCCCAGTCCTCTAATAACCTTGGTCGCTCTTCTCTGCACCCGCTCCAGTTCAGCTATGTCTTTCTTATACACCGGAGACCAGAACTGTGCACAGTATTCTAAGTGTGGTCGAACTAGTGACTTGTATAGAGGTAAAATTATATTCTCCTCATGAGCATCTATGCCTCTTTTAATGCATCCCATTATTTTATTTGCCTTTGTAGCAGCTGCCTGACACTGGCCACTGAATTTAAGTTTGTCATCCACCCATACACCCAGGTCTTTTTCATTGACGGTTTTGCCCAGAGTTTTAGAATTAAGCACATAATTATACATCTTATTACTTCTACCCAAGTGCATGACCTTACATTTATCCCCATTAAAGCTCATTTGCCATTTATCAGCCCAAGCTTCTAGTTTACATAAATCATCCTGTAATATAAAATTGTCCTCCTCTGTATTGATTACCCTGCAGAGTTTAGTGTCATCTGCAAATATTGAAATTCTACTCTGAATGCCCCCTACAAGGTCATTAATAAATATGTTAAAAAGAAGAGGGCCCAATACTGACCCCTGTGGTACCCCACTGCTAACCGCTACCCAGTCCGAGTGTGCTCCATTAATAACCACCCTTTGTTTCCTATCCCTGAGCCAGCTCTCAACCCACTTGCACATATTTTCCCCTATCCCCATTATTCTCATTTTATGTATCAACCTTTTGTGTGGCACCGTATCAAAAGCTTTTGAAAAGTCCATATACACTACATCCACTGGGTTCCCTTGGTCCAATCCGGAACTTACCTCTTCATAGAAACTGATCAAATTAGTCTGACATGAACGGTCCCTAGTAAACCCGTGCTGATACTGGGTCATGAGGTTATTCCTCTTCAGATACTCCACTATAGCGTCCCTTAGAATGCCCTCCAGGATTTTACCCACAGTAGAGGTTAAGCTTACTGGCCTATAGTTTCCGAGTTCAGTTTTTGTTCCCTTTTTGAATATTGGCACCACATTTGCTATACGCCAGTCCTGTGGCACAGACCCTGTTATTATGGAGTCTTTAAAGATTAAAAATAATGGTCTATCAATGACTGTACTTAATTCCTGCAGTACTCGAGGGTGTATCCCATCCGGGCCCGGAGATTTGTCAATTTTAGTGATTTTTAGACGCCGCCGCACTTCCTGCTGGGTTAAGCAGGTGACATTTAATTGGGAATTTTTATCACTAGACATTTTGTCTGCCATGGGATTTTCTTGTGTAAATACTGATGAAAAAAAGTCATTTAGCATATTGGCTTTTTCCTCATCCTCATCCACCATCTCACCCAGACTATTTTTAAGGGGGCCAACACTATCATTTTTTAGTTTCTTACTATTTATGTAGTTAAAGAATATTTTAGGATTATTTTTACTCTCTCTGGCAATGAGTCTCACTGTCTCAATCTTTGCTGCCTTGATTTGCTTTTTACAGAATTTATTTAATTTTCTGTATTTATTTAATGCCTCCTCACTACCTACTTCCTTTAATTCTCTAAATGCTTTCTTTTTGTCCCTTATTGCGCCCCTTACAGCTCTATTTAGCCAAATTGGTTTCCTCCTATTTCTAATATGTTTATTCCCATACGGTATATACTGTGCACAGGTCCTATCCAGGATGCTAATAAACGTATCCCATTTTCTCTGTGTATTTTTGTGTCTCAGGATATCGTCCCAGTTAATTGCACCAAGATCCTCTCTCATCCGTTGGAAATTTGCCCTCCTGAAGTTTAGTGTCCTTGTAACCCCTCTACTACACATCTTTTTAAAGGATACATGAAAACTTATTATTTTGTGATCGCTATTTCCCAAGTAACCCCCAACCCTTATATTTGATATGCGGTCTGGCCTGTTGGTTAATATTAGGTCTAGCAGTGCCCCCCTTCTTGTTGGGTCCTGAACCAGTTGTGAAAGGTAATTGTCTCTCATAATTGTCAAAAACCGATTACCTTTGCTGGAACTGCAGGTTTCTGTTCCCCAATCTATTTCTGGGTAGTTGAAGTCCCCCATAATAATGACTTCTCCTTGAGTCGCAGCTTCATCTATTTGCTTTACGAGGATATTCTCCATTGCTTCCATTATTTTTGGAGATTTATAACAAACCCCTATCAGTAATTTATTATTTTTTCCCCCTCCCCTTATCTCCACCCACAGGGATTCTACATTTTCATTAAATTCACCTATATTATCGCGCAGGATGGGTTTTAAGGATGATTTTACATATAGACACACCCCTCCCCCTCGCTTATCTGTACGGTCATTTCTGAACAGGCTATAGCCCTGCAAGTTAACAGCCCAGTCATGGCTCTCATCCAGCCACGTTTCAGATATCCCCACCATGTCATAATTATGCTCCAACAACATTAGTTCTAATTCGTCCATTTTGTTGGCGAGGCTTCTGGCATTAGTATACATGCACTTTATGTTCCTCTCTGTACTTCTATTTCTTAAATTATTAACTGTTCTGACCCCACCCCCCATGCCACCGCCACCCCCAACTTCCTTATTTGTGCCCAGGACTCTGTCTGCACTATCTTCCCCTCCTATAAAATGAATACCCTCCCCCCCAATTCCTAGTTTAAACACTCTTCCAACCTTCTAGCCATTCTCTCCCCCAGCACAGCTGCACCCTCCCCATTGAGGTGCAGCCCGTCCCTAGCGTAGAGCCTGTAGCCAACTGAGAAGTCGGCCCAGTTCTGCAGGAACCCAAACCCCTCTTTCCTACACCAATTCTTGAGCCACTTATTAACCTCCCTAATCTCCCGTTGCCTCTCTGGCGTGGCATGTGGTACCGGCAGTATTTCGGAAAATACCACGTTGGAGGTCCTTGCTTTCAGCTTGCAGCCTAATTCCCTGAAATCATCTTTAAGGACCTTCCACCTACCTCTAACTTTGTCATTAGTGCCAATGTGCACCATGACCGCTGGGTCCTCACCAGCCCCTCCCAATAATCTGTCCACCCGATCAGCGATGTGTCGGACTCGAGCGCCAGGTAGGCAGCACACCGTTCGACGATCCCTGTCTTTGTGACAGATTGCCCTATCTGTTCCCCTAATAATTGAGTCGCCCACTACCAGCACCTGTCTGGCCTGCCCTGCTCTCCTATTTCCCTCCTTACTGGAGCAGTCACTCCTCCGGCTTTCAGAGGACATGCCTGGCTGCAGCAGTGCTACCCCTGTACTGGCACCCCCCTCATCTGCCAACTTAGCAAACTTATTGGGGTGTTCCAGATCAGGACTAGCCTCCCTGGCACTCTTCCCTCTACCCCGCTTCCTAACTGTCACCCAGCTTGCTACTTCATTGTCCTGCAGCTCCATCCCACCATCCCCCCCCTCATCTGTCCCATTGAGCGTCTGCTCCGTGAGCAGAAGACTCCTCTCCATGTTGTCTATGGATCTCAGTGTTGCCAGCTGCACATTTAGAGTCAGAATCTGGGTTTCCAAATGCACAACGTGCTCACATCTCGCACAGCAGTATGCACCCTCGATCGGCTGCTCAAGGACTGCATACATGTGGCAAGATGTGCACTGGATGGCATTAACAATCGTGGAGCACATTTCCTAATGGGGATTGCACCAGACAGAACAGTTCAATAAAAAAAAATATAAATAAATACAAAGTATTAATAAAAATCAGACAGCAATTCAGTAATTCCTCCCCTGAAAACTCCCTGACTCCAAAGTCACTGAATCACAAGTCACACTTACCGCCGTCCACACTTACGCTCTGGTCACACTCAGCTCGCTCACACTCGCTCTGCTGAAGATTTATAGAGAGTTTTTTTTTTTTTTTTTCCTAGTTCCCCTCAACAGCAATCAACCTTGCTGTTCAAATGCACTTCCAAAAAAAAAAAAAAAAAGAAAAAGAAAAAAAGAAAAAAAAAAAAATAGAAAGCCTATTATTTTTTTTAGCTTGATTTGGGTTCCAAAATCTACCTGAAAAAATCACTACATCAATCAGTGGGAGATAAATATTGGCCTCTGGGCTTGTGTGCTACTCCTGACTCCTGTGTGCGTCATCTCTCACTCAGTGGGCCATAGAAAGCCTTTTTTTGTTTTATTTGTTTTCTAAATTCTCCCTGAAAAAATCATTTTATTTTATTTGGTTTCTAAATTCTTCCTGAAAAAATCATTTTATTCTATTATTTTTTTTCCTAAAGTCTCCCTTAAAAAAAAAAAAAAATCAAATCAGTGGGAGATTAATATTTACATTTGTGCTTCAGTGACAGTCCTGCGTGTGTGGCATCTCTCTCATTTGTTGCCACCAACAACAGAGTGTGTAACATTGTGCCTGATTTTCGTTGTGGTCTCACTCACCTGTAAAGGGGTAGCTAAATCATACTGAAGTTATAGCTCACCGTGTAATTTGTGTGACAGCAACAAATACCGTTAGTTTGTTTACGTTTTTAAAACAATGAGGAAGTATGGTGGAAGAGGTCGTGGCCGGGGGCGTTCATTGTCAGCTGGTAATGAGGGTAGTGGTAGTGGTGGAGCATCAGCTGGTCGTGGGAAAAAAAATATTGCACCTAAGTCTGGAGCTGTGGAGCCAGGTTCGTCGTCTGGCTACACAAGGCCTCGAACGCTCCCTTTTCTGGGAGTAGGAAAACCGCTTTTAAAGCCGGAGCAGCAAGAGCAAGTTTTGGCTTATCTTGCTGACTCAGCCTCTAGCTCTTTTGCCTCCTCTCGTGAAACTGGTAAATGTCAAAGCAGCGCGTCGTTAGTGGAAGTTCACGGTCAGGGACAAGTCGCTTTCTTGTCCTCTTCAGCAAAAACAACAACAGAGAAGAATGCAGCAGGCGACACAACGGGTTACTCCATGGAGCTCTTTACACATACCGTCCCTGGCTTAGAAAGTGAAGCAGTTAACAGTCCATGCCCATTACAAGTTGAATCTGACATGGAGTGCACTGATGCACAGCCACAGCCAGACTACTATGCTGGTCCTTTGACTCAGACCACAACATTGCCCTCGCAGGGTGCTGATCAAGAATCAGACCCTGATGAGACTATGTTGCCCCATCACGAACGCTATACCACCGACCGACACGGTGACACAGACGAAGTTGCACACGAGCTACAAGAAGAGGTAATAGATGACCCAGTTCTTGACCCCGATTGGCAGCCATTGGGGGAACAGGGTGCAGGCGGCAGCAGTTCTGAAGCGGAGGAGGAGGGGCCGCAGCAGGCATCAACATCGCAACAGGTTCCATCTGCCGGGCCCGTATCTTGCCCAAAACACGTGGCAAAGCCAAAACCTGTTGGAGGACAGCGTGGCCATCCGGTTAAAGCTCAGTCTGCAATGCCTGAAAAGGTATCCGATGCTAGAAAGAGTGCAGTCTGGCATTTTTTTAAACAACATCCAATTGATCAGCGCAAAGTCATCTGTCAAAAATGTTCAACTACCTTAAGCAGAGGACAGAATCTGAAAAGTCTCAATACAAGTTGCATGCATAGACATTTAACCACCATGCATTTGCAAGCCTGGACTAACTACCAAACGTCCCTTAAGGTTGTAGCACCCTCGGCCAATGAAGCTAGTCAGCAACGCAACATCCCTTCCGGCAGTGTAGGGCCACCATTTTCCGCACCACCTGCAGTATCTGTGCAGGTTTCTTTGCCAGGCCAAAGCAGTCAGGGTCAGGGAATCACCAGTTTCGTAGTAGGAAACACTGCATCTAGGGCACCGGTGGCAACAATACCATCTCCCACCGTCTCTCAGTCTGCCATGTCCACCGGCACCCCCGCTAGTTCCACGATCTCCAGCTCTCCAGTCCAGCTCACCCTACATGAGACTATGGTTAGAAAAAGGAAGTACTTAGCCTCGCATCCGCATACACAGGGTTTGAACGCACACATAGCTAGACTAATCTCGTTAGAGATGATGCCCTACCGGTTAGTTGAAAGCGAAGCTTTCAAAGCCCTGATGGACTACGCTGTACCACGCTACGAGCTACCCAGTCGACACTTTTTTTCCAGAAAAGCCATCCCAGCCCTCCACCAGCATGTTAAAGAGCGCATCGTCCATGCACTCAGGCAATCTGTGAGCACAAAGGTGCACCTGACAACAGATGCATGGACCAGTAGGCATGGCCAGGGACGTTACGTGTCCATCACGGCACACTGGGTAAATGTGGTGGATGCAGGGTCCACAGGGGACAGCAAGTTTGGGACAGTTCTGCCTAGCCCACGGTCTAGGAAACAATTGGCTGTAGCCGTTCGCACCCCCTCCTCCTCCTCTTCATCCTCCTGCAGAAGCGAGAGCTCGTCCACAGACCGCAGTCGCACAACCACTCCATCCGCAGCTGCCACTGTTGCACACCAGGTCTCCCATTATGGGGCAGCTACTGGCAAACGTCAGCAGGCTGTATTGGCTATGAAGTGTTTGGGCGACAACAGACACACCGCGGAAGTTCTGTCCGAGTTCTTGCAGAAAGAAACGCTGTCGTGGCTGGGCACTGTAGATCTTGAGGCAGGCAAGGTAGTGAGTGATAACGGAAGGAATTTCATGGCTGCCATCTCCCTTTCCCAACTGAAACACATTCCTTGCCTGGCTCACACCTTAAACCTGGTGGTGCAGTGCTTCCTGAAAAGTTATCCGGGGTTATCCGACCTGCTCCTCAAAGTGCGTGGACTTTGCTCACATATCCGCCGTTCGCCCGTACACTCCAGCCATATGCAGACCTATCAGCGTTCTTTGAACCTTCCCCAGCATCGCCTAATCATAGACGTTGCAACAAGGTGGAACTCAACACTGCACATGCTTCAGAGACTGTGTGAACAGAGGCGGGCTGTTATGTTTTTGTGGGAGGATACACATACACGGGCAGGCAGTAGGATGGCAGACATGGAGTTGTCAGGTGTGCAGTGGTCGAAGATTCAAGACATGTGTCAAGTCCTTCAGTGTTTTGAGGAATGCACACGGCTGGTTAGTGCAGACAACGCCATAATAAGCATGAGCATCCCCCTAATGCGTCTGCTGATGCAAAGTTTGACGCACATAAAGGATCAGGCGTCTGCAGCTAAGGAAGAGGAAAGCCTTGATGACAGTCAGCCATTGTCTGGCCAGGGCAGTGTACAGGACGAGGTAGCGGGCGAAGAGGAGGAGGAGGACGAGGAGGATGATGGGGATGATTATATTTTTAATGAGGAAGCTTTTCCGGGGCCACTGGAAATTGGTGGCGCGGCAAGGCCGGGTTCTGGTTTTTTGAGGGACACAAGTGACGTGGATTTGCCTGAAACTGCCCCTCAACCAAGCACAACCGCAGATTTGAGAACTGGAACTCTGGCCCACATGGCGGATTATGCCTTACGTATCCTCAAAAGGGACACACGCATAACTAAAATGATGAATGATGACGATTACTGGTTGGCCTGCCTCCTTGATCCTCGCTATAAAGGCAAATTGCAAAATATAATGCCACATGAGAACTTGGAACTAATATTAGCAACCAAACAATCAACTCTTGTTGACCGTTTGCTTCTGGCATTCCCTGCACACAGCGCCCGTGATCGTTCTCACACGAGCTGCAGGGGCCAGCAGACCAGAGGAGTTAGAGGGGCAGAAATCAGAAGTGGCGTTGGCCAGAGGGGTTTTCTGACCAGGTTGTGGAGTGATTTTGCTATGACCGCAGACAGGACAGGTACTGCAGCATCAATTCAAAGTGACAGCAGACAACATTTGTCCAGTATGGTTACAAACTATTTTTCATCCCTTATCGATGTTCTCCCTCAACCGTCATTCCCATTTGATTACTGGGCATCAAAATTAGACACCTGGCCAGAATTGGCAGAATATGCATTGCAGGAGCTTGCTTGCCCGGCAGCTAGTGTCCTATCAGAAAGAGTATTCAGTGCTGCAGGTTCAATACTAACAGAAAAAAGGACTCGTCTGGCTACCCAAAATGTAGATGATCTAACCTTCATTAAAATGAACCACAACTGGATTTCGAAATCTTTTGCCCCACCTTGCCCGGCTGACACCTAGCTTTCCTATGAAAAGGTCTTGCCTGTGGACTATTCTGAATGCCTTTTCCAATCTCGTAATTTTCTGCACCTGATTGTCCAGCATACGACATGTTTACACCTCACTAAATGGCCAAACTCCCCACACGGGGCCGTGGTATCGACACTTGGCGACAGCACCCGTGAGAGTGCAGTTTGTCTGAAGAGGTGGGTGAGCCCGCTTTTGGTCGACGGCACTGCCACTGGGTCCCTCCTAGTACAATAAAGTGTCTCTGGCGGTGGTGGTGCGCACCCAACGTCAGACACACCGTTGTAATATGAGGGGCCCTGGGCCTGTACCGCCGGCCACAAGACAGTTCCCCCCCAGCTCAAACAGTGCTCTACCACTTGCAAAATTATCTCACAGCTCCACCAATGTTTAGTCTATGCGCTGACATCCTTCAATGCCTGCCACTGACAATACCATTGTATTGACATTTTTGTTATGTTAGGCCTTCGATGCCTGTCTGTGGTCATTCCTTCCACTAGGCCTCCACTGACCACACCACTGCTGCCCGTGTACCCCTGTAACCAATTTAAAATTGCCTACAGCCATGTGTTATTATTTTGGCCTTCGATGCCTGTCTGCGGTCACTCCTTCCACTAGGCCTCCACTGACCACACCACTGCTGCCCGTGTACCCCTGGAACCAATTTAAAATTGCCTACAGCCATGTGTTATTATTTTAGGCCTTCGATGCCTGTCTGCGGTCACTCCTTCCACTAGGCCTCCACTGACCACACCACTGCTGCCCGTGTACCCCTGGAACCAATTTAAAATTGCCTACAGCCATGTGTTATTATTTTAGGCCTTCGATGCCTGTCTGCGGTCACTCCTTCCACTAGGCCTCCACTGACCACACCACTGCTGCCCGTGTAACCCTGGAACCAATTTAAAATTGCCTACAGCCATGTGTTATTATTTTAGGCCTTCGATGCCTGTCTGCGGTGACTCCTTCCACTAGGCCTCCACTGACCACACCACTGCTGCCCGTGTACCCCTGGAACCAATTTAAAATTGCCTACAGCCATGTGTTATTATTTTAGGCCTTCGATGCCTGTCTGCGGTCACTCCTTCCACTAGGCCTCCACTGACCACACCACTGCTGCCCGTGTACCCCTGGAACCAATTTAAAATTGCCTACAGCCATGTGTTATTATTTTAGGCCTTCGATGCCTGTCTGCGGTCACTCCTTCCACTAGGCCTCCACTGACCACACCACTGCTGCCCGTGTACCCCTGGAACCAATTTAAAATTGCCTACAGCCATGTGTTATTATTTTAGGCCTTCGATGCCTGTCTGCGGTCACTCCTTCCACTAGGCCTCCACTGACCACACCACTGCTGCCCGTGTACCCCTGGAACCAATTTAAAATTGCCTACAGCCATGTGTTATTATTTTAGGCCTTCGATGCCTGTCTGCGGTGACTCCTTCCAGTAGGCCTCCACTGACCACACCACTGCTGCCCGTGTACCCCTGGAACCAATTTAAAATTGCCTACAGCCATGTGTTATTATTTTAGGCCTTCGATGCCTGTCTGCGGTCACTCATTCCACTAGGCCTCCACTGACCACACCACTGCTGCCCGTGTACCCCTGGAACCAATTTAAAATTGCCTACAGCCATGTGTTATTATTTTAGGCCTTCGATGCCTGTCTGCGGTGACTCCTTCCACTAGGCCTCCACTGACCACACCACTGCTGCCCGTGTACCCCTGGAACCAATTTAAAATTGCCTACAGCCATGTGTTAATATTTTAGGCCTTCGATGCCTGTCTGCGGTCACTCCTTCCACTAGGCCTCCACTGACCACACCACTGCTGCCCGTGTACCCCTGGAACCAATTTAAAATTGCCTACAGCCATGTGTTATTATTTTAGGCCTTCGATGCCTGTCTGCGGTCACTCCTTCCACTAGGCCTCCACTGACCACACCACTGCTGCCCGTGTACCCCTGGAACCAATTTAAAATTGCCTACAGCCATGTGTTATTATTTTAGGCCTTCGATGCCTGTCTGCGGTGACTCCTTCCAGTAGGCCTCCACTGACCACACCACTGCTGCCCGTGTACCCCTGGAACCAATTTAAAATTGCCTACAGCCATGTGTTATTATTTTAGGCATTCGATGCCTGTCTGCGGTCACTCCTTCCACTAGGCCTCCACTGACCACACCACTGCTGCCCGTGTACCCCTGGAACCAATTTAAAATTGCCTACAGCCATGTGTTATTATTTTAGGCCTTCGATGCCTGTCTGCGGTCACTCCTTCCACTAGGCCTCCACTGACCACACCACTGCTGCCCGTGTACCCCTGGAACCAATTTAAAATTGCCTACAGCCATGTGTTATTATTTTAGGCCTTCGATGCCTGTCTGCGGTCACTCCTTCCAGTAGGCCTCCACTGACCACACCACTGCTGCCCGTGTACCCCTGGAACCAATTTAAAATTGCCTACAGCCATGTGTTATTATTTTAGGCCTTCGATGCCTGTCTGCGGTCACTCCTTCCACTAGGCCTCCACTGACCACACCACTGCTGCCCGTGTACCCCTGGAACCAATTTAAAATTGCCTACAGCCATGTGTTATTATTTTAGGCCTTCAATGCCTGTCTGCGGTCACTCCTTCCACTAGGCCTCCACTGACCACACTACTGCTGCCCGTGTACCCCTGGAACCAATTTAAAATTGCCTACAGCCATGTGTTATTATTTTAGGCCTTCGATGCCTGTCTGCGGTCACTCCTTCCACTAGGCCTCCACTGACCACACCACTGCTGCCCGTGTACCCCTGGAACCAATTTAAAATTGCCTACAGCTATGTGTTATTATTTTAGGCCTTCGATGCCTGTCTGCGGTCACTCCTTCCACTAGGCCTCCACTGACCACACCACTGCTGCCCGTGTACCCCTGGAACCAATTTAAAATTGCCTACAGCCATGTGTTATTATTTTAGGCCTTCGATGCCTGTCTGCGGTCACTCCTTCCACTAGGCCTCCACTGACCACACCACTGCTGCCTGTGTACCCCTGGAACCAACATCAGAAAATATAAAAATAAGTATGTTGCTTATAAAAAAGAAAATACTGGAGAGATATCAAATGCAGACATTTTAACATTAAAAACAAACACATACAACAAAAATCTGGTACAGTACTAAAAATGGCCACCAGCTACAATAACTTTCTCCTGCAAGTAGTTAACTGAAAGGTTTTTTCAATTTTAAACACAGATATGGCATCCACCGAGTGTTGTCCTGTCGCGTCTTCTTTATATTATTGCCAAGAAGATGCAAAACAATGAAAATAATAAAATCATTATTTACCAAAAAAATAGAGTAAGTCAAAACCACATTGCAAATAAACATTCATTACAAATAAAGAAGCAGGGCGCGTCCGAAGGTGAGTATATACCTAATAAGAATATAATCACCCTCGGACGCGCCCTGCTTCTTTCCGACAGCCTTCCTTCCTAAGAATCAGCCCTTCCGTGGTGTAGAGAGAGGGTTTGTTACACTCCAAGGTGTTCCCCAGGTTGCCTTTCCTGAGCTTCGATCTTCCGGCTCTCGTTTAGTAGTTGTTGGAAACTACGCTGCATTGGGCCTACAAATTGGGTATGGGGTGTAGAGAGATGGTGTGTTCCACTCCAAGGTGTTCCCCAGGTTGCCTTTCCTGAGCTTCGATCTTCCGGCTCTCGTTTAGTAGTTGTTGGAAACTACGCTGCATTAGGCCTACAAATTGGGTATGGGGTGTAGAGAGATGGTGTGTTCCACTGTAGAGAGATGGTGTGTTCCACTCCAAGGTGTTCCCCAGGTTTCCTCGCCAATGCTTCGATCATCATGCTCTCGTTTAGTAGTTGTTGGAAACTACGCTGCATTAGGCCTACAAATTGGGTATGGGGTGTAGAGAGATGGTGTGTTCCACTCCAAGGTGTTCCCCAGGTTTCCTCTCCATTGCTTCGATCTTCATGCTCTCGTTTAGTAGTTGTTGGAAACTACGCTGCATTAGGCCTACAAATTGGGTATGGGGTGTAGAGAGATGGTGTGTTACACTCCAAGGTGTTCCCCAGGTTTCCTCTCCATTGCTTTGATCTTCATGCTCTCGTTTAGTAGTTGTTGGAAACTACGCTGCATTAGGCCTACAAATTGGGTATGGGGTGTAGAGAGATGGTGTGTTACACTCCAAGGTGTTCCCCAGGTTTCCTCTCCATTGCTTCGATCTTCCGGCTCTCGTTTAGTAGTTGTTGGAAACTACGCTGCATTAGGCCTACAAATTGGGTATGGGGTGTAGAGAGATGGTGTGTTACACTCCAAGGTGTTCCCCAGGTTTCCTCTCCATTGCTTCGATCTTCCGGCTCTCGTTTAGTAGTTGTTGGAAACTATGCTGCATTAGGCCTACAAATTGGGTATGGGGTGTAGAGAGATGGTGTGTTACACTCCAAGGTGTTCCCCAGGTTTCCTCTCCATTGCTTCGATCTTCCGGCTCTCGTTTAGTAGTTGTTGGAAACTACGCTGCATTAGGCCTACAAATTGGGTATGGGGTGTAGAGAGATGGTGTGTTACACTCCAAGGTGTTCCCCAGGTTTCCTCTCCATTGCTTCGATCTTCCGGCTCTCGTTTAGTAGTTGTTGGAAACTACGCTGCATTAGGCCTACAAATTGGGTATGGGGTGTAGAGAGATGGTGTGTTCCACTGTAGAGAGATGGTGTGTTCCACTCCAAGGTGTTCCCCAGGTTTCCTCGCCAATGCTTCGATCATCATGCTCTCGTTTAGTAGTTGTTGGAAACTACGCTGCATTAGGCCTACAAATTGGGTATGGGGTGTAGAGAGATGGTGTGTTCCACTCCAAGGTGTTCCCCAGGTTTCCTCTCCATTGCTTCGATCTTCCGGCTCTCGTTTAGTAGTTGTTGGAAACTACGCTGCATTAGGCCTACAAATTGGGTATGGGGTGTAGAGAGATGGTGTGTTACACTCCAAGGTGTTCCCCAGGTTTCCTCTCCATTGCTTCGATCTTCCGGCTCTCGTTTAGTAGTTGTTGGAAACTACGCTGCATTAGGCCTACAAATTGGGTATGGGGTGTAGAGAGATGGTGTGTTACACTCCAAGGTGTTCCCCAGGTTTCCTCTCCATTGCTTCGATCTTCCGGCTCTCGTTTAGTAGTTGTTGGAAACTACGCTGCATTAGGCCTACAAATTGGGTATGGGGTGTAGAGAGATGGTGTGTTCCACTGTAGAGAGATGGTGTGTTCCACTCCAAGGTGTTCCCCAGGTTTCCTCGCCAATGCTTCGATCATCATGCTCTCGTTTAGTAGTTGTTGGAAACTACGCTGCATTAGGCCTACAAATTGGGTATGGGGTGTAGAGAGATGGTGTGTTCCACTCCAAGGTGTTCCCCAGGTTTCCTCGCCAATGCTTCGATCATCATGCTCTCGTTTAGTAGTTGTTGGAAACTACGCTGCATTAGACCTACAAATTGGGTATGGGGTGTAGAGAGATGGTGTGTTCCACTCCAAGGTGTTCTCCAGGTTGCCTTTCCTGAACTTCTATCTTCAGGCTCTCATTAAATTGTGGTTAAACGGAACAACTGCATTTGGCCTACTAGTTGGGTTGGGGCCTACTATCGGTGTCTGCCACTCCTTGCTGTTCTCCTCCACTGAACAAAGCTGTGCCGCCTGTTTACTACTGTTGCCAATTTTGAACTGCATTTCGACTACTTACTGATTTGGGCCTACTCTCTGTGTCAGCCTCTCATTCCAGTTGTCCTCCACTGCAATGCCCCCTGATTAGTCCTGTGTTACCAATTTTGAACTGCATTTAGCCCACTTTATTCTTTGGGCCTATATCTGTGTTTCCTCCTCATCCTGCCCATTGCCCAGCCAGTGATAGATGAGTCTGCTGGTACATTGACGCATAACGCAACATTTCCCGTGCACGCTACACTGCAAGATTGTGACCCTGCTTAAAGTCAGGTCCCCCTTCCCGCATACCATACCACCTTACACGGGGACAAACAGGAAGGTGCAGATGAAAGTGCAGGTTCCTTCATCAGGTGGGGGGAGGAATACTAGTTGGCGACGTCACTGGCACAGGGCCTCTCATGGTACGCAAAAGTGTTGCTGCCGGTGGGAGGCGCCCCCGCCGTGCAAACACACCGCTGTACTTTGAGGGGCCCTGTGCCAGTGCCAATGCCAACGAGTGGGCCCCCCCTGCTTGCTCAGGTTCACAGCACTTGCAAAGTTGAAATACTTACCTCTCCCTGCTCCACTGCCGTGACGTGGTCCAGATTTCCTGGGCCCACTAATTACTTGAACCAGCCCTACCCACCACAACTTTAGCCAAATGACCCCCAATTTCAAATGCCTTCCAATTATTATAAGGTAAATTACGCTTGACAAGCTTCATTAAGAAGAATGGATGGTTTTGACATTAAAATGGGCACTCTAGGTGTTTTCCTGGCCCCCACTCACTGCCGACTATGCTGCCCCATTGACTTGCATTGGGTTTCGTGTTTCGGTCGATCCCGACTTTACGTCATAATCGGCCGATTTCACTCGACCCGACTTTTGAGATAGTCGGGTTTCGCGAAACCCGGCTCGACTCTAAAAAGGTCAAGGTCGCTCAACTCTATTCATGACGTGATACATGAGCTCCCAAAGTTTCTTATTCTTATAGAGACCACATGTTGTTTTCCATAGGTCATAGCTAACGCCAAACTGGCCATGAGAGAAAAAATGTTGGTGTGCACTCAGCCTTAATGGGGCGAGGTGCTGGTGTAACGGACCAATGGCCCCAAATAACTGTAGGGATTACTATTCACCGCACACTCTATAAGATTTATATGCAAAATTTGGTGTCAATTTATTGTACATAATCTGGGAGCGTAACAGAATATTACAGCTTATGCGATCTTTAAACAACGTTTCGGCTCAACCAGAGCCTTTGTCACGTGATCGTTTATTCCAGTTAAGACAGTGGTGTGTAGTCCCGGTAGTGATATACATACGCTATTATGATTAAATAGTCCGCATGCAGATGTCCAGTAATGTGGATCTGTAGTGTTTGCTGTAAGAAGCGGCGCTCCCGCGCCAAGCTGTGACCGACCTTGACCAAACTGGCCATGAGAGCAGAACAACAGTATGAGCTGCCCAGGACTCAGCATTGGAAATTGTGGCTCTCACTGCCAAGCGATGGCATATAATTACTAAGGCCACTAAATAAACAGGTAAGGATATTGTTTTATATATTTATATCTGTTGTTTTTTGAAGGTTGAATAACTTCTTTAACATACAGCTGATGTGAAGATAATTGGGTCAGTGTATTATTAAATAATTTCTGTGAACATTCAGATGCTTCTAACAAAATTAGAATATCATCAAAAAGTTAATTTGTTTCAGTTCTTCAATACAAAAAGTGAAACTCATATATTATAAAGAGTCATTTACAAACAGAGTGATCTATTTCACATGTTTATTTCTGTTAATGTTAATGATTATGGCTTACAGCCAACGAAAACCCAAAAGTCATTATCTCGGTAACTTAGAATAAATAACAAAAAACACCTGCAAAGGCTTCCTACGGGTTTAAAAAGGTCCCTTAGTCTGTTTCAGTAGGCTCCACAATCATATAACATCTTTTTTTGTATTGAAGAACTGAAATAAATTAACTTTTGGATGATATTCTAATTGTGTAAGAAGCACTTGTAGGTTTCAGATATGTGTCCTTACAGTTACATATGTCTGCTATTGAACTAAAAATCAATTTAATTATGAATATTTAACAATGGTAGGAAAAAATAGAACAAAGAGTATTGAATCATATAGCAGCTAAACGTACTTTAAAATGACACTTTTTTTGTATCTATTTGGCTAATTGGGTATGTTCGACATAATATTTTATTATGGTGGTAACATACCCTTTATTGTTTAGAAATATATTTACTAGGGAAGAGCGGTTGATCTGTGGAGGATAAAATTTGAGTCAAATTTCCTGAAATCTGTGGTTCCATGTGAATTTGAACAATCTGTGATTAGAGAGAGATAAAGAGAGCGAGGACATCACTGACCATAATAGCTTACACTATACAGGAGATACAGGGCATCATGGGAAGGTCACGAAAAATGACATCAGCCCTCTCTCTGGTGTTTCAGCAGTGTGGGAAAGGGTGCCGGGCAAGTTTTTTATTTTCAAGCTGCAAATCGAATATAAAAGTATTTGAGTTCACTTCAGGAAATTCGACTCAGGATTGATCCACCACAGATTATTATGCTCATTGTAGTTCATCATTATTTAAAAAAAAAAAATTATACTTTAAAAAAATAAAAAAAAATAAACAACAATTCTGTTGGCTTTTGCCACAAATTACTATCTGTGCATGTAACTAAATAGCAAACTCATTTTTTATTGTAACTTATTTTTGTTAGGGGAGGGAGAACTTTAAATAAAAAATATTAAGCTTGTTAAGTTTTTCGACAAAGTTTAGGAACAAATGAAAAGTTATACTTTTCACCAAAATGTATGCAAACCAAAACATCACATGGACAACAGATGTAGAAGGGCAATAGAAAGACCCGAATACCATGGAAAATAATGTAGTTGCTGCAAGAAGCAGCTCTAACACCACCGGAAGTGTTGGTGGTAACCATCCTAGCAGTAATAGCTGTTATGAAAGGTAATTCAGTACCACAATGGACATAGAGGTCAGCGCACATACAGTGACCTGGCAATAACCCAAAAAACAAGAACGAGCTCTGAGACGTGGGAACTCTGTTGACCGCAATCCCTAATCCTCTCCAACCACACTAAAGGCAGCCGTGGATTGCGCCTAACGCTCCCTATGCAACTCGGCACGGCCTGAGAAACTAGCTAGCCTGAAGATAGAAAATAAGCCTACCTTGCCTCAGAGAAATACCCCAAAGGAAAAGGCAGCCCCCACATATAATGACTGTGAGTTAAGATGAAAAGACAAACATAGAGATGAAATAGATTTAGCAAAGTGAGGCCCAACTTTCTGAACAGAGCGACGATAGGAAAGGTAACTTTGCGGTCAACACAAAACACTACAAAAACCACGCAAAGGGGGCAAAAAGACCTTCCGTACCGAACTAACGGCACGGAGGTACACCCTCTGCGTCCCAGAGCTTCCAGCAAGCAGAAAAAAAAACAAATTGACAAGCTGGACAGAAAAAAAGCAGCAAACAAATAGCAAAGAGGAACTTAGCTATGCAGAGCAGCAGGCCACAGGAACGATCCAGGAGGAAACAGGTCCAATACTAGAACATTGACTGGAGGCCAGGATCAAAGCACTAGGTGGAGTTAAATAGAGCAGCACCTAACGACTTCACCACATCACCTGAGGAAGGAAACTCAGAAGCCGCAGTACCACTTTCCTCCACCAACGGAAGCTCACAGAGAGAACCAGCCAAAGTACCACTTGTGACCACAGGAGGGAGCTCTGCCACAGAGTTCACAACAGTACCCCCCCTTGAGGAGGGGTCACCGAACCCTCACCAGAGCTCCCAGGATGACCAGGATGAGCCATATGAAAGGCACGAACAAGATCGGGAGCATGAACATCAGAGGCAAAGACCCAGGAATTATCTTCCTGAGCATAACCCTTCCACTTAACCAGATACTGGAGTTTCCGCCTTGAAACACGAGAATTCAAAATCTTCTCCACAATATACTCCAACTCCCCCTCCACCAAAACCGTGGCAGGAGGATCAACAGATGGAACCATAGGTGCCACGTATCTCCGCAACAATGACCTATGGAATACGTTATGTATGGAAAAAGAATCTGGAAGGGTCAGACGAAAAGACACAGGATTAAGAACCTCAGAAATCCTATACGGACCAATAAAACGAGGTTTAAACTTAGGAGAGGAAACCTTCATAGGAATATGACGAGAAGATAACCAAACCAAGTCCCCAACCCGAAGTCGGGGACCCACACAGCGTCTGCGATTAGCGAAACGTTGAGCCTTCTCTTGGGACAAAGCAAATTGTCCACTACATGAGTCCAAATCTGCTGCAACCTGTCCACCACAGTATCCACACCAGGACAGTCCGAAGACTCAACCTGCCCTGAAGAGAAACGAGGATGGAACCCAGAGTTGCAGAAAAACGGTGAAACCAAGGTAGCCGAGCTGGCCCGATTATTAAGGGCGAACTCAGCCAAAGGCAAAAAGGACACCCACTCATCCTGATCAGCAGAAACAAAGCATCTCAGATATGTTTCCAAGGTCTGATTGGTTCGTTCAGTCTGGCCATTAGTCTGAGGATGGAAAGCCGAGAAAAAAGACAAGTCAATGCCCATCCTACCACAAAAGGCTCGCCAAAACCTCGAAACAAACTGGGAACCTCTGTCAGAAACGATATTCTCTGGAATGCCATGTAAACGAACCACATGCTGGAAAAACAATGGCACCAAATCAGAGGAGGAAGGCAATTTAGACAAGGGTACCAAATGGACCATCTTAGAGAAGCGATCACAGACCACCCAAATGACTGACATCTTTTGAGAGACGGGAAGATCTGAAATAAAATCCATAGAGATATGTGTCCAAGGCCTCTTTGGGACCGGCAAGGGCAAAAGCAACCCACTGGCACGAGAACAGCAGGGCTTAGCCCGAGCACAAATCCCACAGGACTGCACAAAAGTACGCACATCCCGCGACAGAGATGGCCACCAAAAGGATCTAGCCACTAACTCTCTGGTACCAAAGATTCCAGGATGACCAGCCAACACCGAACAATGAACCTCAGAGATAACTTTATTCGTCCACCTATCAGGGACAAACAGTTTCTCCGCTGGACAACGATCAGGTTTATTAGTCTGAAATTTTGGCAGCACCCGCCGCAAATCAGGGGAGATGGCAGACACAATTACTCCCTCTTTGAGGATACCCGCCGGCTCAGATACACCCGGAGAGTTGGGCACAAAACTCCCAGACAGAGCATCCGCCTTCACATTTTTAGAGCCCGGAAGGTATGAAATCACAAAGTCAAAACGGGCAAAAAACAACGACCAACGAGCTTGTCTAGGATTCAACCGCTTGGCGGACTCGAGATAAGTCAAGTTCTTATGATCAGTCAAGACCACCACGCGATGCTTAGCTCCTTCAAGCCAATGACGCCACTCCTCGAATGCCCACTTCATGGCCAGCAACTCTCGATTGCCCACATCATAATTTCGCTCAGCAGGCGAAAACTTCCTGGAAAAGAAGGCGCATGGTTTCATCACCGAGCAATCAGAACTTCTCTGCGACAAAACAGCCCCTGCTCCAATCTCAGAAGCATCAACCTCGACCTGGAATGGAAGCGAAACATCTGGTTGACACAACACAGGGGCAGAAGAAAAACGACGCTTCAACTCTTGAAAAGCTTCCACCGCAGCAGAAGACCAATTGACCAAATCAGCACCTTTCTTGGTCAAATCGGTCAATGGTTTAGCAATACTAGAAAAATTGCAGATGAAGCGACGATAAAAATTAGCAAAGCCCAGGAACTTTTGCAGACTTTTCAGAGATGTCGGCTGAGTCCAATTATGGATGGCTTGGACCTTAACAGGGTCCATCTCGATAGTAGAAGGGGAAAAGATGAACCCCAAAAATGAAACCTTCTGAACACCAAAGAGACACTTTGATCCCTTCACAAACAAAGAATTAGCACACAGGACCTGAAACACCGTTCTGACCTGCTTCACATGAGACTCCCAATCATCCGAGAAGATCAAAATGTCATCTAAGTACACAATCAGGAATTTATCCAGGTACTCTCGGAAGATGTCATGCATAAAGGACTGAAACACTGATGGAGCATTGGCAAGTCCGAATGGCATTACTAGATACTCAAAATGGCCCTCGGGCATATTAAATGCAGTTTTCCACTCATCGCCTCGCTTAATACGCACAAGATTATATGCACCACGAAGATCTATCTTGGTGAACCAACTAGCCCCCTTAATCCGAGCAAACAAATCAGATAACAATGGCAAGGGGTACTGAAATTTAACCGTGATCTTATTTAGAAGGCGGTAATCTATACAAAGTCTTAGTGAACCATCCTTCTTGGCTACAAAAAAGAACCCTGCTCCTACTGGCGACGATGACGGGCGAATATGCCCCTTCTCCAAAGACTCCTTCACATAACTCCGCATAGCGGCGTGCTCAGGCACAGATAAATTAAACAGTCGACCTTTTGGGAATTTACTACCAGGAATCAAATCGATAGCACAATCACAATCCCTATGCGGAGGTAGGGTATCGGACTTGGGCTCATCAAATAAATCCCGGTAATCAGACAAGAACTCAGGAACCTCAGAAGGGGTGGATGACGAAATAGTCAGAAATGGGACATCACCATGTACCCCCTGACAACCCCAGCTGGACACAGACATGGATTTCCAATCTAATACTGGATTATGGACTTGTAGCCATGGCAACCCCAACACGACCACATCATGCAGATTATGCAACACCAGAAAGCGAATAACCTCCTGATGTGCAGGAGCCATGCACATGGTCAGCTGGGTCCAGTACTGAGGCTTATTCTTGGCCAAAGGCGTAGCATCAATTCCTCTCAATGGAATAGGACACTGCAAGGGCTCCAAGAAAAACCCACAACGCCTAGCATACTCCAATTCCATCAAATTCAGAGCAGCGCCTGAGTCCACAAATGCCATGACAGAATACGATGACAAAGAGTAGATCAAGGTAACAGACAGAAGAAATTTTGACTGTACCGTACCAATGGTGGCAGACCTAGCGAACCGCTTAGTGCACTTAGGACAATCAGAGATAGCATGAGTGGAATCACCACAGTAGAAACACAGCCCATTCAGACGTCTGTGTTCTTGCCGTTCAACTCTGGTCAAAGTCCTATCGCACTGCATAGGCTCAGGTTTAAGCTCAGGTAATAAATACCGCCAAATGGTGCACAGATTTACGCTCGCGCAAGCGTCGACCGATCTGAATGGCCAAAGACATAGACTCATTCAGACCAGCAGGCATAGGAAATCCCACCATGACATCCTTAAGGGCTTCAGAGAGACCTTTTCTGAAAATAGCTGCGAGCGCACCTTCATTCCACTGAGTGAGTACGGACCACTTTCTAAATTTCTGACAATATACCTCTATTTCATCCTGACCCTGACACAGAGCCAGCAAATTCTTCTCTGCCTGATCCACAGAATTAGGCTCATCGTACAGCAATCCGAGCGCCAGGAAAAATGCATCGATATTACTTAATGCAGGATCTCCTGACGCAAGAGAAAATGCCCAGTCCTGAGGGTCGCCACGCAAAAAAGAAATAACGATCCTAACTTGTTGAACTGGGTCACCAGAGGAGCGAGGTTTCAAAGCCAGAAATAGTTTACAATTATTTTTGAAACTCAGAAATTTAGTTCTATCTCCAAAAAACAAATCAGGAATAGGAATTCTCGGTTCTAACATAGAATTCTGAACCACAAAGTCTTGAATACTTTGTACTCTTGCCGTGAGCTGATCCACACATGAAGACAGACCTTTAATGTCCATTGCTACACCTGTGTCCTGAACCACCCAAATGTCTAGGGGAAAAAAAAGGCAAAACACAGTGCAAAGAAAAAAAAATGGTCTCAGAACTTCTTTTTTCCCTCTATTGGGAATCATTAGTACTTTGGGCCTCCAGTACTGTTATGAAAGGTAATTCAGTACCACAATGGACATAGAGGTCAGCGCACATACAGTGACCTGGCAATAACCCAAAAAACAAGAACGAGCTCTGAGACGTGGGAACTCTGTTGACCGCAATCCCTAATCCTCTCCAACCACACTAAAGGCAGCCGTGGATTGCGCCTAACGCTCCCTATGCAACTCGGCACAGCCTGAGAAACTAGCTAGCCTGAAGATAGAAAATAAGCCTACCTTGCCTCAGAGAAATACCCCAAAGGAAAAGGCAGCCCCCACATATAATGACTGTGAGTTAAGATGAAAAGACAAACATAGAGATGAAATAGATTTAGCAAAGTGAGGCCCAACTTTCTGAACAGAGCGAGGATAGGAAAGGTAACTTTGCGGTCAACACAAAACACTACAAAAACCACGCAAAGGGGGCAAAAAGACCCTCCGTACCGAACTAACGGCACGGAGGTACACCCTCTGCGTCCCAGAGCTTCCAGCAAGCAGAAAAAAAACAAATTGACAAGCTGGACAGAAAAAAAGCAGCAAACAAATAGCAAAGAGGAACTTAGCTATGCAGAGCAGCAGGCCACAGGAACGATCCAGGAGGAAACAGGTCCAATACTAGAACATTGACTGGAGGCCAGGATCAAAGCACTAGGTGGAGTTAAATAGAGCAGCACCTAACGACTTCACCACATCACCTGAGGAAGGAAACTCAGAAGCCGCAGTACCACTTTCCTCCACCAACGGAAGCTCACAGAGAGAACCAGCCAAAGTACCACTTGTGACCACAGGAGGGAGCTCTGCCACAGAATTCACAACAAATAGCATCGAAAGTAAGTCACATTTAGCCTCCTTTGCCTCTGGCAAGCACATTAGCAAGAAGGAAGCAGAGGGTTTACTGGAGTACATAACCCCTCTCTCATCTCAGATCACAGCATATGATGTAGTTACTGACAGCGACACCATCATTCGGACGATAATACTTAATGTTGCATTATAGTGTTATTTCCAAAACATCAAACATACCTGTTTCTATTCTGCCCCATTGTCCTCTAACCCATAGCAGTAGAGTTGAGCGACCTTGACCTTTTTAGAGTCGAGCCGGGTTTCGCGAAACCCGACTATCTCAAAAGTCGGGTCAAGTGAAATCGGCCGATTATGGCGAAAAGTCGGGATCGACCGAAACACGAAACCCAATGCAAGTCAATGGGGCAGCATAGTCGGCAGTGAGTGGGGGCCAGGAAAACACCTAGAGTGCCCATTTTAATGTCAAAACCATCCATTCTTCTTAATGAAGCTTGTCAAGCGTAATTTACCTTATAATAATTGGAAGGCATTTGAAATTGGGGGTCATTTGGCTAAAGTTGTGTGGGGTAGGGCTGGTTCAAGTAATTAGTGGGCCCAGGAACTCTGGACCACGTCACGGCAGTGGAGCAGGGAGAGGTAAGTATTTCAACTTTGCAAGTGCTGTGATCCTGAGCAAGCAGGGGGGGGCCACTTGTTGGCATTGGCACTGGCACAGGGCCCCTCAAAGTACAGCGGTGTGTTTGCACGGCGGGGGCGCCTCCCACCGGCAGCAACACTTTTGCGTACTATGAGAGGCCCTGTGCCAGTGACGTCGCCAACTAGTATTCCTCCCCCCACCTGATGAAGGAACCTGCACTTTCATCTGCACCTTCCTCTTTGTCCCCGTGTAAGGTGGTATGGTATGCGGGAAGAGCAACCTGACTTTCAGCAGGGTCACAATGTTGTTGTGTAGCATGCACGGGGAATGTTGCGTTATGGGTCAATGTACCAGCAGACTCATCTATCACTGGCTGGGCAATGGGCACGATGAAGTGGAAACACAGATATAGGCCCAAAGAATAAAGTGGGCTAAATGCAGTTCAAAATTGGTAACACAGGAATAACCAGGGGGCATTGCAGTGGAGGACAACTGGAATGAGAGGCTGACACAGAGAGTAGGGCCAAATCAGTAAGTAGTCGAAATGCAGTTCAAAATTGGCAACCGTAGTAAACAGGCGGCACAGCTTTGTTCAGTGGAGGAGAACAGCAAGGAGTGGCAGACACCGATAGTAGGCCCCAACCCAACTAGTAGGCCAAATGCAGTCTAACATTAACAACTACTTAACGAGAGCCTGAAAATGGAATTTCAGGACAGGAAACCAGGAGAACAGCAAGGAGTGGCAGACACCGATAGTAGGCCCCAAACCAACTAGTACGCCAAATGCAGTTGTTCCATTTAACCACAATTTAATGAGAGCCTGAAGATAGAAGCTCAGGAAAGGCAACCTGGGGAACACCTTGGAGTGTAACACACCATCTCTCTCCACCCCATACCCATTTTGTAGGCCTAATGCAGTGTACTTTTCTACAACTACTAAACGAGAGTCGGAAGACCGAAGCAATGGCAAGGAAACCTGGGGAACACCTTGGAGTGTAACACACCATCTCTCTCCACCCCATACCCAATTTGTAGGCCTAATGCAGTGTAGTTTACAAGAACTACTAAACGAGAGCCGGAAGATCGAAGCTCAGGAAAGGCAACCTGGGGAACACCTTGGAGTGTAACACACCCTCTCTCTACACCCCATACCCAATTTGAAGGCCTAATGCAGTGTAGTTTCCAAGAACTACTAAACGAGAGCCGGAAGATCGAAGCTCAGGAAAGGCAACCTGGGGAACACCTTGGAGTGTAACACACCCTCTCTCTACACCCCATACCCAATTTGAAGGCCTAATGCAGCGTACTTTCCAACAACTACTAAACGAGAGCCGGAAGATCGAAGCTCAGGAAAGGCAACCTGGGGAACACCTTGGAGTGTAACAAACCCTCTCTCTACACCCCATACCCAATTTGTAGGCCTAATGCAGCGTAGTTTCCGACAACTACTAAACGAGAGCATGAAGATCGAAGCTCAGGAAAGGCAACCTGGGGAACACCTTGGAGTGTAACACACCCTCTCTCTACACCCCATACCCAATTTGAAGGCCTAATGCAGTGTAGTTTCCAAGAACTACTAAACGAGAGCCGGAAGATCGAAGCTCAGGAAAGGCAACCTGGGGAACACCTTGGAGTGGAACACACCATCTCTCTACACCCCATACCCAATTTGAAGGCCTAATGCAGCGTAGTTTCCAACAACTACTAAACGAGAGCCGGAAGATCGAAGCTCAGGAAAGGCAACCTGGGGAACACCTTGGAGTGTAACACACCCTCTCTCTACACCCCATACCCAATTTGAAGGCCTAATGCAGTGTAGTTTCCAAGAACTACTAAACGAGAGCCGGAAGATCGAAGCTCAGGAAAGACAACCTGGGGA